>NC_080389.1:51355763-51955763 GCF_028751815.1 Salvia miltiorrhiza
TGTAAAAAAATATGTCGTGCTTTTTAAAACAAAACATTTCGCCTTATTTTAGATACAAAAATTAGTGTTATTTTAATGTAAATTTACATAATATCTAATTTTAACTTTGTTTACGATAAAAATTGTATATAGATATAACATAAATTAATATCTTTATTTGACTTTTATATCATAAATATTTATTATTAATCGTTAGAAAAAAATCAAAACATATTATACAAGCATCAAAATATTATTATCAAATTAAAAAGTAAAGTATTAAAGTTTAGAAATCAATTATTAAGAAAGTGTTCGGTTAATCGGGCCAACCCACTCGGTTTTCGGGTCAACCCTATCGGGCTCGGGCTATTTTCGGTTCGGGCCATACGGGCTAAATTTTTTTCGGGCTAAAAATTTTCAGCCCTAACCCACCTTTTTTATCGGTCTATTCGGGTCGACCCGTTGGTTTCGGGCTTTTTTGACATCCCTACCCAAAAGTGACAACACCTAGCAGAAGCAACAAGGAGAAACATAAAACAGACCAAACAAAAGCATAAGGAGACGTAACCCAAAAATGGCTACATCCAGAAGACAAATGAAATGAAATCAGAAAGGAAACAAACTAGCTATCAACATGAAAACTGAATCTAAAGTTAGGATATCCAAGTTGATCCATCCTAATCAGAGCAAGAAACTGCCGAGGAGCAGAAGAGCAATCAAAAGTAGTCAACATCTGAACCTGATGCCCTCTCCTCGCCATAAAATAAGTTGGTCGGTTCCCCTCGCAGTGGATGTGAGTGAAACGGACTTGCCGAAGCTGAGTAAGCAGTCGGATCCAAGCAACAATATGATGAATATTAGCGTGACCGTGACTCGCAGCAGACATGAGCAACACAATCGCCGCCGCATCCAGCTCAACCCAGATATGAGTAGAAAAGGTGATAGCCAACCTAATACCCTCGAGCAGGGCAGCTAACTCAGCATCAAAACTGGAAAAGCATCACAAGGGGTGTAGAAGGCAACAATGAGGGCTCCAGTATGATCACAAACCACTCCACCACCAGCACCACGTTGTGTATGTGAATCGAATGAACCATCTGTGTTCAGCTTCACCCAAGGAAACTCCAGAGGAAGCCAACGAACCAAAGTGGACTGAAGAGTTTACCTCTCGGGGGGAGCTGGGGGCATGAAATCAATCGGAGGGGCACAACCTCGCCAATGAGAGTCGATGAGTTTTCCTGCCACAACGAGCAGCCAAAAGTGTCGAACAACCTGCCAAATCACATGAGAAGCACGAAAAGAAGTAGCCTTGTGCTTATGGCTATTCCTTTCCGTCCAAAGAAACCACATAACCAAACACGGAACCAAAAATGAAATATGCCTCTTATCCTTCCTAGGAAAAGCGCGCCGCCAGTGACCTAGCATACGTGCAATATCAGTGCTCGTGTGATAAGGTGTGTGCACAGTAGGAAACCAAGAGTCAAAATGAGCCCAAACAATCAAAGCAGCCTCACTCCAAATGAAAATATACAGACACGACTCAAACTGGGGAGACACGCAACAAAGACACATGGAGGCAAGGAAAATACCCTGCGACTGGAGACGAGAGTCAACAGAAAGATGATCAAAAAGCAGACGCCACAGGAACACAGAGATAGAAAGAGTAAGATAATCACTCCAGATATCCGCAAACATAGTTTGCTTGGGCAGTCATCTTTGGACAAGATCCCAAGCAGATGAAGTAGAGAACTAGTCGTGGCTGGTCAAATCCCATCGCATAACATCCTCCGTCCCCACCACAATCGGCGTCCGGCTTAGGGAATCAATCAAATCAACAGACATATCATGCAAGTCACATAAATCATACAAACGAGACTCATCCCACGCAAAGTCATGCCGAAAATTACAGACACGGGAAAAGGTGTGACCATTTTTGGGATGACTATATGAGCTCAAGGGGCGATCCCCGAACCATATGTCATCCCAGAAACTAATCCTATAATTCCCAATGGACCACATAATATGACACTGAGCAGACTCAGAAATACGCATCATACGACGCCAAGTAGGACTCACAAGGACAGTATAATGCGAGCGCTGAGGAAAACGCCCATCACAATAATTGGCCCACATATAACGAGCCCATAAAGACTTCTTAGCCTGAAAGCGCCACCACAACTTAAAGTTGAAAGCGCGTCCAACCTCAGAGAAACGACGAATACCAAGACCACCCTCCACTAAAGGCATGCAGATCTGTTCCCAGTTCACCCAATGAATCTTCCGCTGCTCACCTGAAGAACCCCAAAAAAACCTAGCAATCAGTTGCTCTCATTCCCGGAGGACACTCTGCAAAGGCTCCATAACCTGAAGGATGTGGAGGGGGATAGTACTAAGATTACTCCGAATCAGCGCCAAGCGCCCGCCAAATGAGAGATGACGATGAGACCAACCATGGATCCTATCCGTCAACTTCTTCCTAACACCAAGGTAGTGAGAGACACGACGGTAACCTCGAAAAATCGAAACTCCAAGGTAAGTGAAGGGTAAAGAACCACACTGGAAAACACCAATTGCACCGATACTCTGCTCCCACTGCTCATGACGATCCCTAATGTAGAAACTGCTCTTGCCATTGTTCACTTTCTGCCCAGAAACAACAGAGTAGTGATTAAGGCACTCAACTAGGCGCTGAACGGACTCAATCTTCACTTGCGTAAAGATAATAATATCATCGACATAAGAGAGATGAGAAATAGGGAAGCCCCTGTAAGCCGTCCTATACATCATGTGCCTCTATCCAATAATCAGACGATTTAAAATCCGAGATAAATAATCTGCAGTCAGAACGAACAAAGAAGGAGAGAGCGGGTCTCCCGTTCTGAGCCGACTAAAAGAAGCCTGAAGGTGACCCATTAACAAGAACAGAAAACCAACATCGACAGATACATCGCTCAATAAGACTCAACCACGCAGGAGGAATTTCCATTCGCTGAAGGATCTGAATAAGGAACGACCGCTGAACAAGATCATACGCCTTAGCCATGTCAAGCTTAAGCACAACATTCAGAGTAGGAACACTCTTATCTAAATCCTGAATCATCTCTTGGGCAAGCACAGTATTATCACACAATAATCTACCCTTCACGAAATCACTCTAATTTGGAGCCAACACCAACGGAAGAAGGGGTGCCAAATGCGAGGTCAAGATCTTAGAAATGATCTTGTTAGTAACGTTGCACAGACTAATAGGATGGTAGTCAGCCCAAGTCTCCGGATTCGTCTTCTTAGGGAGCCAGACGATGGTAGTGGCGACAAAACTACAGGGCATAAAACCACCAGAGAAGAAATCCTGAACATCAGCAATCACGTCAGTTGCCATAAAGTCCCAACAGTGTTGAAAGAAAAGAAAAGAGAAACCGTCTGGACCTGAAGTACTATCACTATTGATCCCAAAGACAGTCGCTCGAATCTCAGCCGCATCAGGAGTCGCACAAAGACCATCTCTATCTACAGTATTAGGAAGAGCGTGAATCACATCAAGATCCGGGGGCAGAAGCTGATCCACATCAGCAGACAAGAGAATATTCTGAAAGAAAGAAGCAGCAGAGGTGCGGATCTCCATCTCATCAGTCAAACTCTGTCCCCCATCAGTGATAGCATGAATCCGAGTTTTCACCTGCTTCCATCCCTGAAAGAACCGCGAATTCTTTTCCCCTTCAGCAATTCATCTAATGGCCGCTTTTTGCTTCCAGAAATCGTCCTCATGCGAGAGCGAAGCACATACTCAACAATAGACTTCCTCAGACTAATCCGATGGGCTGGAGAAGAATCAGAATCATAAACCAACTGCGCGATGCCAACAGCTTCCTCAGCCTGTCTCAAGTTATCGAAAATATTGCCAAACACCTCACGGTTCCAGCCTTTGAGGAAGTGCTTAGTCCGAGTGAGTTTGAACTGGAGATTCATCATGCCATTGAACCCAGTTTCCTCAGCCTAAATATGAGCAACCTCATGCTTGAAAGTGTGATGTCTGACCCACATACTCTGAAAGCGGAAAGAGGACTGAATAGTCTCAGAGGAGAAACGACAACTCACCAAAAGAGGGCCATGATCAGAAAAAATCCTAGGTAGATGGGAAACCTGGGTCACATCAAAAATAGAAGTCTAGAACTCTCCTAAGAGAATCCGGTCTAATTTCTCCCGCAGGCCACTACGTTCCCAAGTGAAAATAGAACCGTCAAATCCAGGATCAAATAACTGACAATCAGAAATAGCATCAGCAAAATCAATTATCTCCCGATGACGGCTGGTCGTACTACCATCACGATGTTCCTTAGTGAAAAAAATGTTGAAGTCGCCTCCAACAACCCATGGTTGTCCATCCATAAGCATAGATAACTCCTGCAACTTCTCTCATAAAGGATAACGGGCCTCCCTGCTGCACTTAGCATAAACCAGAGTGGCAAAAATCGAAGTGAAAAATATGGCAGCTGACACCCGAACATGCAGAGCTTGCTCAGAATCATCAATCACCTCTACCTGATAATCTCTACGGGCAAAAAACTAGATTTTGCCATTCGCGTTTTGACATTGAAACAACAAACCAAATCTATTGCTCAGAAAATCAGCATCAGGCTCAGTCTGGGGTTCAAGAATAGCAACCATACTCAAACGATGAAGCCTAATCAGATTATGAAGATGACTCTGGGTACCAGGGTTGGCCATGCCCTAAGTATTCTATATCAGAATTTGGACAGACATGAGAAACAAGATCAGGAGGAACGAGAGGCACAAAGCCCCTCACCAAAACATCCACTATCCATATCCGGAGAGTCCAAAATACGAACAGGAGGTCTAGAATCATGATCAGAAATGATGCTCTCTGTCATGTTCGCATCTCTCACAATATGAACAGCTTCCTCATCGGTAATCTCAATATCAGTAGCATCAGAATCAAAACCCTCTGTCTCTTCCTCATCTCCCAAAATAGAATATGGGTTCGCATGCTCAACTGCCATCTCAGTTGCTCGTTGTCTACACTCCTCATCAGAAATTCGCCGTGGGGGCTCAACTTGCTAATCTTGGTGTCGCACCTGGTTGGGCTTGTTAACTATACCTAGTGAAGAAGCATGTGGCAGAGTGGCACCTGTAGCACTATCTCTGATCTGATCTTGTCTTCGCCTCTGATTCTGCCTGGATGAAGCTTTGCGTCCACGCCTCTATTGACGGGCGCGATTCTGTGGCTGGAAACCCTCACTGTTTTGCTGATCATTCTGAGTACAACTGTATCTGGGTAAGTGTCTTGAGTACGCTGTTGGTCAGAGGAGGTGTCATGAGGAGCAGTCGTCTCTGAAGGAACCTGGGGCTCTCATAGGGCGAGAATAATCCCGCTTAGGCATAGGTGATCTCTTGCCAAATACATAACAAAAAACAGCTAAGTGCCCAACATGTCTACATTTATAACAATAGGAAGGGATCTTATCCCACACTACCTTCTGCACAACATCCTTACCCGCAACATGTAAAACAATCTCACTAATGACTGGCTTAGATGTATCAATTTCAACACAAATGCGAGCAAAAGTGACACGAGATCTAGAAGCAGTGGCACTATCAATCTGAATAGGATTACCAAGTAATTTCCCAGCAGCATTCACATCATATAAATGTAGAGACAAACCGGGAAAATTACACCAGATAGCAACAATAGGTGTTTCAAGAAAGGGATCAAAATCATGTGTCCACTGGAACACATGCATAGGATGATGTTCCATAAACCACACAGGCATCCCATTAGGACCATTTAAAATCTTAGCGTAATCAGCAGAATCAGACAATTCAATCAGAATATGCTTCGCATTCAAAATTTTCCAAGTAATGTACCTGTTAGTTTGATATTGCCCAGAGCCTTGGCGATGAGATGGGAAGCAGGAATCGAATGAGAAAATGACAAAATGGCAATCCAAATCGATCTGGGTTTTTTTTTTAAAAAAAATACGTAAATAACTAAAAAATCCGTAGAAAATGAACCTAGCTCAATATTTCGATTATTCAACTTTCAAATATTTTTGCAAAAGCCCTACTTCACCTACACTACCAATTAAGCGAATCATTACAAATGTCTCACTTTTCATAATGGGATGTTCCATTATAAATGTCTCACTCTTTTTTGGCAATATATATTTTCTATCTATACTTAATATTTAAATAATTTTCACCAATCTATTTTAATTATTAATTATATATTTTTTTTAATTTTCGTGTCTAAAAATAATGGAACACTTGTAATGAAACAGAGGAAGTAATAAATTACTTTGGGGAGTTGAGTATTTTATGTTGTTATCCTTATTTCCAACCGACATAATTGAAAATATGGGTGTTATTTCACAATTTTGAGTTGTTGTAATCATTATTTTATGTTAATGTATATTTTATTTCACAAATGTATTATGATTTTATTGTATTTATTTAGGCATCTGCATAATCGTTTGGTTGGGTCAGGAGTCATAATGCTGAAATCCATTTTTTATTTTCATTTGTCAAAAAGGGTCAACAGCCAACCAAATTAAATCATAATTCCTTATACTAGCTCGTACAAATATAGTTATCATAAGAAGTTAAAAATACAACTCAACTATTTGGCTCGTCCAACACATAAGATGTGCGCACTATTTAGCGCAATTTTGTAGAGCTATCGAATAACCTGTGTGTTGGACGGAGAACTTCCTTATGTGGTTGAGAGATATGTTGAGGAAGACACGATAATAATATTATCCTTCTTCCGTTTCAAAAAAAAAAAGTTAAAGATACAAAGGGTTAATTACGCCAAAAATCATGAACTTTGGTCGGATTTCCAAACTTTCCATGAACTTTTTTTTTATCAAAAATTCCCCGAACTTAATCGTCTGAACAATTTTTCAATGATTTTCGAAAATTTCCAAATTGAGTGCTGACATGGCATTTTTGAGTGACCTGAAAAATGATATGGCACCGCCGGACGGAAACCAAAATGACGTCGTTTAGTTGGGCGTAAAACGACGTCGTTTTGAGCCTCTCTCTCAGCTGAGCCCAACTGCATCGTCGGATCGGAAGTCGAGCAGCAGTAGCGCCGGAAGTCGAACTCACCAGAAAAACTTATTTCTCCTTATCGCAAACCCTAACCATAAATCACCCTCTGTTGGTTCCCCCATCTCAAACGGCGATGTCGCAACAATTGACTTCCACATCGCAAAAATCACCCTCCCTAATCGCAAACCCTAACCCCACAGCATCTGGGAGCCGGTGGATCTGTGGAAGCCCAAACCCCATAGCAGCAGTCGATTCCTCTTCTTCGTCTGTGCCTCAATCGCGAGTCACCGACAAACGAAGAAGAGAGTGCAATAAGGGTCGCCTGCGACTTTAGGGTCGCCGAATGGGTCATTTGCAAGATTGCGGAGCGCGATTTAAATTGGACAGCAAAAACCTAATCAATCGCCATGATGAATGGGTAGGGTAAATTTGATTACATAGGGCTGCTTTGGAGCAAAGGAGAGCTCTGTAGACGCCGTTGTTGTGGGGAAGAGGATGGTCGCGGCGGCCGCCAACAGCAGAGAGAGAGGGGGGATCGAGCGAGGGATAGAAAAAGATAGGGGGGAGAGAGAGAGAGATAGAGGGGGAGACGTAGAGAGAGATAAACGAGGGAGGGAGGCAGAGTGAGAGAGAGAGGAGATGGGAGCATGGGCGGCGGCGCAGCTGCGACTTGCGGTGGCTACCATGAACAGGAAGAAGAAGATCTGCGTGAGGAAGAAGAAGAATTTTTTTTTATATATATATATTATTTTCCATGTGGCAATTTTTGGTTCACGTAAGCGCCATATCAGCTCGTATTGCCTAAAAATTGTCATGTCAGCCCGGAGCTTCACCGGAGGAAAAAGTCATGGAAAAATTGTTCAGACGATTAAGTTTAGGGAATTTTTGATAAAAAAAAAAGTTCATGAAAAGTTTGGAAATCCGACCAAAGTTCATGATTTTTCGCGTAATTAACCCAAATACAAACTACAAATGTATGTACTGCATTTATCAATTGATGTAACATTAATTTACTTTTGATAATTAATCTAAATATATAAAAGTAGTAAAAATAATCTCTTATTTATTTTGATGATTTGGAACTTTGAAATATTCAAATACCCTTGATAAATTTTATCATTCAAACTAGTTTTATTTGATTTGTATCTCATTGAAATGGTGGAATTGAAAAAAATCTTAATATCGAAGATAAAAATATTAATCATGTATCTTATCAATCATGTAATGTAACGCTCCTAAAATAAATCTAAGACGTGTGATGTGTCATTCTTGCTATTTTTTTTATGAAAATGGTAAAAGTTGTGTAAAATGATGGACCAGTTGTCATGTGTCACAAAATAGTGCAATACGCCAAGGAGGCCTAGCCCAAGTTGTATAGTTGAGGCACCAAAGTCTAAGTCTATATCTTTTGTAAGAGATCATTGATTTAAATTTGATCGATGTCATGTGGGTTGTATCTTCATTTGTTTCGATATTTGGTCTAATTTATACTAGCTTGATTGTTGGTTGAAGTATGGTCTAATTTGTACTAACTTGGTTAATTCATTATAATACATATTCAATTTCGTAAAGTAATATCTATTTTGTATCTAAAAAAAATACTACAATACATGCCTAATAGAATTTCCAACTTTTCTAGAAAAGTAGAATACAATTTTGAAATGTAAATAACCAAATAAGATCAATAAAAAAGAAGATCTATTCCAATGATCCTAAGTAGATCTCTTAGCTTAGCTTTTGAGTAACATGTTATCAAAGATTGTGACTTGGTAGTCTACATGGTCATTGAGTAATGGTTTGATTTATGCCTCTTAAGTCAATTTGGGCAGGCGTAATAATTGGTGTCCACTTTTAAAATTGTTCCAATTGATGATATGTTTAATAGTGGCACATAATTTGACCACAAAAGATGGCAAATATGGTTTAAATTATAGTACAAAAAGTTACATGTTTCTTGACCTTAAGTGTGTGTGGTGCTCATCATTTCAAGCAATCTCAGTAAATATAATATATATGGATCATTAAAGTATATCTTCCTCGGGTTCCTTTCTATTTGTGACCATCATATGTTAATACATTAATATTAAATCATATAAAATTTTGTAATAATTATTCACATATTTTCATAATAACACCTAGTTCAAATGACAAAATTGAGGCATCCAAATACTATCTTTTATGAAAGGTCTTGGATTCAATTCCACTTGCGTACGGATAATTTTCCCACTTCTTATGTTGGTAGTGGTCTCATCTGCGTGGATGCAGGTAGTTTTTCCACCTTTATGCGGTGTAAAGGTCTCGCCTGCGTGCGAGTTGATTATTTGATTATATATTAGATACTTCTTGTAATTCTAAAATAAATAAATTATTCACACATTTTCTAGAGATCGAGAGCGGTTAATTTATTTGACTTGCCATCGAGAGCGGTTAATTTATTTTCTTAGAGCTCTCTTGGTACGAATGATTAGGGTGTATAATATATTTATGACACCATAATACCTTGTTTGGTAAAAAATAGTACGAAACACACAGCCCTTTAATTATAAATTAAAGGGTTAAGTATCAAATTCCCCCCTATCGTTGGCGTCCATATTGCCTATAGGACCCTATATAGTCAGGGTCAGAGTTGTTTACTACCTCAACGTAGCAAAAGCGCACCAAATACCCCCCGCTACTTAACGAAGCTTAACACCGTTAGAAAAAATAATTTTTTTATTTTTAATTAAGGTGGACCCCAACTCGCCTTCTCTCTTTCTCAATTCCGGCAAGGAACCGACTCTGTTCTTCACACACACACACACACACCACATCACACGTACCGGCTCTTTTTCAGCGGATGTCACCGGTTCTCGCTGCCTTCGGCGCGGCGAGGACGACTTCTCTCCTTCCCCCTCACTTCTTCTTTTCTTCCATTCCCCCAAATCAAAATACATCTAGGGCATGTTTGTTTGTCAGAAAAGTAATGTGAATTGAGATTGTTATTCCCAAGAAAATGATTCCATGGAAAATGAATCCTAATAGATTCATTATCCATTCATTATCCAGTGTTTGGAAATACCTAAATTAATTGTTAGGATTATGGATTTGTATCATTAAATAAATATAATTAATCAATATATATAAGAAGCAAATTGTAATTTAATCTTCATAATAAATTTTTCTAATTAATTTTATAGTAACAACAAAGTACATTATTAAAGTTAATTATATGATTTATAATTGTAAAATTAAATTCATTTTTTTCTTACATAATAATAATAATAATAATAATATACAACATAAAGTATGATTTATTTCTTTAGATTAAGATTTTTATAATAAAGTAAGATTCATAGTTCTAAGAATTAAATTATAATTCGCTTGAAATAAATTATGAACTAATTAATCAATTAAATAATAATAACAACAACAACAACAACAACAACAACAACAATAATAATAATAATAATAATAAGTATGATTCATAATTCTAAGAACAAATTATGTGATTTCCTTAAAACGTGGACGGGGTCGTCCACCGAAGGGTATGGAGAAGCCGCGCGGACCACTGGCTCCGGAAGATAGCATAAAAAGTCGCCTCAGGAATGCGGCGGAAATGGGTTATTCACCGAGGGATTTTGTTATTGATCATAGCAGGACTGCAAGTATGCGAGTTATGGATAACATTGCCAATAAACGTTGGTCAGATGATATGGAGTTGGACGACTTCCACACCAAAATGGACTTTCCTTATGGCTAGTGTTTGTGCGTTTGGTGTTTTTCATGGTTTTTTGCTAAGTTTTCTTTTTTATGCTGTTTAACGAGCTCATTTTTGAGCCTCGGAACCCCTAGTCTGCGTTCTTGTGCTTTCAAGGGCTTTTTCTCTTTTTTATTTCTTTTTTATAAAACTTCCATTTAAAAAAAAAATGTGATTTCCTTAAAATAATTCATGAATTAATTAATTATTTAAATAATAATAATAATAATAATTATTATTATTATTATTTGCAATTTATAAAATAATATAAACAATGTTGAATATATATGTAAGTAAGAATCCTGATAATGAGAAAAAATAATACCTAAGAAAAGGCAGGATTCCCTGGAAAGTTACACTATTTTCCTTGTTTTCAGTATTCTTATTATTTTCTCTGCCTGATAAAAATTTAACCAAACACAGAAATTTAATATTTTGGAATCAGATTACTTTTCCAAGACAGAATCTGTGCCAAACAAACAGGGCCCTAGGGTTTCTTGTTTTTAAATTTTAATTTTATGTTCTCCAGCGGTATCTGTCGCCGCCGCCGTTACTATAATACTATTGTGGGAGGTAGTATATGTAATACAAATCATGATTATAATTATTTTTAATTATATAATATAATTTTAATACATTATACCAAATAAGATATTATATTTCACAGATATAATACATTATATGGAGAGCATCTAGGGAGTATCTACACTTATCATGGCCCACTTTCATATATAGGATGTATCTACACTTATCATATAAAATGATTCCATACTGAATTCGCTAGCTATGAACTGTATATTGTGAATTCTTATGTGATTGGAAATCCTTTATTACGATCATACACATGGCAAATCTACGTGTGTATATAAAAACACAACTATTTGCATAAATTGTAAGTTGTGTTTTCTCGCCAAAATCATCTTACTATTTTTAGAAACATATATTTTTTTTTCTTAATTTCGTCTACTTTAAATTATATGAATGCTTTTTGTTGTAATTTTTCATATTGCCCCAATTAAACTATTAGTTAATTTTTTTATCTTTTAAATATTTTATATTTATTAGTCATACGGATCAAATGTAAATAAACTATTCAATAAATATTTATAATATTATTAAAATATTTATATTAATAATATTTTAAATTAAAATAGACTTTAAGATATTTATTTATTTATTCTTTCTTTACTTTTTAATCAACATATGTAAGACATTTCAAATTTAAGATTAATCAATTGAGTATCAATTATAATCCCAACAAATTAATAGTAATACTTATAATACATATACTATAATTTTTTTTGAATGAAATATGTAATAATACTCCCTCCGTCCCGGCCAAGGCGCAACATTACCTTTTCGGCACGGGATTTAAGGAGCTAGTGTTTAGTAGTTTAAGTGTGGATGGTAGATTTAGGATTAAGACAAATAACTATTTAATTAAAGTTTATGAATTATTTTTAAGTAAATAATTTAAAAATAATAATATGAATATTTTTATTTTTTATTAATGTATTTATAAATAATCTTTAATTTTTTTTTCCCTGTTCGTGCCAAAAAAACAACTTAGAGGTAAAGTCAACAACTGTTTAAGCCAAAAACAATTAAATAAAGGTGAAGCACAGAATTCTAAGCCAAAAAAACAACTGTTTAAGCCAAAAAAAGCGGCAGACTTGATGTAGCCAAAATACATTTCAAATTTCCCACCTAAATTCACTTAATCTACTCCTATAAAATCTGATTCAGTTCACACAAAAAGCTTTATGCTCTACAAAACGAAAGCAAGTCCAGCCACCATGGTGAAGAAAGAGCTATCCACCGAGCAACAAAATCAAATTGTGCAATTCATTCTTCACGGGTCCATCAACGGCAAACCATCTCGAGGCAAGCTCTTGGAGGCGCAATTGAAGTGGTCCGTCTCGCGTTGGACCATTTATCGGCTATGGGGGGCTGCAAAAAAACAACAAGAGAAAGGAAAAGTCATTCATCTTGTAAGCGGTAAGAAAACCAAGATAGTGAAGAAAAAATTACACTTAGACACCACACTACTCTCTAGCCTAGCATACTCAAAAAGAGGCACAATTAGGAGACTCGCTGTTGGCTTAGGTAATAGCAAGAGCACAGTTGGGAGATGGGTGAGTGCAGGGCTGATCAGGGCTCATACTTCAGCCATTAAACCAAATTTGACAGCCGCAAACAAGCTGTTAAGGATGAGATTTTCACTAGAGGCCTTAGAGGTGGATAGGGTTTTAAACAAGATAAAGTTTAAGACCATGCACAACACTGTGCATATAGATGAAAAGTGGTTTTATATAACCAAGGGTTTACACAGATTCTATTTAGCCCCAGAGGAAGTGGAGCCACATAGGACATGTCAAAGTAAGAAATTTATAGGGAAAATCATGTTCATATGCGCTGTGAGCAGACCAATATTTGGAGATAATGGTGAAGTCTTATTCGATGGCAAGATTGGGATATTTCACTTTACAAAGCAAGTACCAGCCAAGAGGAGCAGCAAAAACAGAGTTGCAGGCACATTAGAGACCAAACCTATAGACTCTATCACAAAGGAGGTGTATAAGGAGTGTGTAATAAATAAGGTATGAAGTGGCAGCTTCATTTAATGCATGGCAGCCTACATTATGCTTACTACCAAGTTCATTTAATGCTTTAAATGCATGGCAGCCAACATTATGCTTACTACCAAGTTCATTTAATGCTTTAAATGCATGGCAGCCAGCATTATGCTTACTACCAAGTTCATTTAATGCTTTAAATGCATGGCAGCCAGCTTTGATGCTTTTTAATGCCTTTAATTGCAGATGATTCCTGCAATTATATCTAAATGGCCAGCAAATGCAAGCAAGAACATTTTCATTCAACAAGACAACGCAAGGCCACACATCAAAGACAGTGATCCTGAATTTAGGGCTGCTGCAACCCAAGATGGTTTCAATATCGTCTTGGTGCAACAGCCTCCAAATTCACCGGATTGCAACGTTAACGATTTAGGATGGTTTAGAGCCATCCAGTCTCTACAAGAAGAGACAGCATGCAACTCAATTGATGAACTACTAAAAACAGTAGAGGATTCATTTGAAAAACTTTCTCCCATAACACTTAACAATGTTTTTTTGAGTCTGCAGGGTTGTCTCATTGAAATCTTGAAGTCTAGGGGCCACAATAACTACAAAATACCCCACATGGGCAAAGGTGCAATGATTAGGAGTGACAGCCTACCACTGAACTTGAAAGTTCCTACGGAGTTAACGCTGCAATGCATCGAACATTTGAAGGAAATGGGAAGCATGGAAGGCATTGAAGAGATTTTTGCACGATTGGGATTGGATGCAATTGATCAAAGCCTGACGACCTAATGCATTCGAAGGGCAGATAGTTTTTTGTATAGTTTTTGGATGAAGATCTTATGCATTCGAAGGGCAGATAGTTTTTTGTATAGTTTTTGGATGAAGAACTTATGCATTCGAAGGGCAGATAGTTTTTGTATAGTTTTTGGATGAAGATCTTATGCATTTGAAGGGCAGATAGTTTTTTTGTAAAGTTTTTGGATGAAGATCTAATGCATTAGAAGGGCAGATAGTTTTTTGTAAACTTGAGCATCATAAAATTATTTCATCACTTCAGATGCACACACAAAGACACCCTACAGTAAACTCAAGCCTAACCTTACACCAACAGCAAGACAACCAACAACAATACCACAAATCAACAGCAATACCAAAGATCAACATCAATACCACAAATCAACAGCAATACCACAAATCAACAGAAAGACACCAACAGCCATTACCATCAACCAACAGCAATACAAAAATCAGAAAGATCTCACCACATCTCCAAGCATTTTGAGTCGGCGACTGAGTCTCAGAAGCATCTTCATCATTGACCATGAATTCCTTCTTCCACTCTGCCATCGAAGCAATCCACTCATCACACTCCTTATCTAGTGCCTGCTTCTCCTTCTCTAGCTCTGCATACGCCGCCGAGTTCGGAATCGTGGCCATCAACGCATCCCTCGCCTCCACCAGTGACTTCCTCGCCATCTCCAGCTCTGCATCTGCCGCCGAGCGAGCATTTTCCGGCCGGTAGCCGCCGCGTCCCCCACAGCTCAGACACATCACAACCGTGGGGGGGTGGCTGGGGACGAGAGCAAGTGAAGAGGCTTCACTAGAAGAAGGGGTAGGCGCCGATCTAGGGTTTGCAGAGGGTTGGCGAAAATCGACAGACGACGGAGAGCAAGAAGGAGGCGGCGCCGATCTAGGGTTTGCAGAGGGTTGGCGAAAATCGACAGACGACGGAGAGCAAGAAGAAGGGGGCGGCGCCGATCTAGGGTTTGCAGAGGGTTGGCGAAAATCGACAGACGACGGAGAGCAAGAAGAAGGGGGCGGCGCCGATCTAGGGTTTGCAGAGGGATGGCGAAAATCGACAGACGACGGAGAGCAAGAAGAAGGGGGCGGCGCCGATCTAGGGTTTGCAGAGGGTTTGCGGCGGCGCATATTAACCCAACCAGAGGAAGGTTTCTCAGCCATCAATCGGAATAGATCACGGGAGAAAAGAGGAGAGAGGCCGGAGGCAGACATGAAATGACTTAGGTCTCGAACCCTTCCAATTTGGCATATGTTTTAATTGTAATAAGGGATACTTAATTAACACTTAATTAGTGTTAATTAAGTACTTAAATTCCCTTATTTTTTCCAAATATGGAAATGTAGCAACTTTGTTGGGACGGCCCAAAAAGGAATATGTAGCATCTTGAGCGGGACGGAGGGAGTATATTTTTGTATAAAATGATCACACATGTTCAGTAAATGTAAATAAAATATTTAATAAATTTAGGTATTAGAGATCTAACAAATGACGGTGATAATGATGATTATGCATCTATCGATCTCCTTAAGGAGTATTACTTAAATCATCTGAATTAAGTTTCAATAAGAGACATCATTTCAAACATCTACGATAATTTTTACTTGAAATAACGGGCAATAATTGTTCCTACCTATATATTGTACAACATTACAATTTTAACATTCATATAATATTAATAAATAATTAAATTTTGATATAAAAATATTTTTAAATAATATTTATTATTAAAAAAAATAATGTATCGCGTGCGGGAGCAAAACTAGTGTAATAGAATAGACCTTACACAACAGTCGGAGATTCATCTCTAACATATAAAATAAAAAAATTTATCGACATTCTAGCTAAGTTGTGAGCTAACGTACTAGCCTTGCACATTATTGACAATAAAACGAATGCTTTTATTCAAGATCAATGTTCAACTGCTAGTTTAGAAATGTCCTATTGTTATCGATCAACACTGCGTTGTACACGGTATTGCTATCCTACAAACTAAACATATTCCAACTCTTTATTCTTGATTCGTGCCCAAGTCTCTTAATTTTATACAACAAAATAATATCATCGAGCTACAATGTTCATGTAAGTTCTATATATAGTTGTTAATATTATCAATATATAAAATCTACAATTTTATGGGTTGCATTCCTCATGCGCTTTTTGAATATTAATTACTGCAGTAACTTCGTCACTACTAGAAAAACGCTCATAGATAACGGATTTTATCCGTTATCTATGAGCAAAAAAAGCGTTGTGTATAGTGGTGTTATCTATTATAGGTGTCATACACAACGGTTTAAAAACCGTTATCTATGAAGGGAAAAGATAACAGTACAACCACACATACATAACGGTTATAAAACCGTTATCTATGAAGGGAAAAGATAACAGTACAATCACACATACATAACGGTTATAAAACCGTTATCTATATTGATTATACATAACGGTTTTCGACTGTTATGTATTATAATTTATCCGTTATCTATTCCATAATATATATTTTTTCATATTATAGTTAACAGTTTTTTATACTTTTTATAACGGTTTAAACCGTTATCTTTGTAAGAAAAAGATAACGGTTTTCGACTGTTATGTATTAGAATTAATCCGTTATGTATTATATAATATTTCTTTTTTCTCATAACATAGTTAACAGTTTTTTATACTTTTTATAACGGTTTAAACCGTTATCTTTGTAAGATATAGATAACGGTTTTTGTACCTTTTATAACGATTTTAACCATTATCTTTAATATTTAATATTTTTTCTCAATTTTTATGTTATTTATATAAAGAAATAAATAAATAACTTTAAAACAACAAAATGATAAAATCAACAATAACAATATTATATATTATCCAAAATATTCGTACATTATCATCCGAATGAACCAAGTATCAAGTATCTAAGATCATTACATATTTCGATTCACTTCCTGGCTTATCCACTCCGACAAAGTTCTCATCGACCTCTCAAAGGCTTCCTTCGCGCTCATCTCCATCTTGATCTTCCTCCCTTTTTGAAAGTAACATCTCCATCTTGATCTTCCTCCCTTGATAAAAACTCATATGCGTGCACACAAAGGCTCAGCTGGAATACATCAAACTACAAGTCCAACACTGATGCACACTAATTTATTTGCTCAAGAATTTTCCTTCCAAAGCTCAGTTCAAGTAAAGGCATCTATTTTTCAAAATTATCCATCTCCACATAAGTGTAAATGGTGACTAATGCTGATAATAATACTCAAGAATTTCCTGCATATTAAGATATCTCAAATTACCATCTTTCAATTACTTCTCAGTACTGTAATAATACTCAAGAATCAAGATTATGCCTAAACGGTGACTAATAACATACCAATGTCCTTATACAAAGAACTACTTTTGTTACGTAAGGCTGAAAAATTCAGCATATGGAACAAAACCAACCCGGTGGCTAACGTGAAATTCAAAAGAAAGAATTGGAAAATCAGATATCTGCAAACATTTAATCTTTTACCTTATAATACCTTGCAGACATATTAAACCTTCCAATATCCAGAAAGATATTTACAGATTCCTCCAGGCATGAAATTGACTCTGCAAACCATGAAACTAACGTCATAGCAATTCAAACTGGAAAATGAAACAAGACGAGAATATATGATCCAAATAACTATTTATCATGAGTATCAGGAAATATCAACCACAAAATCATATATGATTAAACATAGAGAATTACTAGCTTTGCGGTTAGTTCTTGGAGCAGCATTTAGTTGAATGCATATATTTTCCTCTTTTATTTCATAGTCCCATTCGGTTTAATTCCAACCCTTTTAATCCATTTTCTTCAAGTTTCGATGTATGTGGATGTTTTATCCATTCATTTACTATTCTCAAGTTTACTTTTCCATGTTTCTTTTCTTTAGTCTAATGGTTTATTTAATTGTGATTCAACTGTTTTTTGCTTACTACTGTACTGTAAATGAAGAAGGTGAAGTACCTAGCATTCATGAAAAACTTCTGAATGTTACTCTTTTGCATGTGATCCTAGAATTAGCACATCATAACAAATAGTAGGACAAAACCAACAGTCCTAATGGTGAACTAGGAAACCGAGTATTAACTATTAATTCATGCTCAATTTAATTGATGTAAATCACCTAAAGTTAACCAGAATGTGGATACGATTCCTTTATACAAATAAATTAGTTTGCAGAGCATGATATCCAAACCTTAGCTGTATGCTAGACTTAAAATTCTCCAAAATCACTGGAATGGCTTGCTCTTCAAATAAAATATCCTTCTCTATAACTGAAGCACCAGTCAACAGAAAAGGCTGTTAGAGTACTAAGAGCTTTGTTTTCGCATAAGATTAAAGGAGCAGAAAATCATTGTTCTTCCCATCCCTTCTCACAGAAGGGGCACATGTCTTGTTTCCTTGTTCGAGATTATTATCTGTAAAACTGGAGTATGCTTTGGGTACTTGGGATTATTGTTTACTAAGATGAATTAGAAACTCCAGGATGCCTTGAAACACTCTTGGGAACTGGAAAGGATCAAGAATAGGCATTACTTGCAACCAATTCCAAAAGGAATGAAGCCTAATCAGCAGAAGTGTTTCATGCAGAACAAAGTCAGATAGATGCTCTGTAGAGGCTAATACAATACTAAGGCCAGGGAGTCAGTCTACAACGCACCTAGCTTCGAAGATCCCCAATTGTCTTACCTACAATTTCTAAGTCTAGGACAAATTTAATCCAGCTTCAATGGAAATAAAACTAGAAGCTAGTAAAATTACACTCCAAAAGCGCAATCAAAGAACGAACCAGAAAGCAGCACCTTCACGGCGAAGCTTTAGTTCTACGCACTTGGGGCACCTGTAATCAGCAAACACCACCATGAATAGTGCACAGTTCATAGCAATTCAACACACTTCTAAAATTTCCAAAACAAAAACAGAAATCCAGTAAATGAAAGACCCGCCACCAGTCACCAGCAAACCAAAGTTAACCAAATAGTCAATAGATGAGATTGAAGGGTTTTATCCTAGCTCCCTTCCACGCTCATATTGAACTAAACAAAATCACCCTAAATTATAGTATAATTAAATACTGGGAAAAAGAAGAAGACGAAAATTGAGTTGATATCCTCTGTGACAAAATGAGTTTGTAGATTCATAGCTGATTATCGCTTGACCGCATTCAACAAAAAAAAAGCACGTGACATAACCTGTTCTTCTCCAAAATAGCCTGTACTTGGAGATCTCTTTCCTGTTCTTCTCCGAAATAACCTGCAGCAAAATCAGAAACACTAATTAGCATTTGAAAGAGGTGCTTCAAATTACCAATCTGAATTATTTTGTCTGCCTCGCTGCATATATTCTTCACGGTAGCTCTGCCTCACCAGACACCAGCTGAGCTACCCCATACTCCAGCCATACCATAGTACACAAAGGGCTCAAATCAGCCACCCAACATTGTACCATTTCGTAGGTACTCAAGTCTTCAGCCAACCACCCTACACTCTTTAACATTTCAGCCAACACACACCCTTATTCATTCCTTATTCACCAGGGAAGTAAATTGATCTACCTGCTACCAGAAACTTCAAGTTTCAGTTCATGTAATACTTCAACAGCCGAAAAGTAAGAGGGCCTTCATTCATTACTCTACCAGACTTCAAGGTAAACCTTGTCTTCAATTCTTTCAAATAGATGAACAAATAGCATACACACAGAATATGGGAAAAACCTTAGCCCACTATTGTCATAAATAGATGAACAAGATAGCCATGGCAAGCTCAATGATAGATGTTAAGTTCTGATATCTTTCTTACACTATCATCAATAGAAAAGAGATGGGATAGGAAACTTAGCTTCGAATTGGATAATATACAATTTGGGAGAATATAAAAGAACATTTCCTTAAACTTTCCCATCTCAGACCAGCTCCTGTAATAGAAATAAAAGAACATATATTCTCTGAGAAGTAGAACACTTGTGTGCCATGATTTATATAGAAAAGACATAGCAATCAAAGGCAAGCTATAATACACATTGAAAACATGAGTAATCTCTTTCACGAAAAGAAGTCCTTTGGAAAAAAAAAAAGTCGAGACCACATCAAGGATCATCGATATAAAGAAGCTCAATAATAGAATTGCATAAATTTTACCAGCAAGAGCAGTCCAGACTGCAACATCTACAATTGTGAGGCTATAACCAGCGAGAAAGGTATTCAATAGTAGATACTCATCCACAAAGCGGCATGCTCGATGAATGGCTTCTCGAGTCCAATAAATTCTGCATTCTAATTGAAATCTGAATTCACAGCGTGAAGCTCCATGAATTGTTGACAACAAAGAGAAACAATCATAAATTAAATGAGGAATTGGAAAAAATAGGGTTTACGAGCTGACGCGCGCGAAGAGCAGATAGGGATTTGCGAGCTAAAATGGGGTTTATCGCGGCGCCTAGGGTTAAAAGGGGCGGCGAGAAGACGGCCGGCGTGGCAACGGCGAGTCGACACGGTCGGTGGCAGGCGACGCGGGTTCGAGATGGAGAGATATCTCCGCAGCTGCTGCTACGGGTAAACAAACAGAGGACGACGAGATGGAGGGCGCAGTGAGTGCCGGGCGGCGCTGGTCGTGGCGGCGAGTCACGATGGCGGTGGCAGGGCACGGCGATGGTGAAGAGAGAAAGAGGCCAGGTCGATTTGGGGGAAATTTTGAGGTGTTAGCGTGAAAATTGAGCGGGAGCAATGAATAGGGATTTTAGGTGTTGAAGAAATGAAGTCAAATCTTTTTCTTTCTTTTTTTTTTCTTTTTTTTTTCTTTTGTTTCACTTTTATTATTTAATTTTTGGTATTTAGGTTTCTAATAATGTATTTAGATTTTATTATTTTTCAAAGTCTATAACTAGAAATAAATTCAGATTTTAGGATAAACACTTAATTTGTTATTTTTTAATATAATATAATATAATATAATATAATATAATATTAATATTATTTTAAAAAAATTAATAAAAAAATTATACATAACAGTTTTTAGAGACGCTCATACATAACGGTTCAAAAACCGTTGTAAATGACTCTTATACATAACGGTTCTTTAGCGTTATAAATAACTGTTATAAAAGATGGTCATAGATAACGGTGGCGTAACGGTTTTGTAATACCGTTATGTATGCAACTAATAGATAACGCAAAAACATAACGCATTTGTTCAAACCGTTATCTATGCATTTAGACAACAGTACATAGATAACGGATTTTCGAAAAACCGTTATCTATTCCTAAAAGTGCGCTCATACATAACGGTTTTTGAAAAAAACCGTTATCTATGTACTGTTATGTATGTAAACTTTTGTAGTAGCTATGGCTTAAAACTATACTATGTATTGTCCACTATAGATTACGCGCGATTTATCATATACATATACCACATAAATCGTAGTTTATTTTCTTTCATAGTGGATGATTCTCTGCTATAGCTTATTCATTCAAAACCATATTATATTATTAGCTTTTACAATGATTTTCTTGTTTATACACTATGCATACAAACCGTAATCTTTTGTAAGACAAAGTATGTAGTTAATATTTTCGTAAGTCTATAATAGCAAAATTTACAGTTGACATGAATAGACTACAATAAAAGTACGATCCTTATGTGTGTAGCCTATTGTTTTAAAATTTTTGGAAATTCAGCTAATTTACTATAAAAGATTTGATATGCATATTAAATTAAAGATCACAACAAGAGTTTTACTTGATATATATTTTATATAAATATTGAATTTAAAATGTAAAAGTAATATTTATTTAAAGATTAAAACTCAACAAAATTTCTTTCCTGTCTCATTCTTTTGAATAAATTCATTTTTTAATTATGTTTTATTTTCATTTTTTTTTAAATTATTTTATTTTCTCAATTTTTTGTTGCTTTTTCATAATATCATTTTTTTTATTATGATGAATTATTTTAATTTTTTATTTTTATTTCTATATTCAGCTCAATTATATTAAGTTAAAATTATAATACCTCCGTCCACAAAAAAAGTAGTCCATTTTTGTCATATTGGGATGTCCACAAAAATTAATCCATTTCTATTTTTGTAAACTATCTATGACGTGGTGGGCCCTATTATCCACCTACAATATAATTAATTATTATAAACACTAGTTTTAAAATGAGATCATTTATTCACTTACAATACAATAACCATTTTTATTAAAATATGTGCGTACTCCATTTCAATGGGAATGCAACGTGTGCTGAGGGTTTTTTAAGCTTTTCGATTTTGTTTGGAATTTGAATGTGTGCATACTCAAGTTCGTAAACTATTCGCAATATACCTGTGATTACTAGAGTTGTACAAACTATACGCTCCTCAAATAACGGAAATAAGTATAAGAAGTTGGGACAGGCGCGGAGCAAGACTTTTGATTCATGGGGGTTCAATTTTTTTTAAATAAAATTAATACTAATTAAATTAAAAATAAAAATTAAATTAAATTAAATTATAAATAAATAATAATCATTAACATCATTTAAATTACAAAAAGTACATTTCGAACAAATTTTCAAGTTTATACAAAACAACTTCAAAAAATCAAGATGGATAAAACTTGGGGTTTTGGCAAATAAAATCATGAACTCTTTCGAATTAATAATTTTAACGTGACTTTGAAATGTGGCGAATTAAATCACCATTTTTCAATTTTTGCAATTTCGTTCCTTCAATTTTTTTCGATCGTCGGATTGTTGACTTAGAGTTTTACGTGGATTAGTTTACAACGTAGTTTGCAATAAAATTATTAAACATTAAAAATTATGGTGCAAATATATGATACAACCCCTTTCTAATTTGGAGAAAAAATTTAATTGAAATTGTACGAAACGAAGTTGTTTAGGCCTCACAAAAATAATGCCATCTTTACTAATTAATCCACATAAACTCCAATTCAAAATTCTAACGATAAAAAAATTAAAGAGACAAAAATACCCTTATTATTTTTTATAATCTCAGAGGTCCCAGTGACCCATCTGCCCCACCCCGACACCCCTAGCTCTACCCCAGAGTTGGGATATTAACTGCATATCACGAATAATTGCCCACTTTCTCTTTTAGTTTATTCAAACACGTTTGCTCAATTAAATTTATCATAGGATTAAAACTCAGGTTTAATATGACTACTTTACAATCCCCAACTACGAGAAAAACAGGTGACCCAATTTGTTTTTCATTAAAAGTTCCCTAGGCGTCTAGGGTTTGCGTTCTCTAGGTCTATCTAGGGTTGTCCTCCATGTGAGTTTTGTCTAGGGTATAGGCTTTATTTGGTCGGCGGTGTCTAGCCTCCACGAGTCCCTTTGGTTTTTTCTTCTCATTCTCCACATCTCGCCCCTTGTTCTTACTCTGTGTGGTTTTTTGGTTGCGTTGGTTTTTTCTTTTTTCTTCTCTCTGTGGTGTGCAGGTAATGGAACGTGGTGATACATCGCGGGGTTATGGTTTTGATCCCGGCGAAGTAGAGTGGACTGACGGTGAGAATGTTGTTGTGGAGATCTCTGGAGATGTTGAGGGAGATGAATCTCAGGCGAGTGAATAGGCTCATTGTTTAGTGGGCAAACTTATCTGTGCAAAACCACCGAATGAGTTTCATCTGCTCGAAATTATGAGGAAGTCATGGAAAACTTAGCGGGAATTCAATGCGAGGGAATGGCAGAAAAATTTATTTCTGTTCACCTTTCAAACCTCCGACGACCATGAATGGGTACTGCAACACCAACCATGGCACTTTGACGGACATCTTTTTGCTATAGTGGAAATAAATGGATCTGTTCAGCCCTCCAATATCAAAATTGACAGAGGTAGTTTCTGGGTCTGGGCATATGATCTTCCGATGAAGTGCACCAGACCTGCTATTCTCTGACGAATTGCGAAGCAAATAGGATTTGTGGAAGATATTGATATTGATGCAAACTTTGTTGGATGCTTTGCACGTTTCAAAGTCAGTCTTGATATCACGGTACCGCTTTTGAGAGGGATCACTATATCTTTTGAAGGGCAACAACTGTGGATCTCAAGAGACGGAATGAAGCTTCATCTTCGACTCCCTATGATGGTTTTTGGAAATGGATTCGGGGTCTTGATGTTATCCCAAAGTCAAGATGTTTATGTGGCGATGTCTAGCTAACGCTCTCCATACGGCTCAAGCGTTGCGGAGCCGAGCTATTGATATTGACATTATCTGTAGAAGATGTGGAGAGCATGAAGAGTCTCTTGAGCATGTGCTGCGTGATTGCGGTTGGGGCGGGGTTCTTTGGGCTGTCTCCCCTCTTCGGCTTCAGCCTTTGAACCAGGGGGAGTTATGTGCCATACCGGATTGGTTTGATAGAATTCGCGGATGCTCTCAACGGGAGGTACACTCATAATTTGCAACGCTTGCATGGTCAATTTGGTTTGCTAGGAATATGTTTATCTTCCAAAAGAAAGTGTTTTCTCATTCGGAGTGTCTTGCTATTGCCACTCGGGCTCAATGGACGGCTCATGTCTATTCTACTCCGCAATGCAACCAGGCCGCCAACTTGGATTGTAACAGAGAAAGGCAGATTAAGGTATCCAGTGATGTGTCTTTGAATGTAGGAATGGGGCTTGGAATCAGTGTGGTGATGACAAATGGGGATGGCGCGATGTTGGGTTGCAAATATGGATTCAAACATGGGGGTTTAACGGTTGTTGAAGGGGAAGCTTTAGCAATGCTTGAGAGTTTTAGATTGTGTCGGGCGCGTGGTGTTGCAGATGTTAGCTTTGAGACTAATTGTCTATCCCTATACTAGATGCTAGTTAGACATAAGGATGATCTTTCCTATCTAGGTGATACGCTGAAAGAGATATATGCGATGAAGGAGATGTTTCGCCATGTCGCCTTTAGCTGGACGTCGCGTGAAGGGAATTCCACTGCTGATAGTTTAGCTTCTTTCGCTCTTAGTAATTCTTTACCTTTTTCTTCTTCTTGGGCGCTTCCTTTTGGTGTGAACTTATCTTTATTTGATTAATGCTAGTTTTCCTTTGTTTCTCAAAAAAAAAAAAAAAAATACTAGAAAAACAAATATTTAATTTATGGTTCAATTTGTGATGGTCCACTTTTAATATAATATAGTGTTAATAGGAAAGAAAATCTTATATGTTGAAAATGCCCTAATTTGTAATCATATGCTAAATATGCTTAGGTTTGAGTACGAATAATTTATTTTAGCTCTTTGTGATGGACTTGCATCAATTTCAGCGGAAAGTCTTACACATTTATAACACAAAATGTTAAGTGCAAGAAAAACATTGAATAACTGCTATATTATTCAAGTTTTCAGTTAAATCAATCTTGAAAAATGCAATACTTATTACTGGCAGTGAAATTATTTATTTTTGAATTAAATCAAACTTTCATCAATTCACTAATAAATCGCCTTAATGTTGTACATGAAAGTGACATACTTTTGGCGGAGGGAGGGAGTCAATATTAAAAATTAATAATTTTCTTATTAGCACTCAAAACAAACTTCTCAAAAAAATGTTACCGCCTGTGAAAACAATCTAGTTGGTCGTGTTCATTTATCTGGCTGGTCTGTCGGCCAAATTTTTTTATTTTTTATTTTCATGGATTATAAATGACAAATATGATGTGAAATAGTAGTTTGTGTAAGTATTCACGTAAAATTCAATTAATTGCCTTGAAATTGATGTAAAATGAAGAATTGACGCAAAAAAATTATATATATGAGGACCAACGACGGACATACCATCACAAGTTCAAAACAATCACATACTCATACTCATACGCATACACAAATATAAACCATTGATAACACTCATTTTTCCATGGTTTTTAATGTTCTTATGATGTAAATTTTATAGGGAATTGAGTGTTGGATGATTATTTTGTACTTAAATTATTTTATCTTGTGAAATATGATATTTGCTCGTACTTTGATGAATTTTACAAAAATATTGAGTCTGAATTTGGACAAATAATCTCAATGAAAGTTGTAGATCATCGCGATACAAGTTCGTAGGCGCAAACGATTCGCAAATCCGAGTTCGGGCGAGAAAAATATGGACAAAACAAGAAAGTCGCGCGCAGTAGTAAATAGTGTCCGACGGGAATTTCCGAATTTTCGGGAATTTTTGGGATTTTCGGATTTTATCAATATTTTCGAGTTTTGTACTGTATTTATCCTCTGTGCCTATATATAGGTCCTTTTCCTGACCTATTAGACACATCTCTATACCTCTTTTCACCCTTCTTCTTCCTCTTTTCACATATATATATATATATATATGTATATATATATATATATATATATTTTCAGTTTTAGATTAGAATTTTATAGCTTTCATAGATTAGATTTCTTTTCCTTGCAAGATTGAAGAATTCAACATTCAAGTTGTTGTTCAGATTTCTTTACGAGTTTAATCAATTTTAATTTTTTTATTGTTTTCTTATTTATTATGCTTGTAATTTTTTTTTCTGATGTCTAGCTAGTTCGTTATCTGATTCTAGGGTTTTTAAATAGTTAATTAGATTTATGTAATTAATCTGTTAATATCTTTTTGTCTTCCAATTTACGATTCATAACTCATGGTGCTTGAATTCGTGTGAATTATTTGATCAATAGTTTGCATGTGTAGCTATTCGGTTTGAGACCTAGCGGAGATAACTGTTTAGCGGATTCAGGAATGTATGATATGATCTTAACCTTGAGACCTAGCGGAGATAGGTGGATCATATAGAGTTATTCCTATGAGCTTTTGGGAGTTAGTAGATTTTCTTGAGACCTAACGGAGATAGATAATTTACTAATCTACTGTAATTGCTGCTCTAGGGAGAGTAATTGATTAAATTAGTGATCATTCATCATAGCTGGATTAAACTGGTAAATAGGATTAATAGATTGATTATGTGAATTTGGTTAATGAATTTACTTCCCTAAGATCAGTCGTTTTATTATTTGATTTTCTACCTGCATTTTATTTGCTTTGTTCCAAAGTTTAGTTTTAATTAATTCATTGATCTTGGGAGTTGCTTGAATATTGTTAGAGTCATTGATAGGATTACTTAGAGTAATTTCGTTTATTAATCCATGTGGATATAATACTCGGTTACTGATTATTTGCAACAATTGCACCGTGTTAGTTACAGTATTTTTGTTGATAAGAAATTAGTGATCAACCATCATCTTTGTTATATTTTTCAAGTAGTGTAGCAATTTCACATGAATTATCACCTCTAAAATAAAAAGTTAATGACATTTTATCTTTAAATGTAATGAAATGACATTTTGTTATGATTTATTGGTTCTGATAGGTTTCTCATATTTATCTTTTTTTTTTAAATAAAGGATGTACCGGCGACCAGCTACATTTTTTCGGCAAATTTTTCGACCAACCAGATAGTTTTCTTATCATTGTAACATGTAAACTCGTGAAATTTAACATTTTAAATTTCTTTTATTACATATATATTTATTTATTGCTCTTTATTCTGCGTCTCTAATCAGTGAAATGCTTGAAACAAGAATCTCTAGACCGTCCCACCAATTATTTACAACCAATACTCGTCAATGTGTGGCCATCAACTTCGAAAATTCCTTCTCATTATTATTATTAAATAAAGATTGTATTAAAAACAAAAACAAAAAAATTAAGGGAATTTGAATGACAAAATGCATCTATTATATTAATCAAATAAGCAACTTGCACACATGCGGAACCTCTACATCACACAACGGTGGGAAAACTACCCGCATGCAGGTGGGATCATTACACACAAAAGTGGAAAAACTACCCGCACACAGGCGGGATTGAACCCAAGACCTCTCATAAAGGAGAGTCTTTGGGTGCCTCAACTTTGCCACTTGAGCTAGACCTTCTCCTCATAGTACGTACTAACATGTTTATAGTTCAGTGTTTCAGGATGAATAAATGGAACATCCGCCTATTAATTTAGAAATATAAATAATATTACATAAAAGAAAATAATAATGGTCACAACCCGATTTTGCGAATGAAGACTCGAAAATTGGGCGTGGCGGGAGGGGCCATAAAAAGTGGGGAAAAAAAGGGGCAATGATTTCACAACATAACATGGACGCATGAAGTTTGATCAGACTCCGAAAGTTCACCTAATTTATTAAAACATGACACAAGTAGAATTTAAAACATAAGGTCTTAAGATAATCAATCCATACTTGTCATTAAAATCACGATGTAGATGAACCCATCACGCTACTAACTATTTGTGTACACAATTCTTGCACGATGTGTTATGTCGGTGTAAGAACCTCGATAGATCTATATGAGAGTAACACATGTACAAAATATTTATATAACTTGCATTTTAATAATAAAGCATTTAAGCTAATTAGCTTCAGTCATACATTTGAAAGAATTTGTCCATCTTTCAAGTAGAAAATCATTGGAGAATTACTTGAGTTTGTTGGAGAGGTAGCACTTAACCCGCCGCTTCGTTGAAGTCTACAAGATAATCTATCTCAATAGGGTCCAAAATTCATTTTAATCTCAACATATAAGTAAAACTAGTTTATTTCTAAATTCTCTTAAGCCCGAGATTTCAAAACTTTAATAACTTAAAAACTTAAGATTTCATCGAAGGGTAAGTAAATAGTATTCGTTTGTTTTCTTGAGAAACCTATTTACATAATTTGATCTCAAGGTTAAATTCTTATAAGGACAATGAATAATTCTCATAAAATTACAAATAATGATATATCTAGTTCTACACTCATCAAACAAGTAAGGAGATATTTTTAAGCTGGTATTCAAATTCAAACCATTTATTCACTTAACTTAACAAATTTTTCGAAAACTTCAATGTAAATAATTCAAGAACCAGAAATCTCCAGGGGTTAAAATATACAATTTTGGAAACCTCATGACGTATGTTTCCTTTCAGAAATAGTCGTTTTAAAAATTCAAAGTGGTTTGAGATATATGATACTTTTTCATTTTTTTTGATTTTTTCCCATACCAAAAAGTTCTACTTTAAAATACATGAATTGGAAAATCGATATGAAATTTCTCCCGCGTTCGATTTTCCCCCCAAATTTAATCCGAGCTGGCAGTCGGAGATCTAGTGTGTCTTCATCGTCCGTTAAATGAAATGACGCCGTTTGACATTCAATTAAAACGGCGTCGTTTTACTTGTGGTTGTTGTCAAATTAACCCAAAATTAAGGGTTTGGCTGCATTTCAGTTCTTGAAGACAATTTAGGGTTCTTAGAAATACATGGACTCTTCACAAGCTTGAATTCAGGAGAAAATCAATCGAATGAACATTGTGGCCATGGAATACCAGCCAGCCTTCGCAAATCTCACACCGAGAAAAATCCGTTTAGGCGATTCCTCTGTTGTAGAAAGCTAAAGGTATGTTTTTTGCATCTTTATTGTTGGTTTGAATTTGTTGATAACTATGTATTCTTATAGGGCGATTGTGGCTTCTGAAAATGGGTAGATCCCGAGCTCTCGCTGTATTACAAGGCGACGCTACTGGAATTGAAAGCTCAGGCAGTGGATCGTGTAGATGGAGAGGGATGTTCCGATGGGTTGAACTTTGCTAAAACAAATGATGTAGAATCAGTATGTGTGGATGAAGTGAAGAACATTTTGGCAAAATTGGATAAAGATGTCAAGAATCTTGAAGTGAAGATTCGAGCTTTGTTAATTTTGTTTGTTTATTTTCGGATATTAGGATGAATGTCAAAAATGTTGTTGTAATTTTGTTCAAGCATTTGGGTTTTGATGATCAATGGAATGACTATTTGCTCATATTGAATGTCTAAATGTTTCAATACTTATATGAACAAAATCTGGAGAATGCTATAATTGATTAACAAAATCTTAACAAGACCTGGAAATGTGAGGTGTTCTTAACAAAATTTGAAATTCATTGCATACACAAACTGCAATTCTCAAGATGAGCCTAATATGAACAAAATCTGGAAATTAAACCCACACAAACTCCAATTCTCAATGTCATTTTGCCAAAATCGCGCGTGTGATGGAAATTAGGGCAGAGTATGAGATTAATTCAATTCTTTAGGGTTTTAGTATTTTAGGAGAAGTGCAGAGGTGGAAAACTTATCTTATGTGGCGCCCATGTCACTCTTTAAACTTAACACCTAGAATGAATTGCGCCACATAGGATCTGACTCATTTAACCAATGGTCGAAAATCGGACGCGGGGGAAATTTCATATCGATTTTCCAATTCATGTATTTTAAAGTAGAATTTTTTGGTCATGGGAAAAAATCGAAAAATGAAAAAGTATGTGGATTTAGCGACAATTAACCCTATTTTATAATATGCACATAAGACATGTCAAGAATATCATATGATTACAAGATTAGCCTCAAAATAGTCCATTTTAAGCTTAGAAACCCTAGGATCGAAACTACAAAGATAGAGCAACAACCTTTGAAGAATCCGAGAGCTTGGGTGAGTGGTTTGCTCCTTCACCCTTCTTTATCTTCACTCTCTCTCAACTTGTTCTCTATATGAAAATATTTACTCTCTCATTCTTTCTTTCACTCTTTTCACTTATTTCTCTCTCTATATTTGCAAACTAGATGTGTGAAGAAGAACAATTGTATTGTTGCTTTTATAAAGAGAAAAGTGGTACTTGGAAAGGGTGTGTCTCTATTATCTAATACATTTTTTTTGAGAATAAGGCTTGTATAAAAGGAAAAGAAAAAGAGTACAAAACATCCAAGAAAGCGCAAAAGAGAGCAAACAAAAAATCGAGCCTCATTAAAACCTTCTAAGAAGAAGACCTTAGAAGGAAAAAGAGTACTCGTGAAAGACTCACATCCGGTTCAGGAGCGGGAAGAGACAACTTCAGGAGTTCCGGCCTAACCATCACCCCTAAGAAGCTCGGCTCAAGAAAACCGGAAGAAGAAGAACCAAGAAAGAAAACAGGAGACCAACAACAAAAGAAAACAACCCAACCAAAGCCCAAGGGAACCAACGAACCTGCTTATATAACCATACGGATATGACTATGCGTCGACATATCCCTTGCAACCGCAATCCGAATCTCCTCAATCGCAAAAGGCCACCAGCCTTCCTGCCGATCATCATTGGCCATAATATCTGCCGGTTGATTACCCTCACGGTAAATATGCGAGACCATCAAAGAAAAATCCCGAAGCAGGCGAAGAGTATGCTGCCAAAACGCCCTAAATCTCCAAGGAACATCACTCGAGCGAGAGTACAAAAGGTGAACCACATACATAGAGTCAGCCTCAACCCACAAATGCCGCCAGCCTCGGGTATGAGCAATGTGAATAGCATAGATCACAGCTAACAATTCCGCCTCGAAAGCAAAGCCGTTGCCGCCTTTAAAATGAAAACAACCTCGGACATGAGACCACTTGTCTCGAAAAACCCCACCCGCAGCAATAACTCCAGGAGCTCCCGCCGCCGAGCCATCTGTATTAACTTTAATCCATTGACCAACGGGAGGCCACCAGTGAACCTCCACCATACAGGGGGGAGGAGCAGCACGGCTCCTCACCCCAATCGCACGAGTGATCGAATAGTCACCCCAAGAATTAGAAATATTACCCAACTTCCGGAAAACCCCATCAATCTCCATAAAGTAAGCCTTGACAAAGGCCAAAACCGCACGTCTATCAAAGCACAAATCCTCAAAAATAAGCGCATTGCGTCCCGACCAGATACGCCACATCAGAGTGATAATTCCCGCCTTCCAAAAAGAACCAATTTGGGAACTCCAAGAGAGATTCCAAGCCAGAACTAAGAAGGAATGAATATCCATGCACCCCAAGAGATTCTCTTTACCAAACCAACCTAAAAAATCAGTCCAAAGAGGGCGAACACACGAGCACTCCCAAAGCACATGCGAAATCGTCTCACTATCTCGGAGACACAAAGAACAAGCATTGGGCGCAATTAAACCTTGCCGGATCAGAACATCAATAGTAGGCAAGCGCCCATGGAGGACACGCCAACAGAGAATAGATCTCCTCATCGGAATAGAGTCCTCCCAGATCCATTTGCCCCAGCTAACAGCAGGAAAACGATGGCAAATATTAGAAAAAGCCAAAGAGGCCGAAACCTCACCCTTAACCGACTGTTTCCAATATCTCGTATCCCTCTGGCCGCCCATCGGAATACGCAGAATATCATCCACAATATCAGGATAACGAGAAACAAAGGATGTCGTGAAATGCCAAACACCATCATAAAAATAATCACTAACCGAGAAGCTCAGAAAATCATGCATATATATCGGAATTTTAAGTTTATCCACAAGCTTGTACCCAAGCCAATCATCCCGCCAAAAGTAAGTATGCTCACCACGGTCAATACAAACATAAGAATCATCCACCAACTGATTGACTTCTTCTTTCATCCCAATCCAAACAGAAGAGTTCGACACCGAATCCTTTGCAACCCCAAAATTGTTTAGATATCTCGATCTCAGAATTGAATGCGCCCAAACAGTTCCCTGAATTAACTTCCAAGCCAGCTTCATCAAATAAGATTTGTTCATTAACGTAAAAGATCTAATGCCGAGGCCGCCTTCTTTCAAGGGGGAGCAGACTCTACCCCAACTAACAGCACAGCTGGCCCGTTTATCAATATTTCCCGACCAAACGAAATTACGACATTTCCTGTCAAGGGAGTGCAGTAACGATTTTGGCCATTTGTAAACCATCATGGAGTGAACAATCGAACTCTAAATAACCGACTTGACTAAACAAAGCCTCCCAGCCATAGAAAGATGACGACCTTTCCATCGAGCAAACTTCTGGACAATCCTATCATGAATTGCCTGAAAGAAAGAAGCTCTCGGACGCCCAACGAAAATTGGAACTCCCAAGTAATTGAAAGGGAGGTTCCCGGTAGTGAAACTGAGCTCACGATGAATAGCATTTTTCCTGTCATTGAGAACTCCCGAACCAAAGTAAATGCAAGACTTCTCCAGACTACACTGCTGACCCGATATAGAGTCATAGTAAGAAAAGATCTGATGAATTTTTCTAGCATTCCGAACCGTAGCTTTACAAAAGATCATAACGTCATCCGCATAGAACGAGTGAGTAGGGAACTGAAAAGTTCGACTATAGCGCATAGGTTCAAGATGCCCAGAATCAACGCAGCTGCTAAAAAGCCGACTCAAGATATCCTCCGCAATTCCAAAGAGAATCGGAGAAAGGGGATCTCCCTGACGCACTCCGCGAGAACAAGCAAAATATCCCCGCAGCTGACCATTATAGAGAATAGAAAGCCTCGCCGAGCTGAAAATAATAGAAATCCAGTAAATGAATTTCTCATGATAGTGATTAGCTCGCAAAACTTGCAAGATAAAATCCCATCGAATAGTATCAAAGGCTTTTCGGATGTCAACTTTACAAGCCATATTACGTCCCCTGTCCGTGCGTTTCATACAGTTGAAACCTTCCGAGCTGAGCATGATGCAATCATGAATATTACGCCCGCTAATAAAGCCGAATTGATTGTCAGAAACATGAGACGCAGCCACCACGCCAAGACGAGAGGCAAGAATCTTCGAGATAATCTTGAATAAGAAATTCGAAAGGACAATCGGGCGAAGATCGACAACAGTGTCGATAGAATCCTTCTTGGGAATCAAAATCATCGTACTGGAATTACACCCAGAAGGTAAATAAGAATGGCGAAAGAAATTCTGAACAGCCGCAATGACATCCGCTTTAATCACATCCCAGCAACTTTGAAAGAAGTTACCAGAGAAACCATCAGGGCCAGGAGCACTTGAAGCATCCATATTAAAAACCGCCGCCGCAATTTCACTCTCATCGGGTATACTTACCAACCGCGCATTCTGATCATCAGACACCCCCGACTCCAAAAGCGCATCAATCTCTAACTGATCTCCAGAAGGTCGACCATCATCAGCGAAAAGAGACGTAAAATGGTCAATAATATGATTCTCAATAATAGTGGCATCATAAGTCTCTCTACCATTGATGCGTCTTCGACTTTTGGGCCATTTGGCCCTCTTTTTCTCTTTATTTGTGTCAGTTCAGGTCTGTCCAGGGGGAAAACAAAGTTGTGGAGGAAGGAAGATCAGTAGAGCGGAAACGGAAGAAATGCGGTCAGAATGGGCATTACCGAGCCCAGATTGCCAAATCATGTTTGCCAGCATGGAGCTTCGGCCAACAAGTACCTCTCCAATTCAACTTGGGGCATGGGAACCTGGAGCCACCACCTGGTATGAGCCACACCGATAAGAGCAGTCGGTCTGATCGTTACCAGAAGAAGCAGACAGCCAGAGCCATAAAAGGAAGGTCAATCTCGGAGATCTCATGGAACAAGCGGAAGGTTGAAGAAGAGACTAGAAGGACCGAAGGGATGGGAAAGGTTGACTAAGCTTGCAGCTGGACGCCATCTTCAATCAGGATCAATCAAAGATCGAGCTAATTAAGGAAAGAAGATCCCGGCGAAGATTTGGAACCGGCGCAGCTAGGGTTAGGCCTCTACCATTCGGCAGTATAAAAAGCTAATGTTGTGCAACGTGAAGAAGCTCTTGGCACCCCGAACATTTTACTTTTCATCAGTTATTGCTTTTATTCGCCGCGTGTGGCATTCAAAACACTTGACATTTCCGTACTTCAATTCCGTAGTGTTTTTACTTTTGGACAAGTTCGAAGGCTTGAAGCCTAGGTATTATTTTATCCAATTCAGTATTTCATTTCGCTTAATCATGAGTTTAATTCTTTTTGCAACTATGAATTTTATTATGTGTGAGTAATCCTTTAGGTGAGGTTTTAGGGGTGGAAATAATTGTTGTTAACATGTAAACATTCGTGAGGCATTTGTTCTTTCGGTTGAGTCTCGTGGTTCCAGACGGATCTGTGCCAAACCATGGACAGTAGGGGCCTGACGGGAGACCCTCGTTCGGTAAAATGCTGTCCGTGTCAAGCAAAGGCCAGGGTATACCAGGGCGTGACAATCGGTATACCCAAGACCGAGTAGCTGAGCAGCGTCAACAAAAGGCGTTGTAGATCCGGAAGGTGGGGAAAGGATTGATGGGATACACTGTCCTTCCTCAGTCTTGGGCTTCTCTAGAGAATATCCATCAACTGTGACGAGGCATAAAGCCATGGTTATCAAACGAGGAAAGCAATCTCGGCGCCGTAGCATGTCTATGACTGGTCGGTCGACAAGGCTGGAAATAGTTGAGTCCAGGAGGCATGTGTCACTCTAGTGCGGAGTTGGGGACCTCAGGAGAGAAGGTTGATGAGGGTCATACTTGGTGAGTAACGGGTATGACTACTATCTAAGGAGGAGTGAAGCACTGCCTTGTGACCGGGGATCGTGTGACCTTCGGACCAAGTGACCACAATGAGATCAACCATCCTATATGTGAAGTGTAATCCCGTGAAACGCCCCGATGTCTTTGGGCCACGCCTCGGAATTGCATGGATCATAGACGGATCATCGGTGTGCCTATGACCGAAACGAATGTTAACAACAGTTATGACCTAACCGAATAACCTCACCCCTTTGTTATCATTGATCTTGTTATTTCTTGTGCAGAGTATACAGATTGAGAATTGTGACACCTCAGTTTGTCGTTGGAGAGCAAAGTGGTTCCTCACTCCCTGTGGGATTCGACCCTACGCTTACCGCTAAGACTAAGTCCTTGTCGTGAGAAGTAGGAGCGTGTATTGTCCGTACTGGGCTTACACAGGTATTTTGTCCACACCGCACGACGGGTGTGTGCCAACCATCAATCTTGAGGCGAGTGAAAGGAGCATTCCGTTTCTTGAACTTGGTCAAACGGTGAAAAAACTCAGTATTCCTGTCTCCATCCCGAAGCCAGTTCGCACGGCTTTTTTGCTGAAGCAAACAGTTCTTATGTGTCAAAGATACATTTAGCTTTGCCTGAAGACTAACCTCCTCATCAAAGAGATCGTTCGTGTATCCAGAAGCAGAAATCTTCCCCTGAGTAGTCTCAAGCTGTTTCATGAGAGAAGAAATGGAGGAATCCACATTGCCAAAAACTTCTTTATTCCAAACCCCAATCTCCTTACGAAGCCTTTTCAATTTCAACATAACACATAAAATAGGGCAGCGTGTGCTGACAGTCTCCCTCCAAGATGTCGCCACCATCTCCTGAAAGGTCGGATGCAAGGTCCACATATTAAGAAAACGGAAAGGCCTACGACCAGTAGGGTTTGTCAATTTGCATTGCAACACCAACGGAGAATGATCCGAAGTGAGGCGAGGCAGGACAGCAGTAACCAACGACGACCAGAGATCAGCAAAACCCTGCGAAAACAAAGCACGATCTAAAACAGATTCCACATGGTGTGGTAAAAATCTACGTCCCGACCAAGTGAAACGAAGCCCCTCCGTAGGGGATTCAATAAATCCAGAGTCATCAATAAAATCACAAAACTCCTCACAAGAACCTCTATGTGGCGAAGCCAAACTCAGACGCTCATGAGCACCTTTCACCGCATTAAAATCGCCCATGAAAACCATTTTTCCAGAGACGAAACGAAGAAGATCATGCCAGAGATCACGGCGGTCATTTTGGTCATTCGAACCATGAACAAAAGCAATACGAAAATCATAACTATGCCACAGGCAGTCCACCACAACCACCTGATCAGAAGAGAACAAAACATTAGTAACAACAGAAGAGTGAACAAAAACCCAAATATTCGAACAGCGAGGAGACCGGCAGTTTTGATGCACCGGGATAAGATTCAACGAATGCCAGTAACTCTGTCTAACTTTCCGAAACGCCCGTTTCGGTTCAAGAATGCCCAACACCACCGGGCTAAAAGAGTTACAATGCTCCTTCAGCAGACGTTTGGATTCATCCGTCAAACCACGGACATTCCATGCAATAATATTCATCAGAATTGATTTATGTTAGCGGAGGCAGCTCCGCTTCTTTCAACCTCTTCCGCCCAGCTCTCTTTGGCGACACTCTCCATGGCTAGAGCGCTGTCTCTATTACTTTTATCAATCACAAAAGTACTCGACGTATCACCCGTGTTACGAAGTCTACTTTTAATGCTTGTGTCCGCTGGCCTGTTGGCTGTGTTCTCCGCTGCCCTAGCAGCTTGCTCCTGTTTGGATGGTCTTCCTCGTCGCTTAGCAGGAGCAACTGTTTCTGGCATGGGCGCTTTAGCTATCGCCAAAATCTGCTCAAGTCTTTGAGCTTTCAAGGCATTATTAACAGCAATATCATCCGTTGTGGAAACGTACTTCCCACTGCTGTCATAGTTCACTTCTTCATCCTCATCCGAAACCTCCTCCGAGATATGGCCATCATGGATCGCAGAAATGTTGACTGGCTGATCAAACACCGAGTTTTTACAAGGTTTTAGACAGTCGGCCAACCTATCAGGGCCGTAGTGTTCAGCAGAATTGGAATCATCCAAAGATTTACCCCTAGAAAGACGTACCCGCCGCTGCTGCTCCGGTTCTTCAAGCAATTCAGTGCATTCGTTATCCAACAGGGCAAAACTGTTGTTCGACGCCGAAACCGGCAAGCCTAACTGTTTCTGGTGATCATTTTTCTGAAGTGAGTAACATCCCGGGTCCAAACGAGCTGGGGAAACCTGTATGCCTTCGCGTCTCAAACCCACCTCAACCGGCCTATCTCCCTTTGCTGTCTCCTGCTCATGTTCTCTCTCGTCTCTTGCATCACCAGAGATAGGTTGCCATTGTTTCCCATTTTTAACCAAAGGCTGTTGACTTCTATCTTGAACATCCTCTTCCACAACCTTCTTAACCGAAATTTTCCGACACTTTTCGGTGGGATGTCCTGTAAGTTTACATTTTGAGCAATAGAAAGGTAAATTCTCATACGTGAATTCAACATAGAACGAAAAAGTATCGTTATCAATTAAGAGGGTAGTAGGAAAGGATTTGGACATATCTAACTCAATAAGAAGGCGCGCGAACTGCCCAAAATCACGACGAGCCGAGGCTCCATCAATTTTAATAGGATGACCAATGTACCGCCCAATCCCGGCTAGAATCTCAGGATGCCAATACTCAATTGGCAAATAATGTATCCTCACCCATACATTCGCCATGGAAGAATGCTCTTTAAATGGATCAAAGTGTTTGGACCATTCTCGAAGACGTACATGACCACAAGATAATTCCCAGACCGGCTTGGCTTTAGCACGAGTTTTGTCTTCCGGAGTCCGGAAAGCCAGCGTATAATACCCTTTCCCAAGAGGAATAAGTTGCCACTCAGATTCTAATTTCCAAATTTTGTGAAGTTCTGCCTTGAGAAGCAATGCAGGTTGAGGTTTGTCTCCTTTACGAAGGAGAAGACGACCAATAATAGCATGAGAGAATTCCTTACTGACTTCTTGCGCATATAGGTGATGTGGAACTTTTAAGGAAAACTGCTCTCCCTCTTTGGTGGGACGTAATGAGTGAAACCGATGAGCAGCTAGGTCGGGACGTCTCGGTGGCCTGTTCATCGTGATATCAGCATACGATTTGGAGTTGGGCATTTTTTCAGCCCCCACATCCGAATCATTAGGGTTTGAGATAGCTGTGGCGTTGGGTATAGCAACTTCTCGTTCCTCCACAAAAGCAGAATCTGCTCCGTTACCGCCAGCCGAGCCCGCACCAGTCTTTGTGTAGTCATTCATCGGGGAATTATTGCAGGCAAAATTGTTCGAAACTATTGGGAGATTCAGACCTCCCGGAGAAGTCATGTGGAACCAAAAAACTCCTGCAGCAGGAGCCGGAAAAAGCAAACAGACAGCAGCTAAACAAGGGAGAGCCAAAATCGGTCTTTGGTGCTTTTTGTCAAACAGCTGGTGTGCTGTTTTTGGGACCTGGTTTGTGGAGGTTGGAGACGCCACGGAGACAGCAGCCACCAGATCGGTCCACCAGAAACGCTGTCGGATCCGGCCACCAGAATTTGGCCACCAGAAACGCAGCAACCGCCTGTGGGTTGACTGCTTCAGAGGACGCCGGTCGCCGGGCGGTGACAGAGCCGGCGCCGCGTAGACACAGAGGGTGAACTGCAGATGAAGACGGTCGCCGGGACGGTGGGGAGAGGTTGCGCCGCGCAGACGCAGAGCACCTGCGACTCTCTCTCTCTCAAGCTGTATCTTTCTCTAAACGAGCGGCGGTGATGGGAGACGTGCGGCCAGGGTCCGGCCAACCAGCAGCGGCGAGCGGAGCCAGGGTCCGGCCAACCAGCAGCGGCGAGCGGCCCGGTAGCGTCGAATCTGATGCGTGCTCAAGAAAGTCAAACACGCGTGCTCTCATCCCATCATTTTCATTTTCCTATTATCTAATACATTATACATGAGACAAAATGTATAAAAGATTATTATTCATCATTCATGTTATTCTTCTACGCTTTTTCTTCCACACTTGTATTCCTTGTTTCAAATGTTTTAGAATAGAATGCATCATGTGATTTTCTCTTAATCCTCTCTCTTCTTTTTGTTTCATGTGTATGATGAAGAAAGAGATAAATGTGGTGATGCGTGTCTCTTATTTGTCTAATGCATGAGGACAAAATGGATTGAGAATAATTTATCTTTCTAAATTTTATTCTATATAAGTATATATACATATATCTATATATAGATGTGTGTATAAATGGTTCATGAAAGACCTATCAAATGCATATATAGGACGTACATATACATATGAAATCTAGAATTTATTGGATGTGACAATGCTCAACGCATCGTCGTTGTTTAATGAACGACTGGAAGGAAGAGTTCCACCGATCTCATATCAAGTCAACAACTCCTACTACACGATGAGGTATTACTTGATCGACGGCATCTACCCTAATTGGCTCACTTTCGTGAAGAGTCCTCCCTTTTCGTCAGATGAGAAGAGCAGGAGATTCAAATCGATGCAGAAAGCGGCTTGAAAGGACATCGAATGAGCTTTTAGTGTCCTTCAAGCTCGTTGGGCCATCGTTAAATGACCAACTCGTATTTGGAAGAATGAGCAGTTTAGTGACATCGTGTTTACGTGCATAATTTTGCACAACATGATCATCGAACACGAAGGCAGCCACGCATCGGATGGGAATAAGAGGTCACAGGCAAAGCTTCAAGTAGCTCAGCTGCATCTCATCCTCGCATTGGAGCTCTGCCGAAATTTTGAGCGTATTTAGCTCGACAATCCTCCATGCGAGACCACGACCTTCACGGTCGCCTCACCTCAGATTTGAAGAAGCACAATTGATTTCGTTATGGTCTGATTAAGCCATAAAAATATTATTGTAATTTAATTTTAATTATTATATTTTATTTCAAATTTATTTTAGGGGTTAATGTCGCTAAATCCCCTAACCATTTTCATTTTCGCGTTTTGCATCAAATTCAGAAAATTTGCCACAATATACCCCAACTAAGCTATTAAACGGTTTTTGTATCTGGCGAAGTATTTCGGCGAACTAACTATATCTACGTGTCGATATTTTAAATGATATGGATTAAATTGATTTTCGTGTCCATTACATAGATTTTTTTTATTTATTTATTTAATGTGAAAAGACGTCGTTTTCAAGCTCCGCCCACCTCTCTCTCAAGCTCCGCCGGCGAAGTCGCTGCCCGCCGACCGGGAGGCCACCACCCTCGTTCCCCTCTCACAGACCATCTCATCTCTCTCTCTGTTCTCAGGGGCTCCGCGCCACCAACACACAAAACTGAACTCACACCTCTCTCTCACACCATTGTGCTACCTCCTTCCTTGGAGACGGCGAGAACGCCTCCTCCTCCCTCCGATCTGGGTTGACGCCATCCCACGCGGCGAGGGTGGAGACGCCGCCCCCTCTCTCTGCTCTCAAAACTCCCATCCGCGTAACCCACTACTACAAAAATGCACATACATAACACTTCATACATAACGGTTTTTTTAAAAAACCGTTATGTATGAGCGCATTTTTGGAATAGATAACGGTTTTTACAAAAAACCGTTATCTATGTAGTGTTGTCCATACACTTAGATATCGGTTTGAGTTAAACCGTTATGTTTGTGCGTTATCTATTAGTTACATACATAACGGTACTACAAAATCGTTAAGCCGACCGTTATCTATGAGCATCTTTTTATAACGGTTGTTTTAACCGTTATATATGAGCGTCTCAAGACCGTTATGTATTATTTTTTATATTTATTTTTAACTTTAATAATATTATAAAAAATTAAAATCCTAATTTCCTAATACACACTAGTGAACCCATAGTCTCCTTCTTCTCTAAAGTTTGAAACGGTACCCCTCTCTCTCGCCATTCTCTTTATGTATTATTTTTTATATTTATTTTTAACTTTAATAATATTATAAAAAATTAAAATCCTAATTTCCTAATACACACTAGTGAACCCATAGTCTCCTTCTTCTCTAAAGTTTGAAACGGTACCCCTCTCTCTCGCCATTCTCTGTCGACTCCGGTGAGCGGCCGCCCTGAATTGCAGCCTCCCTCTGGCGCGAAGAGGTCGGCCCCTGTTCTTCCTCCTCCTCTCCTTCCCTTTTGTGCCCTATTTTTTCCCCAAGAACAAAATCCTCAATTTCTAGGGTTTTCAGCCTCTCTTTCCTCTCTGAATTTCGCCCCTCCGGCGAATCCCGCCACTACCACCGCCGCCTCGCACAGCTGCTCCCTGCCTCAGGTAACACCTTTTTTTTTTCTCTCTCTCTCTCTCTCAAGATCTATTTCTCTCTTCTTCTCTCAGTTCTCCATCTCGATCTCCATCTTTCCTGTTCGCGGCGGCCGCGGCGGCGCATGCAGCGCTGACGGTCGTCGCCGCCTCTGCTCTCCTCTCTCTCCCCTCATTCTCTTTAATTTCAGATTTGGTTTTCACTAATTTTATTTTTAATTTTTAGTTTTACTATTTTTTATTGTTAAATGTTGTGAAAAATGCTTAGCTTTTTAACTCAAATGATGTTTTGATGAGCTATTATCTTCTGAACCATCACCACTTATCTATTGTTTAATTTAATCTCTAAATTTCGGAAAAATTTCTCGTTGCTGATGCCATGTTGGGAATTGATGTGAATAATTTCATATGGTGTTCTACTACTTCTTCTGTTTGTGTGTGTTTTTTGCTATCAAGATTCAGTTTTCTTCAGCAAGTGTTCAGACTATTCTCATCTTGCAGGGAGAGCTTGCACTCGCATTTGGTGAATTGTTGAGGAAACTCTGGTCTTCTGGTCGAACTCCAGTTGCACCTCGTGTATTTTAGGGGAAACTTGCCCGTTTTGGTCCCCAGTTTAGTGGTTATAATCAGCATGATTCGCAAGTTAGTTTCAATCTAAATGTTAGATTAAGATATATTGTCATTCATTTAAATATAAGAAGAAATATAGATACTATCTATTCTCGTGTTAGTTTATCAGGAACATGAATTTCATCAATCAATTATCTGATACTAGAATTTGATTAAAAGCTAAGAGCAGTCCCTTAGAGTATGTGATGACATTATTAATATTCTTTTTATGCCTGACAAACTATCGTAAACTTTCCTTCTTGACATTATCATATCCCTCCAACCGGAGTTCTTCTAACGGAGCTTTCCAACCATCATTGGTGCTAGTTTTGTTCTACTATCGTATTTGTAATTTTGTATTTGTATTCGCTTTGGAAAATAAATACGCCTTGGTAGAGATGGTAAGTGGACGTCTGAGATGGTAAAGAAATGTACATGCTTCGTATATTCTTGTTTTTGAAGCAGGTGACTATTGATGTATACATTGTAAATTTACTGCAGTGCAGGTATTGTTAATATTGTTTTTGAAGATAGGCCTTTGACTTACCCAGATAGTACTTGTATTAATACAGTTAACTAATTGGCAGATGCTCTTGTGTATTAACATAATCTCTCTTTCATAGTTAAATATGCTTATTTAGCTTCATGTTTTCAGCCCATGCATCAAAGAAAGGATAGTTGGCATCAGGCTGAAGTTTGTAAGTTGGTTGAATGTATAAAAGGAGACATATGTGATATAATAGGCTCACATTGGTTACACGTTTTCACTGTGTAGATCTCCGGGACGACAGGGGTTATCTTGCTGATCATATAGGAGGATCTAACATCATCACCACAGCCCAAGTGTGTACATCTTTCTTTTTTGTATTGTTGGATTTGGTATTTGATTGTGTTGACAAAGGCGGGCTCAACTTGTGTTGGGCGAGGAGCTGAGGAAACAGATTGGTGCAGCAGCTTACATAGAATGCAGCTCCAAGACTCAACAGGTTGTATTCAACAACAACTTGAATTAATTCAATTGATTATATGCTAATTTGGTTGGTTGTTTGGCAGAATGTGAAAGGTGTTTTTGATACTGCAATCAAGGTTGTGCTTCAACCTCCACGGAGAAAGGAAGTGGCATCGCAGAAGAAGCGAAACACTACTGGCTGCTCAATTGTGTAAGTTTATTGTGCATTTGGATGAATACTTTATATATTCATATTGCAATAAACCATGAAATTTATTGTGCATTTGGAGGGTGTTTGGCTGAGCTTATAAACAACTTAAACCATGAAATTTATTGTGCATTTGGAGGGTTTGGTAAAGTTTTTTAAAAGTATTGAAAAATTGCACTTTATTCCTTGAAATTCGATTGGTGGCTGTGAGTTCTTGGAAACTTTACCCTTTTCTAGGTTGTGGGCTGTAGACGGTGAAGATACGATGACTCTCTTAGGATTATGCAGTAGATGACTAAAATGCAGAGCCATCTAAGGATTTTTTAAGTATTGCAAGTTTAGAATATGCCCTTAATCAGCATGAGGGTATCTCATAGAGGATATGATGGTACCTGTAGCTCGTAACATTGGGATTTATACCATGTAGTTCTTATAATTTTCTTCTTTTCTGAAAATTTATGATGAAGTAAAGCTTTTTATTTCCACCATAGCTTGATTGAAGTGAAATGAAGTTGCTATATTAGATCTTTTAAACTCAGGATGAATTGTTGATTGGGCGATGTGGAATTAGTTGGTATACTTGACCAGGGCGATGCATTTAATGAAGTTTCAGTTTATCTCTTCTAACTTTTTTATTGTTCGATTTGTATGCCACTGTTGTTTCTTTGTAAGATGTGGTGTTTCTTAGAACAGATTATGAATAAAAAGGACTTCTTTTTCTGTTATTCAGCTATCTTGTTGGTGCTGTTGGTTTGCAAAGTTCATCTCTTTCTAACCAAAAAAATCTCTCTTTATAAGTTCAATTATCCAAACACTTTGACAACTTTATAAGCTCTTTAAAATAAGCTTAGCTCTTGGATGAATACTTTATATATTGATAATGAAATAAACCATATACATTCTATATGTATCATCTGGTGTAATTAAGTGATGATTTTCATTTTGGACTGTAGAGTTGATTCAGCCATAATGCCTAATAAAGTGTTTCATTATGTGTGGATGTATAGTTGGTAAAAAATCATGATTTTTTCTTCTGAAATTTATACAGGTATGCCTCTGGGACTACTTCAATAAGAAGAAGCAAACTATATTAATTCCATGGAGAAGATGGTGCTATTCTTGTCCCTGGTGGTGTAGTTAGTATAAAATTGGGCGATATGAAGAACCTAGTGCTTATATGGTGGGAGAATTGTTAGACATAAATGTATGTGATATTTATGAATATTTGGATGACAATGTATGAATATTTTGGATGTTATACAATATATGTTATCGATAGCAATGTCATTTTGTTGTTTTATAATTATTTCTTTAATTTTTGAGATAAATAACAGGAAAAATGAAAAAAATATATTACAATTATAAAAAATGCAAAAAACTGTTATAAAAAGTGCAAAAAACCGTTATGTATTTCTATCAAAGATAACGGTAAAAACCGTTATAAAAAGTGCAAAAAATCGTTAACTATGATGAAAAAAATAATTTAAAAATTCTAATACATAACGGTAGGAACCGTTATGTATAATTGTTAAAGATAACGGTTATGTACCGTTATGTATGAGCGCATCATACCGTTATCTATACTACTATACATAACGGTTATAAAACCGTTATGTATGACCATATCATAGATATCACCACTATACTTATCGGTTTTTTTGGGTCATACATAACGGATAAAATCCGTTATGTATGAGCGTTTTTGTAGTAGTGACCATTCCCCAATCTAACCCCACATCATCGTGCGCCGCCGCCACCTCTCTCTCAAGCTCCGCTGGCGAAGTCGCTGCCCGCTGGCCAAAAAGTCGCCGCCCTCGTTCCCCTCTCACAGACCATCTCATCTCTCTCTCTATTCCCCAATCCAACCCCAGAACCCTAATTCAGCAAAACGACGTCGTTTTGTGACTAATAATTTCAAAGAAACGCGAGGCAAAACGACGTCGCTTTGATCGGAATTCCATAGCACGTAGATAAGTTCGGCTGCTAAGTCAGCTTCAATTTTGCCGAAAAAATATATAGAGTGCAAAAAACGATTTAAGGCTTAGTTGGGGTATACTGTGGCAAATTTTCTGAATTTGATGCAAAAAACGAAAATGAAAATAGTTAGGGGATTTAGTGGCATTAACCCCTTTATTTTAACTAATGTAATATTGAAATTTAATTTTAATAAAATATTAAATTCTAAAATTGAATACTAAAAATGGAATGAAATAAGAATGATGATTATAGCAACAATGCATTGAAAAATGGGCTCTATGTTATAGAGCCTTTCATTGGAGAAAGTATTATACTCGACTATTTGGACAATGATCCTAAAATAAGAACCCGGCCCGAGTACTGAAAATTCCAGACTCTAAACCCTAGCAAGTAGCAAGACACTCAAGAAAAACCCAGTTCTTTCATCACAACACAAACAGATAAAAGAAAAGGTTCTAAAACAGAAAAACAGAGAAAAAAAACAAGGAAAGAAAGAAAAAGAGAAGATGGAAGTTGAAGCAGTCGCAGCAGCAGAGGTAGGCATGGCGGAAGAGAGAGAGCAGAGCCACCGCGTCATATGTCAGCTCACGGACACGGAAGGCACGCCGCTCGGATCGCCAATATTCCTGCCGGAAACCGCTGGCCCTAAGGAACTCCAGCAGCTCGTTAATCAGCTTCTCAACAACGTAATTTTTTTCATCTTTTAATTCTCAAACTGAATCTATTGGCAGAAACTTTCGATTTTGTTTTGGAATCTTATGAATATGGTGAACGGGCTTAGTGAGAAGTAGACTGGGGCTGTGGGAAGCTGGTGATCTTCTGATTGAGTTAAATTTGCTTCTTCTTAATTGTTTTAGGTGGTTCAGTGTTAGTGTTCATTTATAACTAATACAATCCAATTTAACGAGGAATATGTTTGGTTATCTCAGGAGGAAAAATTGCCTTATGCATTTTATGTGTCGGACCATGAGCTTGCGGTGCAGCTTGGGTCATACCTTCAGAAGAATAAAGGCAATTTGCAAATTCTGTTAATCAGTTTATTGCTCCTTATCTTTCTTTTTATATACCGAACACAAATTGCTGAGATTTTATGTATGTAATGATGCAGTGTCCGTGGAGAAGGTCATTACAATAGTTTACCAGCCCCAGGCAGTATTTAGAATACGTCCAGTGACTCGATGTTCTTCAACTATTGCTGGTAAGAAATTTGTTTTATTCCCTTCATGTGCTCATGCCAATTAGCAGTGCATTTTGTTTCATTCATATTTGCATGCTTGTGAATGGCATGGTTAGGATTTATGGAAAAATAGTATACTTGGGTTGTAATCATACCCCTGATCACCACTTAGCTCATTCTACACTCTATTTTACTTTCCTATACCTCTAGAATTTTCCGAAGCACTTCTTAGAGTTTCTTGAATATACTACTCTTTTGCAATATCGTGACTAGGTATTAGAAATGGATAATACTTTCTTCCATAGAGTTTCTCCATACTGATTCTGTATTGGTTTTGATATGTGTTTGGGTTTTATTGATGCATGATGGTTCTGTAGAGGAAACCGAAATAAGTGGGTAGCCATCACAAGACTCACAACTGTAAACTCATTAACTTTAGCCAACATTAGTGGCTTATATTATAGGAGAACTAATTAAGTAGTCTCATTTTTCAATGCAAATATAATGAATTCTCCTAAATCTCACATTCCCTAGGATTGTTTAACTGGCTAAGGAACCCCTCTGCCAAAGTGCTTGAAGACATTTACCTGTTCAGCTGTTTTAAATTCTTGTGTTTGATATGTACATAAATATGATACTCCCTCTGTCCAACTGGCTTGGCCTATTTCTTTTCAGCACAATATGTTGGAGTATGGAGCCTGAAGACACTGAACACTAGAGCCCGTCTATACAGTCCTTTTTTTTTGGCCCAAGTAGATTTCTTATGGACATAGGTTTTAGGACACAATTAATTGCTTATAAATAGTTGTTCTCCCATTGTATTTGGTATCCGAAATTTATAGTGAAAAAATGTCTTGCTTGGCATCGCCTCCTGACATAGTCTCATAGAGATTAATTGGGTAACCAATTCTCATGTTCTTTTCGTTTTTGTGATTGCATGTGTTATTTCCTAACGCATTATTTAGGAGAGTTAGATTGTAATGTAAAGTGATCACCCAAAAAGTAAATAGGCCAAGTCAAATGGGACACCCCAAAGTGGAATACATGCCAAGTCAAATGGGACGGAGGGAGTGTATTTTAGTGGGTTTGACACCATTCTCTTCTGATTTTTCTTGGCCTATAAGCAAAGACGCATGCCTCGGGAGACTTTTGACATAAAATTTATGGTTGTTGAATGAATATAATTTCAAAACTGTTCAGTTTGCTGACTGTTGGATTTATTTAGATTGGTTTTGCTCTCTTATAATTGAATATCTTCTCTGCAGTACTTAACCTCAAGTAGCTTAGCTTTTTTATTTTCTCTCCACTTGATTGGAATGGAGTTTGCTGTGAATGTGATAGATCTTTAAATTGATGTTTGAGTTAGAAAGCAATTTTTTTGGCTGGTTCATTTATTGTAGGTCATACTGAAGCTGTGCTTTCTGTTGCCTTTAGTCCTGATGGACGCCAGTTGGCTAGTGGATCAGGTGATACAACTGTTCGTTTGTGGGATTTGAATACACAGACACCATTATTTACATGTAAAGGTTAGAAATTTTCTTTTGAATATTTGAGCAGCATATTTCTGATGGCTGAATGAGGTTTACTATAACTCGTACGCTTTCTTTAACATTTATCTCTTTTTCATTCTCTTGTTTGTCATTACCATTTTTTTGTGCCTCTAATGTCAATTAATATTTTCATTTGTTCTTTTGCTATAGTTAAGTAGTGACATATTATGGTCATAGTACTCTCTTTTTCTCCCCCCTTCAGGACACAGGAACTGGGTTCTTTGTATTGCATGGTCTCCAGATGGTAAGCATCTTGTTAGTGGAAGCAAGGCTGGAGAACTGATATGCTGGGACCCACAGACTGGCAAATCATTGGGCAATCCACTTATGGTAAGTGTAACAACTAGTTTCTATTTTGATTGAGTTTCTTCCTTGTTGATCTGATTATGTTTATGTATTACCTCAGGAAAGTATTGCCTTAATTCATTCTGTATGCCGTCTTAGAGTCGAGCGTATCGTAGAGCATGTTGACTGCACAGATTGTGATCTGTTTTGATCTTTGCAGATGCTCGATAGGAAAATAGCATATGAAAATACATTTCAAAACAAGCACTAACATATATATGCAAGGTCTGTGTCTAAGTATATATTATGAAGGATATAAGCTAGTGGCAGTCTCAAGATATGACAATATAATTTTGATGAAAGATAATACATGCATACCCAACATTGTGTCTTCCCATCCTATATAGTCATCTCATAATATCATTGATATATATGATACATATCATCTTTTAACATCACCATTAGTTATTTTTGGAATCTCTCGACTACGAATGTTCACATTTTTGCTTTCCAAAGTTTGGTAGCAAACAGAACTGCAGACTCTATACTTGATGGTTAGCTTTACCACAATGCTGTTGCCTGTTGTTGTTTTCATGGGACTGACTGGACATATTGCAGATCTTTTTCTGGTTATATATACCAAAAAGACATTAGACATCAACACACATCATGTTATTGCTTTTTCTTGGAAAAATTTAAGATGGACTTAAATGACATTGATCAACTCTCAGGGGCACAAGAAATGGATAACTGGAATTTCATGGGAGCCAGTTCATCTTAGTGCTCCATGCCGCCGCTTCGTCAGTGCAAGTAAAGATGGTGATGCAAGAATATGGGATATTGCTTTAAAAAAATGTATAATATGCCTTACTGGACATACACTGGCCATAACCTGCGTAAAATGGGGAGGCGATGGATTCATTTATACTGGGTATGTTATTCATTTTAATGTGAATCTACACCTGCAAAACAGAAATTTGTAAAATAATATGATTGAACTATTGTCTTCTTGGAAATTTGGGAGCACCTTGTTGTACTATGTTATATGTTGCAACCTGGGTAACAAATATTCTGGATATATAGTTATTTGCTTCGGTGAGGCTATCATGTCTCTCTATTGTGTGGTGATTAAATGGCCATTTACTCAATCGGAAGATCCTTCATAAGGAACAATTTTTCTGCAAGTCACAATTTCAAAATGGCTCAACAAGTTGTGGATTGATGCTGTAGTTTCATTTCGAACACGCTTTCAGGAACTTGGTAGTGTTTTTTCACTTCCAAATGCAAAGTTATATACTCCCTCCGTCCGCCAAGATTATGGCAATTTGCTTGGGCACAAGATTTAATAAAATTGGTGATGATTTTGATGTAGTGGAGAAAGGGTCCCACCACTTTATGAAATGAGTGGTTGAGATTGAATTTTGAGTGGTTTTTTTGTAAATAAAGAATGTTAGTAAGGATAAAATATTAAAGAGGATGGTGGGACCATTGCCATTAAAGGAAAGTGACATAATCTTGACGGACGCCCGATATAGTAATTGTGACATAATCTTGGCGGACGGAGGGAGTAACTTTTATCCTGATAGGGAGTTTACTTGGTAGGGGTTGGAGGAGGTACTGTAATTTTAGGCAATGTAGAATTCTAGATGACAAAAGAAATTGATTTCCACTTCACATTTGCAGATCTCAGGATTGTACGATTAAAATATGGGAGACTACACAAGGAAAGCTAATTCGAGAATTGAAGGTATTTCTCCTATATGGTTTAACAATTTTTCTTCATCTGCTTCCCATCCTATTTTTATAAGTGCACCCTTTTCACATCTGCAAAGCAGTGGTTTCTTTTTCCTTCTCATTTTCTCAACTTCTCATATACACTGATCTGGAGCTTTGAGCTGCTTGTCATATTTGTAGGTTGTAGCATATGTTTAATGTTTTTTTTGTTGTTTAAAGCATCTAATCTAGGTTTTATGTTGCATTGAGTGAAGTGAAAGTTAGATTATATTGTCTTAGGTAATGAGGTTAATATGTCTACATTTCTTGTGGGGACTAGTATGCTTCTGTTTACTCTTTGTTCTGATTGTATTCTGCATCAAAACATTGTGCCAATAGAAGGGTGTGTAAAACTGTCATCTTCCAATATCAGTTTTTTAAGAGGTTTTCCTGTAAAATGGTATATTATATTGTGTGCTCAATTTAGGGCATGTTGCTTGAGAGATAATGGTGTTACTACTTTCAACTCTTTGCAGTATAAATTTTCTTATACTTAAGTTGCTTGTGTTTCCCATATTTTTCATTTAGGGCCATGGGCATTGGGTGAATTCATTGGCATTGAGCACTGAGTATGTTCTCCGGACTGGTGCCTTTGATCACACTGGTAAACAGTATTCATCTCCAGAGGAAATGAAGCAGGTGGTTTGATTGATCTTTTACGATTCTCTTTCTAGTTTTCTTCCCCTTCATCATTACTATTTGCAGATTATGCATCTCCTTTTGGTCGACACTGTTTCTTGTTGCTTCATCAAAGTGAATTAACCATTCAATACAGTTGTGGACCTTAGATCTACTATTCACTTTCTTTACATTTGTGGAATGCTTGATGTTGATTTTTTTCATGATTTTGTATTTTGGATTTTTAGTTGGAAAGACTTAAGGTTGAATTAAGGTAGTATTTAGACCTTTTAGGTTCTGTCAAATGTCCTTCAAGAGAACAGGATGGCGATTACTAACTAGTGGAAAGAGATTTCGTAGGGAGTGAGAATGAGTGAGTTAATAAATGGACTTAAGTAATATCTCTGAGGTTTCCTTCAGAATAATGAAATGATTTCTAAAAAGTATGCATATCTTAGTTAGTGGGATTGTGGATTATGCATCTCCTTGTGTAATATGTGTGGGGTTTATTTTTTCTACTGTATCTGAAATCAGAGTCCACATAAATTGTCTTACCAGGTTGCTTTGGAAAGGTATAATAAGATGAGGGGCGGTGCTCCTGAAAGATTGGTGTCAGGTTCAGATGATTTTACTATGTTTCTATGGGAACCTGCTGCCAGCAAACACCCCAAAAATCGTATGACTGGTCATCAACAGGTAGTCAATTTTGCATCATCTCCACTTTGTGCATTTTTTTTCAATGTTAACTCTGTATTCGGATGAAACCAATCTCAGTTCAAATGATTTCTTCTAGATTAATTGCTTTATATCTTCCAAACAAATGTTAATATTCTTCCCTCAAAAAAAAAAAAAAACAAATGTTAATATTCTTTTTTACTAAGTTTAATGAAGAGTTAATGCATGTTTGATTTCAAAGACATGAGATGCGGAGAATGAGGGGTTGTGGGGTTCGATAGGTGAACACTCATTAGACGAAGAAAATGTGTAAATGACAACCAGAAAGGAAGCATACAAGTAGAAAATCTCCATTGATGACATGAGAAATGATTTGTTGATGTGGTCTTTACATATAATTACCGACTGCAGTAAAACTTCTACATGCATTCTAGAGCTTAATCAAACCGCAAAAGCAAACTTCTTTTGAAGTGTTACCTTTCTGTCAACTCCTTGTGTTCAACATGCTCAATCTAACAAAGCTGGTGCACAGAAAATATTTAACCTGGGGGGCCTGGGGCTTCCATCTCTACCTCTCTTTACACCATGGATGCAACAATGTTGCTTAAACTGCGTTTAATCTTCTCTATATGTGTCCCGTCACCTTCAGGCTTCAGCCTTAGCAAATGAGTATGGACACCATATATCTACATAACATACACAAACCTTCAGAGGTCCTGTACTCCTGTTACTGCCTTCTGCCACCGCGGCACCGCCTTACCGAATCCCATTACCTTAATTCTTATTCCGCTGTAATTGTACTGGTGCTTAATTCATAATCCGGTTCACTAAAGTTTGTGTAAATCACATTGATCATGATTATGCATATCCATCATTTTATTTACTTCTCCCTGCTGTACCTCCTCTCTAGAGTTCACCCTCTCTATCTCGCTGTACTATTTGCATTCTCAACACAGACTCGTTTATTTTTACTGGCAAGTCATTTACTTGAATTAGAACATTCCTTCATACCGATCTATTATAATTTGATCTCCTGTAGCTTGTAAATCATGTTTACTTTTCTCCTGATGGGCAATGGATTGCAAGTGCCTCCTTTGATAAATCAGTCAAATTATGGAATGGAGTAACTGGAAGTTTCGTGGCTGCCTTCCGTGGTCATGTTGGACCTGTTTATCAAATAAGGTTGGGATTATTTTCTTATACAATTTTTATGCATCTAGTCTATAGATCTAATCAGCACGTCTTCCTGCAGCTGGTCAGCTGATAGTAGACTGCTTTTGAGTGGAAGCAAAGACTCGACACTTAAGGTAACTGTCCGTTTCGATAATTGAATGTGCTCTGAAATAATTTTTGTTTTGTAAGAGAAGTGGTGGTGGTGCTGGGTTGCAAGATAATGTATGTTCAATCTATTTGTGTTGAATGATTGCATAAAGGCGTGTGTACTAGAAGATATGGCGTGTGTTTTCATGTCTACTTCGATTCTATTTGTTATAAATAGTCCCTTGCTAAGGGATTGATGCCGCCCATGATTGGGTTCTTCTGCATTTGATCATTGACATGGAAACCTGTAAACAGGTTTGGGATGTTCGAACGCAGAAGCTGAAACAAGATCTTCCAGGACATGCAGATGAAGTAAGCTCTCTTGTGTGCCACCCTGTGTTTAAGCTCGTTTGGTCCATTTTATTATGCATTTAATATCCTTTTTAGGAGATCTTTGACTAAGTAGCCTTTATCGTGATTGGCGTATTAGAAGGCTGACAGTAACACCCTTTTCTATTGCAGGTGTTTGCAGTTGACTGGAGTCCAGATGGTGAGAAAGTAGCATCTGGTGGCAAGGATAAAGTTCTGAAGCTATGGATGGGCTAGAGACATCACTATCATATACAGCATTTGACCAGAAATTGAATCGCTGTTGCATGCATCTTACACAACAAGAGATCCAAGCAACAATCACAAAGAGATATACTCCTTAGATGCTGTCTGGCTGTTGTGTTCTAAATTCTTGTCCGTTCATTTCGTCGCAACAGCAGTTTTGCACATATGCAAGTATCTTCTTCTGCCCAATGCCATTCCAATTTGGGTATGATGGTGTTAAGATCTGGTGGGTGCCTTCGATCAAGCTGCATCTTGGACGGATTATTATATTTTGCGATTTATGTCATTAATTTCCCTCTGTAAAGGAATAGACAACTGACATGGAGGTTTCTTGAGTTAGGTTTTTTCTTACCACTGTTGCATTGAACATTTATATGCTTGGAAGAAATAGAAATTTTATTTGCTAACTGCTTAATTTTGTCAATAACCTAGTTGTTTCAATTTATTTGGCCAGCAATAGCTTAGTCTATACAGAGATTTCTCAATCATGATACGAAGCTTCTAAATATTTCGAAGCAATTAGAAATAGATTCCTAAGTCATGTTCATAATGATACTTCTATACAATGTACTCCTTCCGTTCTACTATAAGTGCTACAAAATTTTTGGTCATGCAAATTAAAAAAAATATAAATTAATCAAAAGTGTTATAATACAGACTGCTTTTAGTGGGACGGATAGAGTGGATAATATTGTTTGACTTCCAAATTCTAAATGGCACTTTGAAATTTCAAGTGTTTGTATCCATACACTACCAATAAAAGGTATGTAGAGCTATGGACTAGAGAATCTATGAAGTTGCAGGCTCTATGAATCAATCACATACAATTCTTGAGCGAATCTCCAGCTCCCTGGAAAAAGCAACAAGAGAGTGCAAAATCCGCAATGAAAATCCCAACAAGGGAGACGACGACAGCTGATGTGGTCGACTCACCAACGCCCTTGGCACCTTCCAAGGTGGTGACACCCCATGCGCAGCTTACTATCGATATTATAGAACCAAACACCGTTGACTTGATCATTGCACTGATTATATCCCACCCTTGGAGAGCTCTTTGTGCAGAATCTAAGATTATGTTGATGCTGATGCCATAAACGCTATCAGCTAAGAGGGCGCTTGACGCCATCCCTACCGTGAAACACATTAGAGTCAGGAAGGGAAGAGCGATACATGAAGCCAGCACTCTTGGTGTCACCAGATAATCAACGGGATTTGCACCAAGAACTCTTAATGTGTCAGTTTGCTCTGAAACTTGCATTGTCCCCAACTCTGCAGCGAAGGCACTTCCAATACGCCCAGCAACAACAATTGATGTGACCACAGGACTCAGCTCCCTTGAAAAAGCAAGGGCCAGAACCCCACCGATGGATCTGTTCAGCCCTAATCTGGTGAATTCCCTCACAAATTGGATAGTGAAGGCCATGCCAACAAAAGCGGCTGTCAGGAGACAGACACCAACTGATTTAGGTCCAACTCTTTCAAGCTGCTGAAGAGTGTTTTTCCAGTGAATCTTTCCCTTAATGGTTCTAACAATCACCTGCCCCGCCAGAATCAGAACTGACAATCCTCTCCATAAGTACCGAGGAGGTGACCATTTACTCAAGAATGTACTTGACTCAAGATTCAATATGGGTACTTCACTTGTTTCTTCTTCTTCTTCTTCCGACATAGAGACACTTGGGTGGCCATCTGTATTCAAAACAAAAATATGCTTCCTTTTTTGAACAGAAGATAAAAGCTTGATGGTCTTAGCTCCTTCAACAAAACCAACTTTCCTAGCAAGGGACCTGAAGCGCAAAGATGCAACGTTTGCAGGATTTCTTAAATTGATAAAGCTTCCTCTGCAGGATTTTGGAGAGAAGGGTTAGAAGGAATCAAAATACATATCGCTTTATGCTGTGTGCCCAAACACAAAGAACGACCAAGGGGATGAAAAAAGGAAAAAAGAAAAACCTTTGGGAGACATTGATAACAGGGTGGATCTGGGTAGCTGCCAGCATGTTAATTCTCTTTATTACAACGCACAAGGGTGCTCGGAGAACCAATACTAGTCAAATACCCGGAACTATTGAATATTATTTACCAGAAATCAGAAACAACCAAGTTAAAAATGCTCTGGATTAATATGGTTGAGGTATAGCAACATGACCCAACACTATAGAAGTATTCCAGCGGTAGTAAAGACAGTTGTTTTCATCAGGAGCAACATCTGAAAACTAGAAACCTGCAGTTGCAAATGAAATATTTAAGAAAAGACTTAACCATTATCACAGTGACATAAAATAAACTGCATCAAATAACCAAGGCTAAAACATAAAATTGTAGTAACGTGTATCATTCATAACAGACCATAAATACACTACCATTACCAATCTAGCACTTCTTGGATGTTCTTTATACAACAAAGTTAACAGGGAGCAACTAAGCATTGAAACCATGTCTATCCTTCATAGAATAATTTCCCTGTAGTTTGTACCAATCTCATTGTCAACAGGGAATCAATCGTAATATAATAAAGATTAACACCCATATATGTTTTCTTATATTATTATAAACTTCTAAGAACTTTATTTCATCAATGATTCCATCAAAATGTAGCCTATATCTAGTTGCCTAGTCTAATTCCCAACTTCCAATAATAAGAGATGTGCAAGGTAAGGTATTTAGCTTTAACTTGTTATTAGCAATTGTAGAAATCCATCACTGCACTGCAAGAAATACATACTAATAAAGCAATCAGTAGGAATGCAACATTCATAGCTCAACTCTTTGCATCTTATTTCACAGTGCCGAAGAAGTAACTGATAGTTGATTCATAATCATAGCATTAGCAGTCAATCTAAGACTTTCTCGCAGCAATACAATCGAAGAAATAAAAACTGTGTCACCTTGAAAATCATAAACTTGACTCCAGCAGAAACCAGTTGATATTAATTGGCTACTTTGGAAGGAATTTAAGATTTGAAACTAGAAACTTGCAGCTTCCTGTGATGATCCTGAGATTTAACAATAGAACAATAAGTACTTAACGACACTTCAGAATACAACTTACCATCTCATCTGTTGCGCAATTCTTGACAGGATTAATTAACGTAACACAAAATAAGAAATACAATAATCTGCAAGAAACTCTAATTTGCAAATAAGGAAGCAATGCGAGTTTCAGAAGCGATATGATCTGACACACTTGAAAAGAAAAGTTCATATCTTCTTTCAGAACTCTACAATTTTTCCATATACCTAAATTCTAACAGGTTGTTAGGAAAGAAACTTATGTATGATCAAATCTAAATCCAATATGCACCTACTGAGCACAATCAAGTAAAAAAGGGCAAGACTGAAATAAGTAAAATGAGAGACAAAAAGTGTGAAAATTCAAGCTGCAGAGTGTTCTGATAATCCCCTAGACCAATCACCAGCCCCTATAATCAGCAAGACGGCAACACTCATTGCAAATAAAAGAATGTCAGTTCCAGCAAGGAACTAATTGCAGCTAAATATTCAATGTAACCTGAACTAAACTACATATATTGACAAGTCCCGTAGAGAACTAAAGCTGAAAAAATTGAGGCTGGAAAGGTCAAACCATTAGTACCAAATAGTGATGCAGATACTCCAACCAAGAAACCCTGAACCAAATTTAATTCCTTTCTCTAATTGTTATAGTTTATATATCTAGTTTCTCACGCAAAAGGGCAGCTAAAAGTACACGAAACTCCCAAGCAAACTAGAATCTATACATAGAAAATCCGATACAGGAAAAATAATTGTTATAGTGATCATAAACAAGTTAAAGAACACATGTTTCTATCGAGTTCTTAAAAACCCAGATAAATAACTAAGCAGAAAATGAAGTATTTACCTCCAGACCACCAAATATGGGGTTCGATGCAGCCGAATATCACCGCTTCAAGTAAACAAAAACCTGAAGAAGTTCAAATTTCTTCAAGAACAGATAAGAAGCAATCGGGAATATTCAGCTGCGCAGAATAACAATTAGAAATATATATACATTATTTTTATTTTCCCCCCTAATTTGGTAGGAGCGCGGTGGAGGCACCGATAGAGAAGGAGGGTTGTGATTGCGTGAAGCGGCGTATAAAATCTTTCAACAAATTTTGATTATTTGTTCCAAGTTTTTTCGAAGTGGATTCCGTTTATTGTATGCTGCTTATCTTGTGTTTTCTCTCCCTATATATAAAAACGTTATTTTTATTTTCATTTTCCTTTTTCCGACGGAGGATGAAATGATGAAGATACAAGAAAATGGAAAACATATTTCTAGTATCAATACTTGTACTTATTTTAATGATTAGTAAAATAGCGATAACCCGAGGATTAGAAAATAAATCCCAAATGTAAAATTAATTTTTCCATTTTAGTAGCGATGTCAATCTAAATGTCAAAAAAAAAAAAAATCAATCTACCGAATTTCAAACAAATTCTATCGAATTACGGGTATACGAATTGCGACTATTGGGGTTGACGTTTTTCCAGATTATAAATTTTCAAGCATAGTCCTAAATATTCGGATTCAAGTCGAATTCAAAAACGTTATTTAAAAAATTAATTATTATTATTATAGTAAGGCCTCATAAGAGTTTCCACCACAGCGTGAGCCCCCCTGACGTTGCGCATTGGTATCCTGATTTAACAGTGTATCGGTCTTTCTCATCGAAGTCCCAAAATCTTATTTAGGACTATGCTTGAAAATTTATAATCTGGAAAAACGTCAACCCCAATAGTCGCAATTCGATAGAATTTGTATGAAATTCAGTAGATTAATTTTTTTTTTTTTTTTTGACATTTAGATTGACATCGCTACTAAAATGGAAAAATTAATTTTACATTTGGGATTTATTTTTTAATCCTCGGGTTATCGCTATTTTACTAATAATTAAAATATAAGTATAAGTATCGATACTAGTCACTAGAAATATGTTTACCATTTTCTTGTATCTTCATTATTTATTACGTTGAGAAAGTACGCATCCTCCGTCTTCACGTCTCCTTTTCTCCATCGGAAAAAGAAAAATGAAAAAATAAAAATAACGTTTTTATATATAGGGAGAGAAAACACAAGATAAGCAGCATACAATAAGCGGAATCCACTTCGAAAAACTTGGAACAAATAATCAAAATTTGTTGAAAGATTTTATACGCCGCTTCACGCAATCACAACCCTCCTTCTCCAATCGGTGCCTCCACCGCGCTCCTACCAAATTAGGGGGGGAAATAAAAATAATGTATATATATTTCTAATTGTTATTCTGCGCAGCTGAATATTCCCGATTGCTTCTTATCTGTTCTTGAAGAAATTTGAACTTCTTCAGGTTTTTGTTTACTTGAAGCGGTGATATTCGGCTGCATCGAACCCCATATTTGGTGGTCTGGAGGTAAATACTTCATTTTCTGCTTAGTTATTTATCTGGGTTTTTAAGAACTCGATAGAAACATGTGTTCTTTAACTTGTTTATGATCACTATAACAATTATTTTTCCTGTATCGGATTTTCTATGTATAGATTCTAGTTTTCTTGGGAGTTTCGCGTACTTTTAGCTGCCCTTTTGCGTGAGAAACTAGACATATAAACTATAACAATTAGAGAAAGGAATTAAATTTGGTTCAGGGTTTCTTGGTTGGAGTATCTGCATCACTATTTGGTACTAATGGTTTGACCTTTCCAGCCTCAATTTTTTCAGCTTTAGTTCTCTACGGGACTTGTCAATATATGTAGTTTAGTTCAGGTTACATTGAATATTTAGCTGCAATTAGTTCCTTGCTGGAACTGACACTCTTTTATTTGCAATGAGTGTTGCCGTCTTGCTGATTATAGGGGCTGGTGATTGGTCTAGGGGATTATCAGAACACTCTGCAGCTTGAATTTTCACACTTTTTGTCTCTCATTTTACTTATTTCAGTCTTGCCCTTTTTCACTTGATTGTGCTCAGTAGGTGCATATTGGATTTAGATTTGATCATACATAAGTTTCTTTCCTAACAACCTGTTAGAATTTAGGTATATGGAAAAATTGTAGAGTTCTGAAAGAAGATATGAACTTTTCTTTTCAAGTGTGTTAGACCATATCACTTCTGAAACTTGCATTGCTTCCTTGTTTGCAAATTAGAGTTTCTTGCAGATTATTGTATTTCTTATTTTGTGTTACGTTAATTAATCCTGTCAAGAATTGTGCAACAGATGAGATGGTAAGTTGTATTCTGAAGTGTCGTTACGTACTTATTGTTTTATTGTTAAATCTCAGGATCATCACAGGAAGCTGCAAGTTTCTAGTTTCAAATCTTAAATTCCTTCCAAAGTAGCCAATTAATATCAACTGGTTTCTGCTGGAGTCAAGTTTATGATTTTTAAGGTGACATATCTGTTACTTAAGATATTGTGTATTCTCTATATTCTATAATTGTGTAATGAAAATTTCCTAGTATATTATTATTGTTATTACCATTACTGAATATATCTATTTATTGCTGGTATATGCTCCTCCTGTCCTATTAAAAGTGACATGTATTTTGGGCTGTTCCACTATAAGTGGCATGTTCCATAAAAGACAAAAATTAACTCTTGAAAAAGTGTAGGCCCTACCACTTTTAACTAATTTACACATTTTTCTTAATTCGCGTGCCCAAAAGTTTTGTGCTTATAGTGGGATAGAGAGAGTATTTGTCAATTTGAGAATTTAAAGCTCGCTCTTTCCGTTGCCTTGTGTGGGTATTTTTTTTTTATAAAAAAAATTCATTTTTAAAGGAGGATCAATAATGGTTCCCCATTTCCCTTCCGTGATGACTCGAACCCCCAACCTAATGGTTGGAGGGGAAAAGCCTTGTGGGGGTATGCTAACATGTTATCTTGTACTGAGTTATCTAACTGACTGTGTGCTATAGAACCAAATGTGGTCAATCCTAATGCGTTACTACATATTGGATCAATATACTTTTGCTTTAGATCGTCATCACTAAAAGTTACTTTCTTTCTTGAAGTTTCCCTTTTGTCTTTTGTTTTTACTTTTTAGATGAAGGGGTCACCATGGTATTATCTTGAGATATTATGGCTTACTGTATACATGGATGTAAAACACCAGATTTCTTATCCTTGCTTTAACTGCTGTTAGTGTTGATCCTATCATCAGTATGTAGGATCTCATGAGCTTCTTAATAGTGTAACTAGATATGTATACCTTTCTTCTAATTCCATACAGACGGGATTATTTTCAAAGGCCTTGTCCTGTGGATATGAAATAATGAAAGAAAAGACTATTGGGAAAATCTTACCTGTTTCTAGATTAGAAAAATATTATGTGCTTAATATTCTAACTTTAACCAGAAACCAGGGGGCTTAGCCCACTGGCCACCGGGTCCTCACTTAAGTGAAGTGACCCGGGTTCGATCCCTCTTGGGAACGAATTGGTGATTGAAGATATAAGGTGGAGTTTGGTGAATGGAGAGATAAGGTGGTTCTTGGAGTGGATGGGGAACTAACTACTAACATCTAACATGACTTTGACCGATCAAAAAAAAAAAAAAAAAAAAAAAAAAAAAAAAATTCTAACTTTAACCAGAAAATGACAAGAATTTTCTGCACTGGGTTATTTTTTCCCGACACAGATTCTACATCTTTTACTAATATGTGGTAAATGGAGTTGTTAGTGTTATGTTGGAAGGTTTTGTTTGTTATTTGCTCTGCAGTATACTCCCTCCGTCCCCCAAACATCTTCCTAAGGGAGGGTGGCACGGGTTTTAATAAAAGTTGTGTATTTGATGAGTGGAAAATGGGTTCCACAAAAAGTGAAGATTGTAAGAGTAATAATGAATGCAATTATTTCCAAAAGTAGGTTAGGAAGATGTTTTGGAGATGGCCCAAAATAGAAAGAGAGGAAGATGTTTGAGGGACGGAGGGAGTATGTTGTATGTGATAGGCTTTTACTGTCCTTATAATATGCTTCATTAATGTTCTAAAATGCTGGAATAATTTAGTTCTCCTTTTGTCTTTCAGCATTATGATCTGATAAAGGCACACTGTTTTTGCATAAGTTCAGTGTGTATGAGTGATGTTCAGTGGGCAAAAAGGATTTCATGCTCTCAATATATTCAAGTGGAGACAGGGTAGTACATCGTCTCTGACTACTGGGTTGCTTAATGATGTGCCGCATGAAATTGAGTTATCTGATTATCATAGAGCACCGAGCCCTGGTAGTGAGAGCCCATCCGGGCTTCTTGATGGAGAGACCTTGGATACTGAGCCGATTGATGATTTGGATCTGTTCTTTGAGAGGATTTACACCTATTACTGCGAGAAAGGCCTCTGGTGCATTATAATCAAGTGGATGTTTGAGCTTCTGAGCTTGGCTTTCACTATATGCTTTTCTGGTTTTTTTCTGCTCTTCGTTGATTGGAATGGTCTCCGAAATGCAAAATGTGGCATGGATGCAGTGGAATCTGGAATCAGACCTTGTGATCTCTCTGAGGAAGCTTTACATAAGCATCCATTGACTCCTTTCACTCTTTCCAAAGCTATAATTGTAGGATATTTGGGAATATTTTCCATCTACTGTATATTCTGCTTTTTGAGGTTCTTTGCACAGTTGAAGGAGACTCTTAAGATCCGTTGGTTTTACTACAACAGGTAACTATAAATCATGCGGTACCTAATAAGGTTGAAAGCCATGTAAACTGTTAATACTGTGTAGCTATCTCCAACTTTCTTAAATGTAAATACTTGACTTCTTGAAATGAGGGTGTTGTATTGGGTGCTTAATTAATGTTTTTGCAGCCTCCATGTGACAGACAATGAAATACAGACAATGCCGTGGTCGTTGATTCTTGAAAAGGTTGTTCAAGTACAGCAGACACAGCAGCTATGTGTGGTCAAGGATCTTTCTATGCATGATGTGGTGATGAGATTGATGAGGAAGGAGAATTATCTGATTGGCATGCTTAATAAGAGAGTGCTTGCATTTCCTATATCGCAGTGGGTCCCTGGTTCATGCGCAACTGGAAGTGTTGGTACAGATGGTGTCCAACTTCGTCTAGTACTGCCAAAGACTCTTGAATGGACTTTAAATTGGTGCATACTACAGAGCATGTTTGATAGGTACAATTAATGCTTAGATTTCCGCACTAACAGCCTAATGCAAGAATATAAGTGATAATTTGGCCTCCTCCCCTTCCGGTATCATTTGACAAATATGGATACCATTAGGCTTACGTGTGAAGTTTTGCGTACCACTAATGATATTGCTCATTATCCAATGCTGCTCTCATGATATCTCCTGCTCAAATACAATATTCATGCAATTTTTTCCCCTTGATTCTAGAAACATTGAAAAATACTTGTCCTTTTATGACCTCTTTAAGTAATTACTTTTGGATCAGTGGACTTTGCTCTCTTGTGATTTGCACATGCTCATTTTTATGCTTTGTTTTCCGCAGAAACTTTCGTGTTAGAAGAGACTTTGTCTCTGATCCAAATACTTTGAGGAAAAGGCTTATGATAGTTGGCTTTGCTCTGCTTCTTCTCTCTCCATTCCTTGTTATTTTCATGCTCGTGTATCTGTTCTTAAGGCATGCTGAGCAGTTCTACAATCATCCAAGTACAGCATCATCCAGGAGATGGTCAAATCTCTCTAAGTGGATGTTCAGAGAATTCAATGAGGTTATCCATAAACTTGATCATAACTCTGCTCCAACCATTTCTTACTTCAGCATTATGTCCACATCTTGGTCGAGCAGATTGTGCTATGTGTTGATGAGTTGAGGCATGATTTTGTGGTGGAAGTTAAGGCTAGTTATCTGCCATGGGATATAATTGCAAATACAATCTTACATGAACATGTGATAATGAATTTTAACTATATGTTCTTATAACTGTATTCCATCTTCAATTTGATTTAATTGCTATGGCTTCTCCATTCTTCGAGGACACTAACTTGAGGTATCATCTTTCATTTCCAGGTTGATCATTTGTTTAAGCACCGGATAAACAGCAGCATTGTGCATGCTTCTGATTACTTAAAACAATTTCCATCACCCATATTGACTATTGTTGCAAAGTTCATATCATTTGTTTCTGGTGGCTTTGCTGCTGTGCTTATAATAATTGCGTTCTTAGAGGAATCTCTCCTGGAAGGCCATGTAATGCTTTCAACTTTTGCGCTATGATTCACTTTCTAAGAGTGTAATAGACCAGCAGAATTCTGGAACTTTCATTTTAGTAACGGGCTTTGATGTAATCTTGCAGATATTTGGGCGAAACTTATTCTGGTATGCTGCAGTCTTTGGAACTATAACTGCTATAAGCCGTGCTGCAATGACGGATGAGCTTCTTGTCCTTGATCCGCAGGCAGCAATGTCCCTGGTTGTCCAACACACGCACTATATGCCAAAAAGATGGCGTGTGAAAGAGAATACTGAGACAGTACGGCTGGAGTTTGAGACTCTTTTTCAGGTATCATATGTTATGCATGTTAACATGACTGTAGTGTGCCGAAAGCCTATTATGATTTACACACGGTTTTTCCAGGATTCAGAATGTTTGAGTGTATGGTGCGCAATGCTTTTTTTTTTTTTTCTCTCTCTTAAATATCATGTTTTACACTATACCCTGTAAAAGTATTCTAATTAATTTTTCTGGTTCTGCCAATCTGTGACTTGAGCATCTTCTTTTACAAATTTTACCACCCAAAGAAAAAAAGTGAATTTTGTTTCTTAGTTTCGCATTTATGATAAGTTGTATGTTAGTCCTAATTAAATAATCGCAAAGTTGCTGGATTCAGTCTTTTTGTTGTTTATCTTATATTCAGTGAAGTCCTCCCGATTTTAGGATATTAGATGTTTCTTAGATAATTCTTATATCAATTGAGCTGTTTTGGATGAGAATCTATATGACTTGCAGACTCTTCCTGGCTATAAATCTTCTCTCTGAGAAATGACAAATCTCGATCACCATATTATTTTTATCATCATTTAAAAGATAAGCAACTAAAAGTTACAAGCCCTCTATAATCTGAAAATCCCTCTATAATCTGTCATCTTCATTGACAATTTTGTTGGCTTGATTTCGTGCCCAAATTAATTTTCTGTTGAAGTGTTAATTATAAAACAAGGCACCCATATGTCTAATCTCTAGAGTGTAGGCTGATCAAATGAATTTTCTTGGTGCAGTACACAGGAATGATGCTATTGGAGGAGATGGCCTCAATCTTTCTCACGCCGTATCTACTTATGTTTGTTGTCCCCAAGGTTTGTAATTCAGATATGTTCTCATCCATCTATTTCCGTTTCAAAAGGTATTCCTCGAAATACCGTTTGTTTGATTTTTCAGCGGGTGGATGATATCTTGAAGTTCATCAAGGACTTCACTGTGGATGTTGAAGGCGTGGGCCACGTTTGTAGGTATGTATTGGTTCATTGCAATATATCTTGATAACCAATGAACGCTTCATTACAGTTTATCTGGATGTTTTTTTTGCTTTGTTGGTGGAAGATAACTCATTAGTGTGTCATATTTCCTCGCAGCTTTAGCCTCTTCGATTTTAGAAATCACGGAAACAAAAGATATGGTTCGCCATTTAACTCGACTCACGATCAGAGGAGTTCCCAGGGGAAAATGGAAAAGTCATTCTTGAGGTATGACTACTATCTGTATAACATGTATCTGTTGCTGCGTCTTTGCCTTTCGCGTCACCGTGTCAAGTTCCATATGCAGCTTTCAGATCGCGTATCCTTCATGGGATCCTAATGATGATGGGAAGCAGTTCCTCGCGTCGTTGAAAACATTCAGAGATCAAAAGTTGAGAGGTCATGGAACAGCAACCTCGCAGACGGCATCCGGGATGGCCCATCAGAATCTGAAATTCAGAGGCTTTGGCACGGGTGAACGGAACGCCATGTTCTCAAGGGAAATGGCATTCAACAACATTGGGAACTTCCACCAGTTAGACTCGATGTGGTTGATAGATGCCGAGCAGAAGAATTTTCCGTACATTCTGGAGTGGTATTACACCTCACACAATCACGACAGAGACGACGAAAACTCGAGAGAGTTGCCATCGAGACACTATGACCATGATGACGAGAATCAGCCCGATCTGTGGATGCCGTCCCACCTGACCAAGAACTCTCCCAAATACGACGACAATTGGGACGACAACCTGTTTGACGATCGTGCCCAGAGCCATCTAGAAGCTTCCACATCGGTTCCCCTCTTCCAAGAAAGTGTCCTGCAGCATCACGAGTCCAACGATACGCGGCACCCCGGCAGGAGCCACTGGTGGGCGAGGACGCAGCCACAGGTTCCTGGTCAGGAGACCAGCTTCCTCGAGCCTCCGAACTTCTTCCGTGAAGCTTCCCATGATAACTACGACAACTGCTCGGACGAAAGAAGCGGCGAAGAACATCAGTTGGACTTGAGAAATTCGAGGGGGCTGTCGAGGACGTTCTACATGGACGAGTTAGATGGAGGGAATTTCAATCTTCCATTTGTCGACATATATAAAAACCCATCGGATGGGGGCTCCAGCTCCGGCTCCGGAGCCGGCTCGGAGGATTCTGGTCCTGCAAATCTGGTGTGATTAGCTGTGTCTCTGGTTTTAAACAATTGGAACATGTAAGAGCTGATCTTCATCTAAATCTCTAAATTCTTTCTTGTAAATAAGAAAGTATATATAAATTGGAATCTGAAGCTTGTGTCCACGCTCAAATTGTAAAGACTGCTCCATTGATTCTTGTACTATATGCTATTATGGTAGGCTATGTTTCGACACTTTATTTACTCATGGTTATTCATTACTCACCCCAAAATATAAGTTATAAAATTGACATTCACAATCCCAACATGCCAATATATGATCATTTCAAGAATTTCTCTGCTCTTGTAAATAGTTAATTTTTGTTATTTTAGTATGTTTTATAAAAATATTATTCCCTCTGTTCTATTGATAATGATTAATGAGGTCATCATTTCATAAGTTTACTTTACATCCACTCTTTATAAGTGGTCCCATACTTAAGTTCTTCCTCAAGTCCTCTTAACAAATTTTGTAAACTTGATAGAAAAGAAAAGAGGGAAGAATGGGTTAGAGAACAAAACACTCGTTTCGGCAACGAGTGAGCAGACTCTTCTTTGATTTTACGTATATAGCTTCTTTATCACCCATATTCTTCGTCTTCTCAATTTATATCTTTAAATTCATCTAATAATAAAACAATAGTTTTCATTTTTTGAATATTTGGTGTAGTTTAATCCCTCGATTAAACACTTTTTTGAGGGTCTAACTCTATTTATATTCTCCATTTGTTGCAGTATTATTTTTGTTTTATACATGGTGTGTTAAATTGATGAAATTTCGTATTTCACTTTTTATTAATCTTTTCACGAATAGCGAACAATACAAGCTTACACGTTTGAGCTCATGGTCGTGATCTAGTGAAAGCGTGCATTAGGTGTCAATGTTGACATGCACACTTACATGCCAAATATTTCGTCAGGTAAGCGTTTAGTTTAGGCGTGTATTAAGCTAATTTTAGTTACAACGTTGACACGACTTCATGTAACGTGCATTAGGAACATTTAGTCTTATAAACCTTTGTTTATTTATGTATTTATATATGTGTATTTCATATTATTCAATAATATATTGCATAGATGTTTGCGATATAAATTATTTTGCGTATTGTTTTCTTAATTTTATTTTATTTTTCATGTAATGAGGTTGATATTCATTATTTTGATGTACAGAGGAATATAGAACAACAACACCCATGAGAGTTGACAACGAGAATATTAATCACTAAAATATTAACAATAAAATACCATAATTAAACAATGTAATTTTTTTTGAGAAATAATTAAACAGTGTAATTGATAGCAAAGGTAGTGCTATCTCTTTTAATACTCCATATACTAGTATATAGATTTTGCAATATCCATTAAAACATATGCAAAAAAGGAAAAAAAGAAGTAAAATTTGATGATAAAAGGAAACACTGGAGAAGAAAAAGAAAAAGAAGGGCTTTAGTGAGGGTTTAAGCACACACTCGAAATCAAATTTTGCTGCATAGCTTCTCTCCTCAAACTCATCCGCCATGAGAAGAGCTTCGTCCAAGCTTCTCTCTCATATCCGGAAACCGCATCCCAGAACACCACTTTCTCTCTCTACGAAAGATTTCACTGCCCCCTCCGACCTCTCTCTCAATTGCCCACCAAAACCCCACCTTAAATCCTGCTCCGCCTCTCAATCTTCACTCTTCTCTACCTCCAGTTCCAATTCCAATCGGTTTCAAACTACCTCACCTCAGAATCTCAACTCGCTCGACCTCGTAGACCCAGTTGCCCAGGATGCATCGCAGATGTCGTCACGGCAGAGGAGAATCAAGCAAAAATCAGAGCTCGAGGAGGCGTTCGAGTCCGCGGAATCGGTTGACGAAATGCTCGCAGCATTTAAGGAGATGGAGGCGTGCTTTGACGAGAAGGATTTAGCCTTGGCCTGCTTGAAAATCGGTCTGAAACTCGACCGCGAAGGTAATGATCCGGAAAAGGCTATGTCTTTCGCTCAAAGGGCTTTGAGAATTTTCGATGAGAATGAGGGTGATTCCAGTAAGAAAATGTCGTTGCCAATTGCGATGACATTGCATTTATTGGGCTCTTCTAGTTTTGGTTTGAAAAGGTTCAGTGAGAGTTTGGGCTATTTGAGTAGGGCTAATAGGGTTTTGAGTAAGGTAGAGGGGGAGAGTTCTTACAATGCTGATCAAGTTTTGCCTATTTTGCACGCGGTCCGGTATGAATTGTTTAATGTTAAGACGGCGATGGGGAGGAGGGAGGAGGCCATTCTTGATCTGAGGAAAGCTTTGGAGATTAAGGAGAGGATTTTTGATGAGGATAGTAAGGAGCTTGGTAATGCCAATAGGGATGTTGCAGAGGCCTATGTTGCTGTTCTGAATTTCAAAGAGGCGCTGCCGTTTTGTTTGAAGGCTGTGAAGATTCACAAGGCGCATTTGGGTAATAACTCGGTGGAGGTAGCTCATGACAGGAGGGTTCTTGGAGTTATCTACACTGGGCTAGAAGAGCATGATAAAGCATTGGAACAGAATCAGTTGTCGCGAAAAGTGTTAAAGAAATGGGGCCGTAGTGCTGATTTGCTTCGTGCAGAGATTGATGCTGCTAATATGCAGATTGCTTTAGGGAGATATGAGGAAGCTATCAATACCTTGAAGGGCGTTGTGCAACAAACTGAGAAAGAGAGTGAGGAACGTGCAATGGTGTTTACTTCCATGGCCAAAGCTCTGTGTAATCAGGAGAAGTTTGTGGATGCAAAGAAATGTCTGGTGATTGCTTGTGGAATTCTTGAAAAGAAAGAGAGAAGCTCTCCTCTTGTTGTTGTGGAAGTGTATATGGAGATCACAGCACAATACGAGACAATGAATGAATTTGAAACTGCAATATCATTGTTGAAGAAGGCGCTGGAGATGTTAGAGAAGCTGCCTCAGGAGCAGCACTCTGTGGGAAGTGTTTCTGCGAGGATTGGTTGGCTGCTCCTGTTAACGGGGAAGGTGGAAGAAGCGATCCAGTATTTGGAAGATGCTGCAGAAAGGTTGAAAGAGAGTTTTGGATCGAAGCACTTTAGCGTAGGTTATGTTTATAACAACTTGGGGGCAGCGTACATGGAATTGGATAGGCCGCAGTCGGCTGCCCAGATTTTCGCATATGCAAAAGAGATCATGGATGTCTCCCTTGGGCCACATCATGCCGATTCAATAGAAGCATGTCAAAATCTTTCAAAAGCATATGCGGCTATGGGAAGGTAAAAGTTTATAAAATCATTGCTTTGATTCTAAATCTAGTTGTTTTTTTGCTTAGCGCTTTATGATTTCCAATACTGGAAAAATATATTCCATTCCGTGTGAAAGCACTTCATTAATGCAACGAAAGTATCTCATAAATCACATGCAACTGTCTTAAAAGTAAGTTCACTATCATTTACAAAGATCACATGTACCAGTTGTGGGACGTAGGAATCGCTAAACTGAAATAACCGCATGTCTTTTCCTGTTCTAAAGATAAGATGCATGAAACATATACTTTTTGTTTATGCATATTCATGTTTGTTTACATGAGTTTCTTTGAGAGGCCACAGAGGGATGAGGAATATGTTTGTTGATACGAAGATAAAGAAATAAGGTGATCGCTATCTTCATGCTTTATAACGATAAAAATACAACTGAAAATTGTGCTCTGCTCTTTATTGTGTGTGGCAACCTTGATTCCCTCTTTGTGCTATAAGCATGGAAAAACCCTCATTATTGAGGACCAGTAAATTACTTTAGCTGATGAGTCTTAATCAAGGGAAACTTGACCAAACCTGCAAGTGGACATCTGATTTGTGAGAAATTGTATTACTTTAGATTGACGGATGCTTCATTTTCAAGTCCAGTAGCGTTTCTTTAGGCTATAGATATATTAAGAAAGCTGTTTGACTCTCTTATTAGCTGTTATATTTGAGTATCTTATGCATATTTTGTGTATTTTTTCCGTCATTTGGTTTCATTTAAAATTCTAATATACCCTCTTGATCCAGGACCAAGTTTTGTTGATTAACTTATTGCAGGACATTTAATTTATAGTGTTAATCCATATAAATGCCCACTTTCGATAAGGTGCATGTTAAAAGTACCCATTTTTATAAAAACCCTATAGTGTTAATCCATATAAATACCCTCTTTTGATTAGATGCATATAAAAAATACCCACTTTTATAAAAAATATGAAGGAAACACCCAACATTTAAGTGAAGGGACAAAAAAGCTCTTGGATGCGACAAGTTGAGTATGAAAATCAGTGAAATTCTGACATTTTATGACAAAGCAAATGCCATTGCCGGTCGGCAATGGATTTTCCGGTAAATGGTCGACCGGATGAGACACTTTCCAATAACACGAGCTTCCTTTGTTTGAGGGAACTTGAACAGGGGTGTCAATACTGATCTTATTTTGTAATTTATGGAAAACTTCTTATAAGTACTGTCACATTTTATAGGAAAGGAGGTTTATTAGTATACGGGCTAATGCTTTCCTGATAAGTAAGGTAAAAGAATACTTCAATCAAGTAATGTTGGTCTTTAGTTTACTCGATCTTTCATCTTTGAACTTGAGTTTCTTAGAGTCTCGTAAAATATGCAAAGGTTTAAAATTTGTATTGATGAATCCTTCAAGTTCCATCAATTGAGTGAAGTGTAAAAATACTGATGAGATGCATCCTTGGTTATTCTGGTTCTTTAGCTGCACGTTTTGTTTCTTCTTTCATAGGCAGACCAGATTGTAAATTTTGGTTGGAAAACCAATGGTGAGGAAAATATATTAAATAACAATATTCTTTTTCATTGTTGCAGCTATCCGCTAGCTCTGAACTTTCAGGAGAAAGTAGTTGAAGGTTGGGAGGGACACGGGCCAAGTGCCGAAGACGAACTGAAAGAAGCTGTTCAAGTACTGGAGCAGTTAAAGGTGAAAACTAGTACTTTCGTCTCTGAAACTTTATTGAGTGCAATGCCTCCGCCAGATGAGGATGGAGATGGCTCTGTGGAGAATTCACATTCGGCTAGTTCGGCTACGAAGAGGTAACACTATGGAGCAAATTTTTTGTTACACAATGAAGGTGTAGGAGCAGCTCTGATGTGCACCTCTTTCGTCTCAAGACAGGCACACTATCACTGTTCATTCTACTGTATATTGTTAATTAATGTTTTAAAGAGAACAGATCCCATTACGCTTTCTTCTTTTGATGATTGGTCTTGATGTTATGGTCTGCACGATTTCGTGTGTTGTTTATGATTAAGCAATCATTCGATATGCTGCTATTTCTCTTCATCCATGTAACAGTCAGATTCAACCTTACTGGTTTACTGAATTTTGCTACTGAAAGATAGATTTTATGCATACATTACAACTGATGTGAATGTCAAACACATGATGTCCTAATCTCACATGTCAAACTGAATTGGATAAATATCAGTTTTTGGCTCATCGTTTGAGCGTTATCTTAAATATATTCCACCCTAAGCATAATTATAAAACAATATCCATCGTTTCATTTTTTCTTGTTTATGGCTCAGAAAAATATTCCGGCTATCAGTAAATAACGTGTTCCGGCCAAGTGTCATGTTAGTAGTGCACCTGGAATTAAAAAATAAAAGAAAAATAAATATAAAAAACACGTCATTTTAAACATAACAGTTCATCTTCAGTGTTTCAAAACAATGCCTTCTTCATCGCGCGAAATTCTTCATTGTCTTCAACCCTACCTCCGATCAATACATGCTACAGCACCGCTTCCTCCGTCGCGACCCCTTCACCGTCGATTCCTCCCTCCCCCGCCGTCTCCTTCGTCGAATGGTTATGCACATCACGTGGATTCACTCAACAAGAATTGCTAGACCGAGTTAATCGGTTACAACAGCCTCTTGGACGACGTCGTCCCGGCCGCCGACCTTTATTGGAACCCTCAGCCACCGGCGCAAAAGTGAGTTTGCTTTGTGTGCTTGATTGTTTTTGATATTTGAATCGACTTTATGAATATTTTTATGAATGAAAATTTAAAATGCCATATTCCTTAAGTTATATGTGAAAAATGTCCTCTTTTATAAACATAAGCATTTTATACCATATTCTTTAAATACCCTTTGATTTGATAGGTTTGTTTGGTTTTTTATGAAAGTCTTACACATTTGACTGATTTGACAGTTATCAGTCATAAAAGTCAACGATTTGACAGCTATCAGTCAAAAGTACATGTGATCGGTGGATGGCTAGATCATGTGTCCGCCCGGGCGGACACATAATTTCATCGGGCGGACACATCATTTTACCGACCGGACACATGATTCGAGTGATAAAATCATGTGTCCGCCCGGTGGACACATGATTTTATCGGTCGGACACACGATTTAGGTGCTAGATCATGTGTCCGACCGGTAAAATCATGTGTCCGTCCGGTGAAATTATGTGTCCACCCGGGCGGACACATGATCTAGCCACTCACCAATCATATGTACTCTTGACTGATAGCTGTCAAATCGTTGACTTTTATTACTGATAGCTGTCAAATCGGTCAACAAATCGGTCAAATGTATAAGACTTTCGCAAAAAACCAAGCAAACCCATCAATATCAAAAGATAATATAGGTACTTCACATAAGTAGGGCATAAAATGCTTAAGTTTATAAAGTAGGACATTTTTTATATACAACATAGCACATTATTTTTATTGTCCTTGAGATGTGGTTTTCATTTTTTTTTTAAAGTAAATAAATTCATTAAGAATCACAAATGTGGGAGAGTACCAGCGGTACTCAGCCCCAAGAAGGAGAGTACAGAGACAGACATTAATCAGAACACCAATCTCAAAACGCAAGAAAAAACAGAAAAACCAACCCGAAAACGTCACCCAACAAACGAACAAGACTCAAGCAATTTTTGCCGAGAAGCAGCTAACAAGATCCATCATCCACTCAAAGGAATAATAATAAAAATGATTTGGGTTCCTGGCCTTTAACCATCTCCACGTGCAGAAAATGATTTCATCCACCGTTCTAGAGCTATTAGGGCTTTCATCCTTGAACACTTTCGCATTTCTGGTTTTCATATAAGTTTTCTGCAACTTTTTTTTTTAATTAGCTGCATTCCCTATTGATTCTAATACTCCATCCGTCCGCCAAGATTATGTAAAAATTACTATATTTGGCGTCCGCCAAGATTATGTCACTTTCCTTTTATGGCAATGGTCTCACCATCCTCTTTAATATTTTATCCTTACTAACACTCTTTATTTACAAAAAATCCACTCAAAATTCAATCTCAACCACACATCTCATAAAGTGGTGGGACCCTTTCTCCACTACATCAAAATCATCACCAATTTTATTAAATCCCGTGCCCAAGCAATTTTACATAATTTTGGCGGATGGAGGGAGTATATGTTTGGAGCTCGTTCAAATGCCACTAATTTGTTTAATTATGGAGTAAAGGATTTACACACAATTTGGAGCTTCTCTTTGCAATACTATAAATTCAAAACAAGGCAAAAACCAAATATGCTATCAGTCATGACGATGCCCAAGACGAATCGGCGGAGGAGATGGTGGGTGAGGGAGGAATCAACGGTGGAAGGAGGAAGCGTGTACCTGTGGGTTGAACTAATTTAGAGTTCATTCGTGAGGACGAAAGGCACGATTTATTGAAAGATTGAAGAAAGTTGTTGTCTCTAATTAATGACGTATTTTTTTATATTTATTCTTCTTTTATTTTTTAATTCCAGGTGTACTACTGACATGACACTTGGCCGGAATACGTCATTTACCGATAGTTAGAATATTTTTACGGCCATAAACGAGAAAAAAATGAAACGATGAGTATTACTCCCTCCGTCCGCCAAAAGTATGGCACTTTGGCCGAGCACGGAGATTAATAAAATTGGTGATGATGTTGATGTAGTGGAGAAATGGTCCCACCACTTTTTGAGATGTGTGGTGGAGATTGATTTTGGGGTGGGTTTTTTGTAAATAAAGAGTGTTTGTAAGGATAAAATATAAAGGTGGATGGTGGGACCATGGCTTAAAAAGGAAAGTGGAATACTTTTTGCGGACGCCAAATATAGTAATTGTGCCATACTTTTGGCGGACGGAGGGAGTATTTTGTAATTATGGTTAGGGTGAGATATATTTGAGAGAAAACGCCCAAACGATGGGTCAAAAACTGATATTTACTCAACTAGATTTAATATTTTGTGCTTCGATTCCCACAGACGGCGCTTTTACACAATTATTTTTTGATGTTTTTGGTACTCCTAGTACTACCCCAGTTTTTTAATGAATTTTTTATTGATCAAAAAAAAAAAGATTTAATATTTTGTGCGTGATTTTTTTTTTTTGGGGTATATTGTATTTCAGAATAGTATCAGAGCATGTGATGTGGAATATTGATTTATTTTTTGAATTCCGAATCTCAAGTGTAAGCTTCTATTCTGCATATCTTCTTCTAAATCTTGTCCACACGAACTTGCAAAACAATCACTTTCATCTATGAAGAATTATGTAATTCTCATCCTTATCTATAATTGTGTGACAAATCATTTCATTTCTCTCTTGAATGTTGTTTCCTACAATCTGAAATCTCCTATCCTAGTCAAGAACACAAGACAAAACATAATAATTGTGGATTTCTGTGTGTTAGTCTCAATAGGGAAGAACTGCATTTCTTGACCCTCTACCATGTCCGAAGGAGAAGATGGATCTCCGGCTTCTGCTGCCGCCATCTTCAGTGCTCGGAGGGTCACCGGCTTGCCTGTTCTGGCGCAGAATCTCCTGAACAGAGAGGTAAATGCAGCGGTCTGCTGCAGAGTCCATGGAGAAGGATCTTCTGATAGGTTGGATGCAGAATTGATCATCTTTCTCTCTCAAGTTGATGGCTTCATCTCCCATGATTGAACCATGGTGAGCTTTTCTGTGCTTGGACTTACCAATATTCTTGTGCTCAAACTTTTTTGAAGAGTGATTGCTCACCAACAATCTGCTCGAATCGCCTCTCTCTTGCTGTCTGTTTTCGGACAAGTCCTCTCCCCTTATCACAATCTCCACAAAATCCTCATCACCTCCGAAGATGGCGCCTACCGTTGGCCGTGGATCTTGAGGGGAGGAGTTTGGTGCAACGATCCTCTCTATCTTGTACCGGTTCCTGCCCGAGATCGCTGACCTGCACAGCGGGCAGTTGGAGTTGCTAAGCAGCCATACATCGATGCAGTCGAGATGGAATGCGTGGCTGCATTTGGGCAGCAGCCTCAGCATGTCGTTTTCTTGAAACTCATTGAGACATACCACACATTTGGAGACGCTGCTGCTCTCTCCCTGTTGCTTGTTGTATTGGAATGTTGGGATTTCTCTGATGAGAAGCTCGTTGAGGCCGCGGCTCTGCCACGACGCGGGGGAGTAGGACGAGGCCGGTGGGTCCTCATTGAGGCGCGCCCTCCGGATGGGGAAGCGCCTCAAGGGGTCGATCAAGTGCCACCTGAAGCAGCATTTGGTGACGAAGATGTAGTAGCTCACGAGTAGGAAGGCCGTGGCCGTGATGCCTAGTACCGCCACGGCTAGCATCGGGAAGCCATTGTCGGACACCGGTGGCGGAGGAGGCTGGCCGTTGATGGGCGGTGGTATGGTCATGGGGGAGTATATGTTGAGATGAGAAAGTGTGTGAACAGTGGAAAATGCCAAATTTGAATGATGAGGTTAGGCTAAGTGATGATAAGATCCAACCCCAAATGGGATGACATAAAGTTGAAGAGAGGAAGAAGAAAATGATGATGCTAGCTAAGTAATAATAGGATTCAATTCCAATTCCAATTCCAATTCCAAATGATGATGAAGAAGTTTATGGGGAGATTAAAAGTCAAAGCTTATAGAAAAATGGGTTATTGAGAGGAAGAGTAGTGAGCATGTGCTTGAAGATGCTTTAGACATAGCTAAACATGGCATAGGGGTTGGAGAAAATGGGAAGTTGACTCCAATAAATAGCTGTTTGGCAGCATGGTTTCTAGAAATGTGACAATTCCTGATTTCAAGATTTTTTTATTTATTTATTTTGAATAAGATTAAAACGCTGTTTGTTGTAACTGTTTTACATCAAATCTTCGAATGTGGAATGTGTCTGGCTGACTTAATGTTTCACTTGACAGAAAGTCAAAGTTTCTAATTTTGTAGACTATAATAGTAATTATAGAAACGAGCTTCTATGCGTTATGGATTGAAATTGCAAATGAAATGGGTAAATGTTTCCATTTCCAAAACCATTTTCACATGCCACACGAAGATGGGTTGTACTTATAAGAAATTTGAAGTTAGTGAATGAACTAACTTATATACTGAAAATTGATTTCAGTAATTATATATTCTTAATGTGATATTTAAATGTAAATATTGGGAGTTTGGATGGAATTGTAACTGAAATAAATAAATACATATATTAGCTAGTACCTACCCTAATCAAGAGATGTAGAACACTGATCTGGTTATACTATTTTCAACTTGTATCTTAGAAAAAAAAAGGGGGAAATGATCCGTTCTACAATCTGTAATCTAAAGAGGGTGATCTCAATGTGTGACACATGGAATTCTGTATCTTGTGTTGTAGGTTAGTCAAATATAATAAAATATAATTGATGATGTAGGGGAAGTCCAAAATGCAGACATAATGTGAATGAAATAATAATGATAGGTGTGGAATGGGATTAGAAAAAGGGAAGGAGCATGAGTAGAATACAAGAGCAGCTGCTAGCGTGGGTGACATCATCACTACTCTTTTCATGCTATCAACCCTACAAATATTATCAACTCTTTTATATAGTCGAAGCAGGTTATTATAAAATCAATTTTACCAATTTGTAAATCTTTGAAACATTAGCTGATGGGGCTTGGAGTTCCATATTCATCTTGAATCAATGTTCTCGTACCCACACCGCTTAACACAATGAACATTTCATTTAGTCGATTCGATTATATTTTCATTTTAAATGTGAAGCAACTCCAAATGAATCATCGATAAAAACATGGTAAATATTATATTAAACTCCGAACTATATTCGTTTTATTAAAATATTTTGAGTTATAAAATATATTTTTAAAACTTTCAAACCATTTGGTTTGCATTAAACATATCCAAAGTATATTTTTCGGTCCACGGAAACATGACGTAGCTGGCCGAATGCAACCATAATTTATATTTTATTTTTATTAATGATATGATATAAATCACATCGTTTTACGCCATATCATTTAAAAAAATTAAATCGATGTTAAATAAAATAACCTTCAACACGATTTGAATCAACTGACGTGACACAAAATGATACTCCATCCGTCCACGAAATGAGTACCCATATTTCATTTTTCGTCTGTCCACAAAATGAGTACCCATTTCTCATTTTTGGCAAGTGTACATCACACAACCCTTTAATTATTACCCTCAAAAGTGGGACCCTTATTTTATTCCCACTACATTCAATATATTTCTTAAAACTCGTGCCATCTATAAAAGAGTACTCATTTCGTGGACGGAGGGAGTAATATAATCACTTTCTAATTGGATTTGAGAGTATATAATTTAGAACAAATCAAAATATTGATCAATATTTTGTATTAGAGGTGATCTGTTGTACATCAGTCTAGACTGCTGTGCGGACGAATCCCATTCTATCCAGATTCGCCCGACGCGATCCGCACTTTTTTTTAGTTTATTATATTCAACCCACGTAAATGATAATTTTACTAATAGCAAATGATATTTTCGCAAAATGTACAATTTTTATAAATGCAAATGATACTTTGTATAAAAATAGATGATACTTTACAAGTGATACTTTTAATATAGAGTGAAAATTTAAAATGCTCAATTCCTTAAGTTATATGTGAAAAATGGCCTCTTTTATAAACTTAAGCATTTTATGTCATATTCTTTAAATACTCTTTGATTTGATGAGTTTGTTTGGTGTTTTGTGAAAGTCTTACACATTTGACGGATTTGATAGCAATCAGTCATAAAAGTTAATGATTTGACAGCTATCAGTCAAGAGTACATATGATCGGTGGGTGGCTAGATCATGTGGCCAGCCAGGTGGACACATGATTTCACTGGGCGGACACATAATTTTACAGCTCGGACAAATAATCTGGGTGGCTAGATCATGTGTCCGGCCGGTGAAATCATGTGTCCGCCCGGCCGGCCACATGATCTAGCCACCCACCGGTTATATGTACTCTTGACTGATAGCTGTCAAATGGTTGACTTTTATGCCGATAGCTGTCAAATCGATCAAATGTGTAAGATTTTCACAAAAAATCAAGCAAACCCATCAACATCAAATGATAAAATAGGTACTTCGCATAATTTGGGCATAAAATGCTTAAGTTTATAAAGTAAAGCATTTTTCATATACAACATAAGAAATAGGACATTTTTGCCTATTAATACTTTAATATATGCAAATAATACTTCGCAAATAATATTCTTTATAAAATCAAATTAGACTTTGTATAAAAATAAATGATGCATTACAAATGATACTTTTCGAATAGGCTGAGAAAGGTCATAATATATATGTTGCGAATTAGCTCTCTCACGATTGCAGATAGAAGCAATGAAACAGTAGAAACAAAGCTATGAAACTCTCTCTTTCACACACGATTGTTTGTGAACTCACAAGCTAAGTATAAAACTGAAAAACATGAAAGTAAAGGGGGCTCAAGATTTTTCGTGGTTCGATCTTTACAGATCTACATCCACGGACACACATCAAGGAAAATCCACTATGAAAACAAGAGAAGAATAAAAATTTCAACACTCCGGAGTAGGAAACGCAGTTATCAAGCTAACTTCAAGCTACTGCACTCTCAAATCCTATCTCTATTTTCAGCTGAAAACAATCAAACTCTAATCAATGCTATATGATGACTATATATAGAAGAAATGAGATTAAAAGGATAACTAGCGTGAGCTCCAAGCAGGAGAGAAGATGGCTTGCTGCACTGAATAACCGAATTCTGTCAAAACAGAATTTGGCCCTTTACTTCTTTGTTTGCAACCAACTCCTTCAACTCTTGCTATTTCCTTTCTAGTCCCTATTCTATGTAGTCACCAAATAACATTATCCACCTTAACTACATAGCATCAGGTCCACCTGCAGCTGTGTATCAAAACAAACAACTAGAAAATAATCAAACTAAAGAGCTCTCTTTTAGAGAGCAAACATTAATCAATTTAAGACAATATTTGAACTTAGCTGCTGGCAAAGACTTGGTTAACATGACAGCAACATTATCTCCAATTCCTACTTTTATGACTTTGACTGTACCCTTCTCAACAACATCCCTCACAAAATGTAATCAATATATATAATATAAATTGTACTGTAAACGAGTCGAGCCGAGCCGAATACAAGCAGACTATTTTATACTATTGTAGACACCACCTTACTTTATTAAATACTCATTTTTTTAATTGTTAATTTCATATATATCCAATCCTTATTTATTTTATATTTTTAAAATCTCCTAAATTAAAGATTAGGGATTTTCCTTAATTATTTTTCATTTTTTTCATTGAAATTGCGAATTGATTTTAAAGAGACTTTGTCGATTAAAAACCTAAATACAAAGATGTTAAGTCTGTTTGCATAATAGGATAAGCTCGGGGTGAAATCTGGGCCATCCCATGCATGCAAAGACTATGATCATTTCCTTCTTGGATTGATTATTGTGTATAGTTGACATGGTGTGTTGTCACGTGTTGATTGGTTGTAGAGATAGAGTTGGTTAAAAGTAGAAAGTAGTTACACATGCGAAGTGTGTGATAAACATGCATTTTTGCATCTTGGTATGTCATATTTGATGATTAGTTGTGAGGATTTTGTGTGTTTGATGGTTTATTGGAGCTTATATTGGTTTATTGTCAAGAACTTGTTACTTCCTTGTTGTTTGAACAAATTTTCAGAAATAATCAAGCAAAATTTGGAAGAATTGGCTGAAATACAAGTTGTAGTACGTCTCGATAGGAGTTCGTGAACGCAAACGAATTGTAAATCGGAGTTCGAACGAGGAAGAACGAGTCAAAACAAAATCGCTGCAAAAAACTGTTAGGACCCCGTCGGGCATTTCGGCGCTGCATGCGGGCTAGGCGCGCGGCCGCGGCTTGGGCCGCGTGCTAGCTCAGTTTTTGTGCGTTTTTTTTTCCAGTGTTTCAACTATTTTTTGATCCTACACTTTTTTTACCTATATTTTGAGACATGACATATAAATACTCCGCAAAAACATATTGAAGACACCTTTTATCACTTTCATATTTTATTTTTCCTGAGAGCTGCAGAGACAGACGGAGAAGACCGCAGGAGCAAGACTGAAGATTCACAAATTTAAGACCGCAGAAGCAAGACTGAAGATTCACAAATTTCTCTACGATTTTATTTGTTGATGTTGATTTCTTTTGTTCATGTTATTGTTCTAGTTCATATGTCTATGTGTGGCTAGAACGTCTTTTATCCTAGGGTTAGGGAGTAAACAGATTTGGATTTTTAACAGTATTTAATTCATTTATTGAGATTAATTTTCCTTTTTATGTTCTTGTGTATCTTGTTTGCTTTATTGATTGGCCACCAATTTAGCATAATCATAGGTTGTAATTTGAAATCGGGAGATGATAATTATTACCTGAACTAAGAACATATAACACATTTATTTTAATTATAGAGGGAATTGGTATTTGTGAGGACATTAATTCTAAGAATTTTTAGGAGTTGCATGTTAGAAGTGTGATCCGGGGATAGTAGCCTTGTATGTAATCAACGGTTTGTACGCCACGGGAGTGAGTATAGACTAGCTTTGAGATTGTTCTAGGATAATTATCTTGATTGTTGAATTGAATATGTTGAGATTTGCAATCTGTTGAAACCTTTACCTTGGGATAATTTAATTCTTCTTGATTCTTCCCTGCAGCTTGATTTATTTTCCAGTATTTATTTATTTTAGTTTTAAAATCAAACCTTTAATTCCGTTGTCCAGATAGAGAATAATAATTTATGATAGGAATTAATATTAATTGGTCTCTGTGGAATACGACCTTACTTGCTACTGTATACAATTACACCCGTACACTTGCAGCTTGTTAAGGAAATTAGCGAACAGTGTGCAATGTGTGTGAGAGATTAGAGAGAGCTCATCTTCTTCGCTGAAACCCTATTCTCTGTAACTTGTATTCGATTCTCCATTCTTGTGAGTAATAAGATTTTCAGTTAACTTTTCTGTGGATGTTCTGCAAAGATCCGAACCACGTTAAATATTGTGTCATTGTCTCATTATTCTTGTTTCCTTTGTTTTCATATCACACACGCATTCATATTGTTTGTTGTTTAAGTTGCTGGAGAGTGATCAGGTGTGAGTTCTTGTGGTGAGAATTTAACTCAAATCTACAAAAGATATTTATGCGTTTGGGTAATTAGTGAGTTATTAACATACGTTTTTGAGACAAAAATGTATAGTAAAAACCTTTTTTATTTTATCTGAGACACATATAGTACTCCCTCTGTCCACGACAAATGCGGGGTTTTTTTTTTTTTTGTCTTTTTTCATCTGTCCATAATAAGTGTGATCTTTTTATTTTAGGACATATGCCATTTATACTTTATCCCATTCACACACAATATTTACAAAAAATCATCTCACAAACCATTTATTTATTACCTAACAAATCAATGCGGTGAGAGGGAGTACGTAAATTCTAAATTAGTTTAAACATTAATAAACGTGCCCAAAAGAATTTTTCTCTATTTTCTTTAATATTATTTGCACTATTTATTACCAATGTTTACAATATTCACCTTATCAAAACACATAACCAATTATTGAACAATTTTTATTTATAAATTTAAATAAACTCAAACTGTTAGCAAGTATTACCATATAAATTTGAGATGACACCGCGTGGTAAAATCACTTTTTAATTTGGTATATAACAAGTATTGGTATATAGATCAACATTTTAAACAAAGAGAAATTAAAAGAAACATGTTCTTAAACCTATTTTTATGTTATAATTTTATTTGTCTTCTACGAGTTCTTATAATAAATTATCGAACACTATCACATTGAAATAAAAATTTAATTCAGTTCTTATAATAAATTATCGAACATTATAACAAAAATGATTCTTCGTCGAATTTCAATGAGCTACTCACTGGTACCAAATATAGATAGAGTCAATAAGGTTTGTGAGCATATGGAGTTGAGCTTATATCTCCCAAAAATAACTTATAAGATATAAAAATGAGTTCCAATTAACAACTTATAAGCTAAAAAAAAATCATCAACCTTATTTAGTTTTTTTATGATCTTATAACTAACAATAAATTTATAAAAATAACTCTTTTATATTTTGTTATTTTCAACATATACCAATCCTGTTCATAGCTATCTCATTTTTTCTTTTAACTCAAAATTACTATTTCTGTAATTTATAGCTTCAATTATCCAAATACTTTGACAATTTATTAGTAAAATTTGCCTCAATTTTTAAAAAAATATAAAAAATAGCTTATATTTTAAAATTATTTGTAAAAATGGTTCGATCTTTGAATTTTTGTGACAAAATGACAAAAACTTTAAAATCATTTGTAAAATTGAGTTTTTTATTTTATTTTTTAATATATATATTTTAAATTGTGGATTTAGTTTATGGATTTGGAAGACTTGTAATTGACGTAAAATTCACGTCAAAGTTCAATTAAATTTAGTTGGAACATTCCAACAAAAATATTACGTGAAAATTCTACTAAGAAGGCGGGCAAGGGCTGCAGTGATCGGTGGATAACAGAGGCAGAGGGCAAGACATGAGAGAGAGAACTCGAAACAGGGGAAACAAAAAAAGCCTTTGATTCATTTCAACTTTTTTTAAAACTAAACCCATAAATATAATATTAAAAGAAATATTAACTTTTTTTTGGCCGTCTTTAAAAATGATTTTAAAGTTCAGAGACGTTTTGTATATTTTTTAAAAAATGGATATTTGTATAAATAAATTTAATGTTCAAGCTATTTTTTTTATCTCATGTTATTATTACGAATAACTTCAAAGTTTAGGCCACAAAAGTACCATTAACCTAAAAAATTATAAAAATGTGCTCTAATATCTTGAGGCTTTTGTTGCCAAAAAATAAACCGTGCTTAGAGCATCTCCAGCGCTCGTGTCGAGCGCTGGGTCGACGCGGGGCGAAGAGGGAGCAGCCGCACTGGAGACGCGGCGAGATGCGAGGCGGCGTCGAAGGCAAGACCCGGGGCGAGCGGCGAAGGAGTATGGCGCGTCCTTCGGACGCGCCGAATTTAAAAAAAAAATTCGAAAATCGTTTTTTTTTTATTTAAAAACTGACCGTTAGTTTTAAATTTTTTTTTTAAATTCGACCGTTGGCAATGGAACGACTATTTTGATTTTATTTTATTTTATTTTTATTTTTCCCCTTCTATAAATACCACTCTTCCACTCTTTCAAATTCACCACATTCTCAACTACAATTCTCTCCCAACAACAATTCTCTCTTCTACATTTTTAAATGGATCGTGAATTCGATGAATACCTCGAGCAACAAGGCGGATCGAGGCTTCCAATGGTGGGGTTTGCTCCATTTTCACAAGCCTCCAATGTCTTGGCTACGGTAAATGTTCCCACGCCGGCGGCAAATGCCAATGTCCAAGAAGAGCCGGAGGAGGTGAAGCCGAAAGCCAAGGGCACCCGCGCTGCATATTCTAGCGAGGAGTCCTAGCTCGTGGCAATCTTGTGGGCGGAGGAAACCCACAATCCTATTTTGGTGACCTCCCAAAAGTTGCTCCAATATTGGGGAGCAATCGCGGAGAAGTTCAACGCGCTCAATACGTCGGGAGCGCCGCCGCGAAAGCCGGATCATCTCAAGTCCCACTTCGCCCGTGTCCAAAAGGAGACGAAATTCTTCGAGGGCTTCTACAACACTTGCAAGGACAATTGGGGGAGTGGTATGAGCGACGATCAAATCTTCCAACAAGCCCAGACGATGTTCGAGGCGAATTTCAAGAAGCAATTCTCCTACGTCAAAGCTTGGAAAGTGATTCGTGAATGCCAAAGATTCACGTCGCAAGCCGGGGATGTCCACTCCGCAAAAAAGTCGAAGGGCTCCGATGGTGGAGCAACCACTACTTCTTCGGAGCCGAGTGTCACGACGAGACCCCAAGGCCAAAAAGCGGCAAAGCGAGACAAGGGCAAGGCGAAGAAGGGAGAAGGGTCTTCGGGAGGAGGTTCGACGTTCTCCGACGCCCTCGAGAAGGTGGCTGAAAGCATGAGGGAGCATGCTCTCAAAACGGGGGAAATCGTCGAGGTCAAAAAAATGCAAGCCGAGATGAAACGGGAGGAGATGGATATGAAGCTCTTGAACAAGGACACGACGGGTATAACGGAGGCACAATTGGCCTTGCACAACCACCTAGTCCAAGAAGTGCTCAAGCGTCGAGGGCTTATTTAAATTAGGAAATTATGTTATTTTTTATTTTATTATCGTATTTTAATTATGTTTTTAATTTTATTTTAATTATTGTAATGTTTAATTTTATTTTTAATGAAATTAGAAATTTTAAAATAAAAGTGTAGAAATATGAATTTTGTGGAAATGAGGATTTAAGTACCCACCTAAGACACAATGCATTGGAGATGAGTGTGTCTTAGGTGGGACCCACTTCTAAGACACCCCTCTAAGACACCACCATTGGAGGTGCTCTCACGAATTGGGACGAAATGCACAATTAATTTGATGGGTTAGAAAGTACATGAAACGGCCCAATTCGAAGTTTATTGGACTAGAAAGCTGCTGCCGTACGTTAAATAAAAACATAATGTAAAATAGACAAGCATACATGTACGTCACCATTTAATCTATACAAAGCCAACTCTCAATTTTGAATTGATTTCAAATTTATTTTAAATTATTTTGAATGATAATTTTAAAAATATGTATAATAGAAAGGTTACAAAATAATCACATTCCATTCATATCCCCACTATCTTACCCACTATCTTGCAACCTTTATAATTGACAGAACAGTACACGAATTTTCATAGTATCTAGTTATTCCAAAGTTACTTCAATATGGAACCTTTAGCATGATTTGTAATCTATAATCTAAAATATATTAACAATGTAACTTTCAATTTCAAATTAATTTCAAAATTAAGTGGTAATTATAAATAAAATTAAAGGTTTATTTGTAACTATTTTTTTTCTTAATCTTTATCTTCTTTATTGTTTTGTTTTATTTCCTTCTAAACTTATAAAATATTTAACATGCATATCAAATTAAAGACACAGATAAAAAAGCTTTAATTTATTTATGTAAATATTTAATTTAAAATGTAAAATTTATATTTATTTAAAAATTAAAATTTTAAAAATTTCTCTCTTCTCGCTTATCTTTTTTTTTGAATAAATTTATTTTTCAATTCTTTTTATTTTCATCTTTATTTTTTTATGTTTTTTTTTCTTTTTCTTAATATCAATTTTTTTATAGTGAATTCTTCTGTATTTTTTTAATTTTTTTTTTAATATTTACCTTAAATATATTCAGGTAAAACTAAAATTTTATTATATTTATAAATATAATAATTGAGTCGATATTAATTTTATAAAAATATAAAAATATTTCTCGCGCATTGTACATGATGCAAATGCTAGTAATACGTTAAAAAGTGAATAACCAATTTGATCCATGTTACTTAATTTTTGAAAGTTTAGACAAAAATTGAAACTAGCTTATTTAATTTTTTACCATTAAAAAAACGGTTAAGTATCAAATAAGCCCCTATCATAGTGGCCCTTATCACGTTTAGCTCCCTATAGTCGAAGTTGGGCAAACTAAACCCTCATACTACCTAAAATCGAACAATTCGGCCCTATGCCCTAACGGGGAGTTAACACCGTTAACTATTTTATAATTATTATTTTTTTATTTTGCAGGTGGTGGTGGGACCCACGCCATCTTCTTCGGCAAGGTCGTCGGAAAATTCAGCGACACGGGAGTGATAGAGCTGACAGGGAAGATAATGGTGGTCGCAATAGTCCTCATCTTCTTCGACGTCGTGTTCGTCTTCTGCCTCCACCTCTACGCCAAATGGTTTTGGTACCGCCGCCAAGACACCACCACTGCCACCGCCACGAGGCGCTGCCGCCGCCTTGAATTCGCGCCGCCGGCTGGAGCCATTACTCCACGAAACCATACCCGTGATAATATTTGATTGGGATTGGAATGCGCTGTGTGTTTGTGTGAAATTTGCCCTCTCTGCAGAAACCTTATGTTGAATTCGACTAATTCCACCTCTGATCCCTTGTTAGAGCATCACCAACGCTGGGTGTGAAGGCCGGATCGAACCCGGCCTATCGCACCCAGCGCCGTTGCTGCACCCGGGTGTGAAGGGGGGGCGATGGAACGCACTCGGCGGATGTGGGAGCGAAGGAGGGGGCGTGTTTACACGCGCCCCTTTTCAAACCAAAAAAAAAAAGAAAATTGAAAAAAACAATTTAAAATCGGCAGTAGCCGTTATTTTCTATCCGTTTTTTTTTCCGTTGGCTTTTTTTTTTTAATTCTTAGCACCTCTATATATATATATCAACAAATACCTCAAACATTCATCATTCTCCTCATTTTCTTCTTCATCTTCTTCATCTTCTACTTATATTATTTCAACAAATAGCAATGGAAGGCGATTGGAGCAACTATTGGCGTGAACACCCTCAAAATCCATCCCCCGGCGAATCAAATGCTTCCAGGCAAGGATTCTCGCCGTTCACGCAAGAATCGAATGCCTTTCAAGCGGCGGCCACCAATTTGAACCCCCGCTTTGCCGCCATTTCCGACCCCGAGCCCGACGTGGAGGAGATTGCTTCTATGCCGGCGGCCAAACGTAGCAACTATTATCCGCCAGAAACGGTGCTAATTTGCCGTTTGTATTGCGAGCACACCCACGACTTTGTGGTGGGTGTCGACCAAAAAGGGGCGAAGTTTTGGGGCTCCCTCTGCACCCAATACAACGCTGAAAAGCCCCGAGGATCTATTTCACGCGACGTCACGCAAATCAAATCTCACTTTCAGCGAGTGGCGAAGGATTCGAAGAGGTTTGAGGCCATGCACAAAAAATGTCACGATCAATGGAAATCAGGCATGAGTGATGGTCAAATCCTGGAGCAAGCAGAGGCAATGTGGCTAGCCGAGTACCGTGTTCCGTTCCGATATCCGCATGCATGGAAGATCTTGCGCGAGTCCAAGAAATTTGCAAGTCTCGGCGAGGATGTTCACTCCGATGTCCATTCGGACAAACGATGAAAGGGCTCCGACGGTCTTCCCACAACGACTTCTAGCGACGCGAGTATCTCCACCCGGCCCCAAGGGCAAAAGGCGGCCAAGAGAGACAAACGGAAAGGCAAGAAAAAGGCCGAAGAGACGTCGGAGGATAACCAAAAAGCTCTCGGGTACATGGCGAATATGGTGACTGCAATAGAAACGTTCTCCCAAGTTCAACGTGACCTCGCCGATAGCATGTTGATGAGCCGAGACACCTCTCAAATGAATCCCGACGAATTGGCGTTTCACATGTGCAAGGTGGCGGAGATCAAGCAACGAAACAACATCCCCTAGATTTTTAGGATTTTTTATTTTATGTTTGTTTTAATTTAAGTAATTTAGGATTTTAATTTCTTGCATTGCAACTTTATTTCAATCAATGTAGGATTTGAATTTTAATTCAATGAAATTTTAATTTATCAATTATTGTAAATTTAAAATGGAAACTAGAATAAAACTAATTCAAAAATAAAATAAAATCTATTGCACCCAAGTGAGTGCAATACCATTGTTGGAGTGGGTGCAAGCGTTGGTGATGCTCTTAGAGGCTGCAATTGAAGCTCCAATTGGGGAGGGAAATGTGAATGCGGTTGCAATTGAGATACCTAATTTCCCAACCAATGTGTTGATTTGGGGGAATGAGAGTCAAGTTAGCACCTTTGACCCTGGGGCCGAGCCTCGTTAAGATATCTTTAAGGAAAATCCGAAGGAAAAACCCTTAATGAGTAAAAAGAGTACTCGTCTAAAGGAACCAATAAAAAAAACAATGGCGTGTGAGCGTAGGGGCCGCCTCGGAAGCTCCGGCCTAACCATCGCCTCCAATCGACCCGACTTAACAACGCCAAACAATAAACAAATAAAACCAAACACCAACAAAAGCCAGCGCAAGAAAAACAACAAAAAGAAGGAAGAACTCGACCCTGAGGAACACAAGTATGCTAGACCACGACCCCCGCGGAGCAACGAACGAGATTCGACATCCTAGACCCCAGCCTCGAGCGCACCCGCGAGCTGAAAAAAGGTCCGAGAGACACCCCATCTCAACGCCAAACTCCCAACCGAGACAACCGCACAAAAGACCACAACACTGGCAAGACGACGTTGCTCAAACTCGCCGCCCGCTCAAATTTTGAATTAAGTATGTTTAAAACATAGAGAGATTAAACAAAGAATTTAGATAAATAAGAAATGAAAAAAATATGGGGATGCCACAGAGAATTAAATTATATTTTCATATTATTTATAATATATATTATATATGTACTTCAATCGGTGATGACCAATAAAAAATTGATGCAGAATTTACTTTTAAAAATATATAAATTAAAAATACAAAATTTATCTTAAATAAATGCGAAAATTATGTTTCTGTGATGCTCGGGGACGAAGTGGAGAGTGATCGCCGGTGCAAAGAGGCACAGACAAGAAGCGGCTCCGATTAAAACTTCCAAACGGAGGGGCGCATGTATGAATCGAAACACACCCAAATGAGAGGGATTCCGAGAATATGTTGAAATGTGGCGACATATTCAGGGAGAGCTTAAAGGATTTGATTGGGCTACTCATATCAACAAAATGCATTTTCTTTTCTGGTGCCCACGTGGAAGAAACTCCAAGGTTAAGCGTGCTTGGCTAGGAGCAATTTCAGGATGGGTGACCCCCTGAAAAGTTCATCGAGGAGCGTGCAAGTGAGGACAAAATACGCTAGAAAAGACTCGTGTTGGTCTGTGTGGACAGCCGTCAAATCTGGAGCGGGGCTGTTACAAGTGGTATCAGTGGTCGCCGGTGAAAAGAGGCACGGACAAGGAGCTGTTCCGATTAATACTTCCAAGCGAAGGAGCGCAGGGATGATCCGGAACACACCCGAATGAGAGAGATTCTGAGAATATGTTGGAATCGGACGACATATTCAAGGAGAGCTTAAAGGATTTGATTGGGCTCCTCGGGGAGCATGCGAGTGAGGACAAAACACGCTATAACAGACTCGTGTTGGTCTGTGGGGACAGCCGTCAAATCTGGATTCGGACTGTTACAGTTTCATGCAATAATTTATTAAAAATATAATATGAAATTAAGAAGACATAAATTAAGAATTTATAAAAACAAAGGAAGAAGTATAATATGAAATTAAAATGCATATATTAAGAATTAAGCACAAATACTTCAAACGTTTACATTGAAAATTAAATAGATCTCTAACGTTCACAAATTGGGGCAAATAAGTCCGTAGCTATCATTCACAACTATTAGATAGACGAACTTATTTGTCTCAATTTATGTAGAGAGACTTATTTGTTTCAATTTATAAATGTTAAGGACTTTTATTATAAATATTTGGAGTATATTTACTATTTAACCTCTTTTTTCAAATTCAAATATCTATATATAATTTGAGTATAAAAAAGTAAAATAAGATGAAGTAAATGACGTATACACCCTACCTATATATGCCCAATCGCAGGTTAGATTCATATCGCTTTCCCGTGAACACCTGCAAACACGCATGAATGATAGAGATCGAAAGTCAACGTTGATAGTTCTTATATAAATCATTTCATTAAATTATAAAATTATTTAAATTTATTATACATATTTTCAATTTATTCAATACTGTAAAACATAAACATCTAGCAGATTATATAGTACTTTTAAAAAGCTAGCACAAAAGTCAAGTTAAACATTTTCTGGCTTTGCAGACTGCACCTATTAATTTATTTGCAAAATAGAACATGTGTTATGAGCCTAGGTATTAAAAGAAGAGTTAATTGAAGTAATGAAGTTTATAGAATGAAATTCAGTTTATAACTTCAACTGCTTTGATTTACGTTTACTAAATTTTGAGTAATTATTTAATTATGATAATTCATGCTAAAATTGTGGCACTACCCATTGTTCTTTGTCGAAATTATATATCGGATCACTTTGACCTGTGATGGAACCACACGCTTGATTTTTATGGTGATTGACCATCATTTCAAGTGTAATTGAGGTCATAATTATAATTTTAAAAGTGTAGAATATACAAAAAGTAAATTAAAATTGAGAGTGCCCACAATTTGTTAAAAGCCCAGGTTATAGATTATAATCAACCTTATAAAGTATGAAATATGTGACTCAACCCTATAAATTATGAAATATGTGACTCAGCGAAATAGAAATTATTTATTCAAATACGTGTGTTAAATGAAGAATCAAAACAAAAGATCCGGACGTATAGTGGGTTTGGCCAATGTAGACAAATAATGTTAAGAAAATATGTTGAAAACGAGGGAGATGATGCAAATATTTGTGAGAGTGATTTTGTTTTATTAATTATAGACATTGGTATTGGGATGCTATGCTCAATAAATTAAATAGTTAATACCGCTTTCTATTTCCACCGATTTATGTTTTTATTACCTTCTAATTATGTCTTTTGAAAGTATGCAAAATAGTTCGATATGTTATAAAATAGAGAAATATTAGAGAGAAGAAGAGAACGTGATAGAATAAGAATATGTAAAAGCATATTATAATAAGAATAAAATATTTTTATTTATAATGATATAAGATTGGGATTTAGAGTTGAGTCATCATTCTATATTAGAAATAATATACTCCCTTCGTCCCACTCTAATAGCCTCGTTTTTCTTTTTGAGACGTCCCAGTAAAATAGATTTATTTTTTATTTTGGGTAAAGAAAATGTACTTAATTGGTGTGGACCACACCACTTTACTCCTAAAAAGTAAGTTTTTTAATCTCCGTGCCCAAAAGAAGTGAGCCTATTAAAGTGGAACGATAAGAGTATTTATATATATTTACAACACTTCATCTTGACTGACCAAACCCTAAAAAGATATTGCCTTATTAAAACATTTACAGGAAAACCAAATGAAACAAAATTTGGTCGAAAGAAAAAGAGTACAATTTCTCCCCCTAAAAATAATCACTATATATCATAGAGTCGGCGCATGTCGATCTTGTGTATTAGTTTTATGAAAAATTGATGTAGGTAATGTCTTTGTGAACAAGTCCGCCAAATTATTACTTGAGAGAATTTGTTGAATGTTGATTGTTGGGAACTTAATGAAATATCCTAGCCCTTGTTTTGATGATACCAAAATGCTTAGGTTTTCCTTGTAATAAACTAGAACCTTTTGAACTCAAGTGTTGGAATTCACCTTCTAGTTTAGCTAGTGTTCTGAAGACTGAAGACTAAAGACCGGAGGAATGAAGAATGAAGAACGAAGGACTGAAGACTGAAGACTGAAGAACTCGACAGTTGTTCACGATTAAAGGCAGAGTCAAATACTGATATTTGACTAAACGAGTTTCTCAACTGAATAATCAGTTATGACTGATTCATTAATGCAGACCATGTGGAATCAACGGACTGATACTAAAGTTAAGTATCAGTTAACATTCTTCCTCGGACTAATACTCCAGAAGTTTAAAGAGAGCCACGCACTCCAAAGTACAGCCGCATTAAATGCAGAGATACAGATGATCGTCCTTTCTCTGCAGAGCATTCCTTTTTGGTGATTACCTTTTCAGATACGCCTTACCTCCTGTACCTGAGTAGCTGTTTCTCACCAAACAAGAAACCTCGAAGATTGAAGCCTCAGCCAAATTCGAATTACTCTCCAAACGGATGAATTCTTGAAGACCATCTCCGCCAACGGATCTATTCAAGACCTCTCCTATAAATAGAGCTCGATGATCACTTCAATCTTCACCGATTCAAATACACAAAGCTGAAACGCTGCTGAAATTGCAACTCAACCAATCAAAGTCTTCCAAGTTTGAATCGAAGAAGAGAACCCTAAAGCCAAAATCAGTCCATTACTGATTACATACATTCTCTTAGAACCTTAGGCAAATACTTGTTTATCCAAAGCCTAAGTTACCGATTACAGATAGCATGTTCTCTGTGATCTAGTTGGTAGTTTTCGAACCTCCTTTCAACTGACCGAAAGAGAGTTTGAGCCGAGAGAAGTTCAGACCAGTGTTCTGACTCCAAGAGATCTTAGCCAGCGCTAGCAAAGGCATTGTGGTGTCTTAGCGTGCTAAGAGTGTTTGAGAAATCCAACCCAGTGTGTTGGTACTGAAAATTTGATTTTCAGTTGTTCGATTTGCTGTGCACCCGTAAGCACAAGCCCAGAGTGTTTGCAGTGTGATCAACTGACCGTGGACATAGGAATTGGATTCTGAACCACGTAAAAATCCCTTTGTCGTTTATCGCTTTCAGTATTTACTTTCTTATATGCGCGCAAACTCTTTGTTAATTAAAACTGATTAACTGCAAAGTGAAACCAAAATTTTGACAACGTGTTAATCATAAAGGCTATTTCAAAAAAATAGTTTTCCGCTGCCAGTGTTGTTAGTCTAACCGATCAATTTTCGGATAGTCAGTAAGATTCATAACACTCCTCTGTTTTACAACAAGACTGAAACCTCACGCATATCAGTTAAAGCCTTGCGCTTAACTGATATCTATTTACTGGAGAGAGATTCAGTATCAGTCTTCAACCTTTGCAACCAAAGTTTTCCTGAACTCTTTAAACAGTCAAAAAGTTGTGTTTGTTTTTAAAAATAGCCTATAGGTGTATTCCCCCCTCCCCATACACCTATCCTGACCTTCTAGGAACTAACATTGATGTCGCCAGTCTTTTGGAGATCATGTGTAGAAAAACTTGAGAGAGAAATGTTTCGTCCTATCACATTTGATGTATTCTTCTTTGAGATGTGCGATATAAGTGACATTGTCTTTTATAGCACAGTTAGACTGTCTCGTCCTTTGGTGAAGCCGGTATGAACGACTCTTGGATATAATTTGTCATATTTCTCAACCACACACACTCTAGGGTTACTTGATGGGTTACAATGATTTCAGAGTGATTTAAGGATGTTGTAGTCAAGATTTGGTTCATAGACTTCCATACAGTTGCTCCATATGTGAAGCATAGCCAGTTTGTGACTTGGCTTTATGTGGATCAGATAAATAACGTGTATTTGCATACCCCACTTAAGAGTAATTGATAAACACTTATTTTGCATAATTTTTATGGAATATATTCACTGCATTGTGTTGGAATTATGCCTTATGTGATGTCTTTTGGATATAAATTCATACCCCCCCCCATCTAGAAAAAAATGGTCCATTTCTACCATTTTGGGATGTCCACAAAAGTTAATCCCTTTCTATTTTTGAAAACTATCTCTCACATGGTGGGTCCTATTATTTACTCATAATACAATTAATTATCATTATAATTAAACACTATTTTTTAAGTGGACCCCTTTCTCCAATCATAATACAATAACCATTTTTTATTAAAACTCCGGTCGTCCACCTTTAGGACTATTTTTGGTGGACAGAGGGAGTATTATTTTATGATATCACGCTTTGGTATAGTTTAGCCAGTTTTATACAGGAATGAGTGTTTTGGAGCAATATTACCGAAGGAACATGTCCGAGAGACGGCGATAACGAAGAGAAACAGACCAAAAAATAGAGGAAAAGTCGAAGAAATGAGAAAAGGATGAAGAAAGAGAGGAGAACTACGATGGCCGAGTTTGTGAAGGCTATAGGAAGAAGATCGACGATCGCCGAAATCGCTCAATTGTGGACAAGATTGGCGATCGGATCGATGATCGCCGAAATCATTAAGGATTAAAGAAGAAAAATAGGGCTGAAAACGACGATTGCCGTTATGTCTGTGTTTTATCTGTTTTCACATTTTTTATTTTTAGACTAAGTTTTTCCCTGAGCCTATAAATAGGTCCCTTTGTTGACATATTTAGGGTTCCATATTAATATTTTTTTATTCTTCGACTTAGAACTTTATTTGCTTTCTTGTTTTTAGAGCTTAGATAAAATTCTGTAAGATTGAAGATTCGAGTTTGTTACGCTAAATTTGTTATAGTTTTATTTAATTTAATTCTTTTCAATTATGTCTTTGATTTATTTTGCTATGTCTGACTAGTTTCGCTTATGATTCTAGGGTTTGTATGTAGTTGATTGAATTTGTGTATCTGATTTATTGATATCGATTTGCCATCAAGTTCCTGATTCATGATTCCTGGTGCATGTTTCTTGTGAATTATCTGGCAAATAGTTTGCATGTCTAGTTGTTCAGTTTAAGAGTTGAATGTGATAATTGTTCAACCAATTCAGGAAGACATAATATAGTTTTACCTTAAGACTTGAATGTGATACATTAGCTATAGGAAACTATTCTTCGTGAACTATCCGGAGTTAATTTATTCTCTTGAGATTTGAATGTGATAGATAATTTATTAATCTACTTTCATAGTTGTTCGTTAGAGAAAATTATCAATAGTTTAATGATCTTTTATTAGGATTAGATTAAATTGGTAATTGAGTCAATAAGTTTTATTAACGTTAGTACATTACCTAGGAGCAGTGTTTTATTTATCTGATTTATTTATTTGATTTTCTTTTGCATTAATTGAGACTAGTTTTAGATCTTCATCATATTTCTATTTGCTTGCCTGGATATTGACTTAGTATTTATTAGGATTACTCATTGTGTTTTCGCTAGTCAGTCCCCGTGGATACGATACCCAACTTGCTATTTGATGCTACAATTATATTGTGCTAGTTGCAGTTTTTATTGCTATTAAAATAGTGATCAGTAATCAAGATATTTTAAATAATATAATCATAGGTAAACAATTTCCTCTAGATAACGTATAATGTGTTTAACATCATTCCAATATCTAAAAGTTGGTGCAGAGGTATACCTCGAGAAGAGATTTACATAAAAAATTATATCTGGCAAAGTGTAATTAGTTAGATAAGTCAATACTCCAATTACACTGAGATATGGTACTTCAGGACCAAGTATCATTTCTCTATGTTCAATCGATCGAAATTGGTCTATATTCACATCAGGTGTTCTAACAACCATCAGTGATGTTAACATATGCGCTTTATCCATGTAAAATTTTGTTTAATTAATACTTTTTTTGTATATGAAGATTGATGAACAAATAGACCAATTCTAATAGCAGTAACATCAACAGTTTATTCAACGGATGAAATTTTCATGTTGTACCTTTTCGGAAGTGATCTCAACATTTTACTTACAAGCCTCTCATTGTTAATTGGCTCTCCAAGACTAACAATCTCATTTGAGATCTCACACAACTTTTCATAGTATACTGGAATAGTCTCTTCTTCACGCATCCTCAAGACTTCAAACTTGATGGTTAACATTTGCAATTTTGTTGTTATAACATTTTATGATTCTTCACATTGTTCCTGTAAAATTAGCTAAGTATAATGCGGTTAGAGACCATGCGAAAGCAAGGAACATTAACTGAGATAAAGATAGCATTCAAAGCCATGGAGTTGTGGTTGAAAATGAGTCGTTCATCCGTACTCCATTGGCTTTCGAGTTTCATAGTGGTGTTGCCAATATCATTTGTAACACGCGGTGGAGTCCATACAGTGGCGGATTCAGGAATTTTAAATTGGGGGTACAAAAAAATATTCTCATAAATATAAATGTAAAAAAATACTTACTTTAATGTTAAAAATAGTACAATCCAAAATATTTTACAAATGAATTAGTCATTTTATCAAATAGATTATGTGCACTATATAGTACCTTAAAATTAGATTAAAAATCGAATTCTAAATGAAATAGTAAAAAATACACGTTTATTAAGTTTATTAAGTTTTAGGTGATTGGCTTGGGCCCAAAGCCCAAGGTAAGAATATTTAGTTAAAGTGATTTGGCTAGTATGGAAGTTGGGGTACAAAAATAAGGCAAATAATACTTAATCCCATAATCATGTAATATTACTATGAAAATTTCATTTTTTTTGGGGGGTACAGCCGTACCCCCACTGCCCTTCATTGGATCCGCCCCTGAGTCCATACATCCAACACAACAACCCATGTACGTTCATTAATGAATTTTATGTACATCTTTATCGTGGTTTTTCACAAGGTGTAGTTCTTCCTACTACTATCCAAGGTAGGAGGATGAATCGAAGCATTTGACACATTCATTGGTGGTAATTTTGCCAATAGGAATCAATTCTTATTTCGTCAAGAACTTGCTCTTGATGCCGATTGAAAGATTCCCCAAATTACCACAAGTAACACTATTTAATTTGTAAGGGTGCGTTTACTTTGGTAGTAAAATTTTCATTTGAAAATGATGGATAAGAAAAGGTGAGATAATATTATATTTTTCTCCTTTTTTTATCATGTGTTTACTTTGTTAGAAATAGATGGATAAAAAATTGAAATGTTGAAAAATATTTTCATACCCTCCCAATAGGATAATATTATCCAACATTTGTGAGAAAAAGAGTGAAAATGTGCTGCCCGAATAAAATTTCCAGCCTGACCGGAGAAAATTATTCATCATAGGAAACATGTGAAAATGATGGAAAATATACTTTTTCTAACATTTTCTATCAAAGTAAACACACCCTAAGAGTAATGTCAACTGAAATATTAGTAAATGGAATGTTGATAATATTCAAGTCAACATGCAACGAAAATTAAAGAATACACAATATACTTTCCACGGGTTACATAAAACAACCCTTGAGTGTCTTATGGTCAAATTCACTATGCTCATCAACATTACAAGTTACAATATGGTAATCAACCTTTACACATTGACTACCTAAAATTAAAACACCTATCTATTAACTGCACCTAGAAAGTTGATACAACACAAAAAACTTAACAAGCGAAAAATCTAATGTTAATCGGACAAATAAACAACTTGCTCTGCTCCAATATTCTTGATCTAGTCTTTGTCTTTGACCTCCCGTCAATATAGAGAAAGTCTTTACAGATTAGTTACATAAGACTCCTCCATCAAAGCAAGACTTGAAGAACCAATGTCACATATGCAGCAGGATAAATGACGCGTTGGTTGCAGTGAATGTTAGCTTGGTGAAATCACACTTCTAAACCATGCGAATGAGAGGGTCATCTTGTAGCTTTTATAGGACTTTATGTTGTGATCAGTTTGCACCACTTCCCACTTCTAGAAGCTTCCTATAACTGCTGCAATGCACCTCCAAAAACTTCTAATCAATCAGCCATAGATGTTGGTTGAAAATTATGCTTCTTCAAAAATAGGAACTATCGTCCCTCTAACTTGAACCATGATTTAGCCACCCCTCAACTTATTGATTCGTGACCAACTGTACAGAATTCATTATTCCACAATTAAAGAATATAAAAACATGAATGGAAGGTAAATATTAATAATGGAGAGTCAAAGTTCAACTTCAAGGCTAATCCTTGAATGTTGGCCGATTCCTAAAAATATTAACAACAAAATGTTATCAATATTCAACCCATCAATATTTTTGGAGTCAACGCTGACTCTAACACACACACACACACACACATATATATATATATATATATATATATATATATATATATATATATATATCAAAGCTTTTACAACAAAGAACTACTCCATCCATTCACGAAATAAACTAAAGAACTACTCTCTCCGTCCACGAAATAAACTCCTACTCTGCTTTTTGGACAATTATACTCTCTCTTATTTCCTACATTTACTACTCCCTCCGTCCCTGAAATGGCTTCCTCTTTGGGGACGGCACGGGTTTTAATAAAAAGTTGTAAAGTGTATTGATAGTGTAGAAAAAGTGATATAATTATTATTGAAAGTTATGAAAAAGTGTTATAATTAGTATTGGGAGTGGTGAAAAGTGAAAAGTAAGAATAAATAAAGTATTATTAGTGGTGGGGTAGGTTTCCAAAAATGGAAAGAAAGAAAGAGGAAGTTATTTGGGGGACGTCCCAAAATGGAAAAAGAGGAAGTTATTTTAGGGACGGAGGGAGTATTATTTATCATTCATGGGCCCACCCACAACACCTTTATCACTTTTATATTCTATATTTACTTCATTTTACCACACTCATGGGCCCACCCTACAAAGTGTGGGAAGCGATCTACGTCAAATGCGAATTCAATTGGGGTAGCGAAATGAGTGATGAGCATATCACTCAACAGGCGCAAGAAATCTACGAGACCAACAATGGAATCCAATTCAAGCATTTCAAAGCTTGGATGATCTTGCGCGAATGTCAGCGATTCGCATCTCAGGGCGAGGATGTACACTCCTCCAAGAAGTCGAAAGGCTCCAAAGGGTAGGCCACAACAACATCTTCAGAGCCAAATATCACGAGGCCCCAAAGCTAAAAAGCGGCAAAGCGTGATAAAGGCAAGAGGAAGAAAGTGGAATCTTCTACGAAGAAGGCATTATACTACGAAGCACAGGAATGCGTCGCACACGGCATCAATGAATTTACCACCCAAACTGGTTCCATTGCCGAAGCAAAAATTAAAGAAGCCGAGGTGAGAAGGGAGGAGCTCTATTTCAAAATCCTCAACACGGACACTTTGAGTATGTCAGATGCTCAATTGGCTGTTGGCATGACACCAGAACATGGTCCAAGAAGTGTTCATGCATAGAGGATTCATGTAGTGTAGATTTAAATTATCGTAATTTTTTTAACTAATGTTGTATTTTGAATTTTAGTTATTTAAATTATTGTAATTTTTATTTTAAGTGTTGGGAACCTTGTGCAATATCATAACCCTTGTTTTGATGATACCAAAATTCATAGGACTTATATATAATAGACTAGAATCGTTTTGAACTCAAGTGTTAGAGTTCGTTTCTAGTTTAGTTGCGGTGTCGAAGACTGAAGACTGAAAAACGAAGACTGAAGACTGAAGACTACAGATACCAACTGAAGTATCAGTTGAAGAATCAGTTGAAGACTGATTATTTAATGCGCGCAAAGGACTGATACTAAAGTCAAGTATCAGCTGAACATTCTTCCAAGGACTGATCTTCCAACGTTCAGAGGAAGCCACGTACGCACAAGTACAGCCGCATTAAATGCAGAGATCTCAGAATATCTTATATCAGCAGAGGTCATTCCTATCTGGTGGTTACTTTTCAGAGATGTCACATCTCCTGTCCATCAAAGAGAGCCGTTTCCACACAGACAAGGAACCTCGAAGATTGAAGCCTCAGCCCAAATTCGAATTGCTCTCCAACGAAAGAAATCTTGAGGATGATTTACGCCAACGGATCTATTCAAGAGTTCTCCTACAAATAGCGCTCGAGGATCACTTCAACCTTCACCGATTCAACGACATAAGCTGAAGCTCTGCCGAAATTGCTACTCAGCCTAAAGCTTAACCGCCCCAAAGCTTGAATCGAAGAAGAGAATTCCAAAGCCAAAATCAGTCACTGCTGATTACATACATTCTCTTAGACCCTAGGCATATATCTGTTTACCCAGAAGCCAAAGGTCAAACTTGCTTCAAAGAACTTGTTCTTTGTAAGTATAGTTGGCACTCGTTCAAACCTTCCCCCCATAAGAGTGTTTGAGTGGTTCGGAGTTCAGGAAGGTACTCTGAACTCTGAGTGAAAAGTCTGAGCACGAGGTGTGCTTAGCAGGGAAATCCTACGCGAGGTGTGTGGGTGCTGAAGAAGGGTTTTCTTCAGTTTACGGTTGTGTGCACCAGGCAAGCATACAGGTACGGTTTGCAGTGCACCAGTGAAGCACTTGCGGAGTGGATTGTTGGTCTGATCAACCAGCCGTGGATGTAGGAAAGGTTTTTCCGAACCACGTAAAAGTCTCTGTGTTGTTTACAACTTTCAGTTTCACATTCTTACTTGTGCTATTTCTATTGATAAAACTGAACACTGACTAACAGCAAAGAGAAACCTTAATCCAACTATCTGCTCCACCGAGGCTATTACAAAACGAAGTTTAATTTCTGCTGCGTATGATATCAATCTGACTGAACTATCATCTGATAGTAAGGAAGAGTGATATCATCTCTATCTTTGCAAACACGACTGAAGCCCTTACTTGGATCAGTTAAGTTCCAGTAACTTAACTGATAACTCATTACTGAAGAGCTTTCAGTATCAGTCGTCAACCCTGTTGGTCAAAACTGATTTCAGTAAAACATGAGTCCTTGTTTGCGTGCAAAGTTTCGTTTTGATCTCTGACTGAGATCCCTCTGATTGAGGTCAGTAGATTAAGTTAAAAATAGCCTATAGGTATATTCCCCCCATACACCTATTCGAGACCTAACATTAAGTTATGTAATTTTAATTTTAAAAAAGAAAAGCAAAAATTAGATTAAATAAAAATAAAAATAAAAATTATAACCTTTAGAGTTAATGTATTGAAGAGGGGAGACGCTAAGATGGAGACCACCTTATAGAGCCTCCGTGTAGCGCCTCTCCGCCGAAGATGCTCTAAATGGTCCTAGAAGGTGGTTTCACACCTTCACTCGAGACCGATCTATAGCATCTTAATATATCATTTTCTTCCTATAAATATGTAAAAAAAGAGCGAAAAACTTTTCCTATAAAGAACCTATAATAATATATGTAATCCTCATTTAACATCACTAAGATTCCCGGCCACTTGCAATTTTCACGCCTCTCTAGTTTGATGAATTTTTTTATAAAAGACCAAATTGTCGATCCAGAAAATCGATGATCTCAATTTTTATTCGTCGCCTCAAAGTCGCAGATAACGACATTTGCCTAAATAATATGAATAATGCAAAGATTGAATTATCAACATCATGAGATGCATGCACACTTAAGCATTACAATATCATTGAATACGAGTCGACCATCCACATAATTTTGGGCAGACTATTTGTAATCCGAGGCCTTTTTCTTGGAAAACTTTGCACTCTCACCCCTCAACTATCTAAAGATCACTTTTAAACCCCTCCCCCAACCTCTCGCGACTTCTCTTGCCAATAGTTGAAATAGTGTAATTTAGCAATTCACTAGCATCACCTTTCTCACAATTTTATGTATTAATTCTACCGTATTTTATTATTTTAGTAATATCTTTTTTGTAATAAATAAAAATGAACATTATATGAATCCTGATTAACATTTATTACTAAAAATTAAAGTTCGAATTATGAAATAATTAACACTAACAATCAATTATTAACTAAAACTAGATTTTCCCTCAGTGCGATGCACGGTACTAATTAGTTAAAATAATATATTAACTAAATCAGTTTTTATTTTTAATATGACACATAAATGTATACATTTTAAAATATTTATTTTTATACGAAATTCATAGTTATACTACAAAAAACTAGAGTAGTACATTAACAAATAAAAGTTTAAATATTTCATAAAATTAATTTTCAAAAACAAAAATTTTCAAATTGGCTGAATAATCACAATTACAATTTTCAAATTGGCTGGATAATTTTTTAATCTTAATATATGAATAATTTGATAATTTATGCTAAAACTAAATATGGTATTTGTTAAAATTATGTATTCATTAATGGTTTAATAAAATCAACCAATTATAAGGTCGACATATATATTAAATGAACTTCAATTAAGAAAAATGAGTCGAGTTAAAATATTTAAATTACCATTTACAAGTACTCCTAATTCTAAATAATAAAAAGTCAAAATTTAATCAACTAACCTACACAACGCCAAAATAAAAGAATGTAGTTTCATAATTTCTCATACTAACATTTACTCACTTTTCCCCTTTTAAAAAAAAGTTTTTATATTTCCTTTATCTCTTTCTTTTTTAATATATTTTTTTCTCAATTTTTTGTCTGTAAATTTATATAAATAAAATATACACTATGCATCTTAAATAAAAGATCATGAAAAGATGTTTTATTTTATATATGATATACAAAAATTAGATTTAAAATAAGTACTAAAAGATTATGTATTTTTTAAACTGAAATTGATTTTGAATGTTGTAGTATTAGTTATGATTTTAAGTTATCTTTGTTTATAAAATTGTCACCACTTCAATTTGAAATCCATTTGAAATTGATTTAAATTGAAAGTTACTTTTTTAATATATTATAGATTTTATAAATTAATTTTAATAAAAAATAATTATAAATCCTACTTGAATTAATGACTCTAATTAATTAAACTAAATGATGAAAATAGAAAGAGCGAATGAAACACCAAAAAGTGGAATAGAGGATTCCAAATGAAAATTTAGAGGAGGACATCTAGGGAGATACTCAAGCTCTTACTCTCTTTTATTTATTTATTAATATGTAATGGAAATCTGCAACTACTATCTTCACTGTGCAATGAGTAAATCTCCCCTCCAATTAATAACCTTTTCTTTTCTTTTTTTGAGGGGGGGAGGGTTCCGGGTAAAATAAAGAATTCACATGGGGCGGCCACGATATTAATATATAGGGACCCAAATTGCGGAATAAAATTTGCTAATGAATAATTAATTAATTCAAGTTGGCAACATTTTCTTGTTAAAGATATATACCATTATTTTACATGGTCTTAAACTCCTTTATTTGTTGGCTGGTCAATCATCTTGAAAAACACAAACAGGCAGAAACAAAAATTAATGACATCTTAATTGCATTGTTTAGCTATTTCATCCATGGAAAATCATGCGTCAAAGTGGCACAACGTTGAATCTGTTCCAGAAACCCATATTTTCCCAGTGGAAGATAGAGCTGGCAACGAACCAATCCCTCTGTGTCACACAATCCCAATCATTGACCTTGCTAATTCACACGCACTTCACCAAATCATGCAAGCCAGCAAACAATATGGTTTCTTCCAGGTTAATAAATCAAACATTCGTTTTTCTCTATTAACTATAGCAACTTGTTCTTAATTGGGAAAGTCTTGTGTCAGATCATCAATTTTGTCTCAGATCAACAATATGATTCGGGAATGATTGTCTGACACTAGCTAGTTTTGTGCAGGTGAGGAATCACGGAGTGGGCGAGGATGTGATAGGCAATGCAGTAGAGGTGTTGGAGGAGCTATTTGGGCGGGAAAGTGAGGAAATCTCAAAGGAGGCTAAAGCAAACGGATGGGTGTATATGGGAAGCAGCAGTTTGGCCATAAAAGGTGCTCATTTGTGGAGGGACAATATCAAGCATCCATGCCACCCTTTGGAGGACTCCATGCAACATTGGCCCCACAACCCCACTCGATACAGGTAATTAATTTAATTAAAAACCCTAAAACCATCACTCTTAGTGTGCAGATTAATATATATCTTTTGTGCAGACAAGTTGTGGCAAGGTACATAGAGGGAATAAGGGGGTTGAGTTTGAGAATTTTGAAGTTGATTTGTCAAGGATTAGGGCTTGAGAAGGGATATCTTGGAGAGATGAGCCAAGTGCAGTTCCTCACAGCAAGCAACTACCCGGCCTGCCCCGACCCGGCTTTGACACTTGGGCTTCTCCCACATTTTGATCACAGCCTCATCACAATATTATCTCAAGGAAATGCTCAAGGCCTTCAAGTCATGGTGAATGGAAAGTGGATGGGAGTTGAGGTTGTACCTAATGCCTTTGTAGTCAACATTGGCACCCAAATTCAGGTATATACTTCAATTAATTAATTAAACCTTCAATCAATCTTATATTATTGATTTTTAGATTGTAAGTAACGGGAAGCTAAGAAGTGTGGAGCATAGGGTGGTGGCGAATCCGAAGCAAGGAAGAACAACCATTGCCACATTCATCAATCCAAGGCCAGACTGCATAATTGAACCTGCAAAATTATTTGTGAATGAAGCCACTCCTCCTCTCTATCCATCACTCTCATTTAAGGAATTTGTTAATGTTTCTAAACCTTTTGGCCCTTTCACTGATGCACTTACCCTCCAAAATTAATTTCTAAGTTTGACATGTTATATATATCATTCATAGTTGGTGCTGAAATGGTCTTGTTTGTTAGCAAGAATAATTCTTTTATGTATATGTGTTTTCTATTATGTTATAGTGAGACTTCTTCCCAAACATATATTGGTCGAACGGCATAAACAAATTCAATTAATTTTGATAAAATTTTTGTTGTCTCCAGAATTCAAACTCATGTAAAATTTTATGCAGTATTATACTGCTGCTTATGCAACACTATATACTGACTAATGTAATCCTTCTCATTTATCACAAAAGATAGCATTCTCAGCATAACTCATCCATATCCCTATATATATATATATATATTACAAAGAGAAACGGCGATAGCGGTTGTCCTTGTTGATGATAATAAAATAATACTACTACGAGATCAGACAGTCTATAAAGGAAGGCACTTAGAGTAGGATCAATAATTTTATGCATCAGTCGATTCACTGAGTTTGGCCATAATTCTGTATATGGTGATTGGCCTAAATTCCTTCACGATTGGATGCTATTTTACTTTTGGAAGTTATAAGACATCGTGCGTCTTGTAAAGGCTGTTAATTAATAACGTACAATACAATTTTTTAATACAAAACCGTCGAGAAACCATATAGTATACAACATTAAGAGCATCTCCAATGCATTGTGTTATAGAGGATGTCTTAGATGGTGGTCCCACCTAAGACACAGGGTCGTAACTTGGGGTAAGCAAAGCATGCACTTGCTTAGGGCCCCCAATTTTAGGTGGCCCACTTTTTGGCCCACCATCCATGTATACAAGTATATATATATATATTATATATTATATATTATATATTTAACTTTTCCCTAATTTTACTAAAACAAGTTAAGCAAATAGCAAAAGCCATAGGTGGCGTCAAGTCATAATTCAAGGTGAGTTTTTTTCAATTTTTTTTCTTCTAATTTCTTTAATAAAATAATATCTTAGTTAATTTTGATTATATTTGTTTTTCATTTATATTTACGTCTATTTTTTTTTTTTTGGTTTCACAATTTAACATCTAGAATATTGTAGTGTTTTTGTGTATAGTTATATTTTTTTGCTATATTAATTATTTTGATGATTGATTAAAATTCTAGTATGTGAATATCTATTCAATCTTATTTGTTTATTTATTTATTTAATTATTTTGATTTGTTATTGTATGAGTACTATTTAATACAAAGATGCCTCCTAAATATATACTCTCTTAATTCCATAAGAGTGTGCATGATTGTTGGTGACATGGATTTTAATAAATATTTGGTGAGTGTGTTGTTAGTGGAAGAAGGGGCCCTTACTCTCTTAATTCCATAAGAGTGTGCATGATTGTTGGTGGCATGGATTTTAATAAATATTAGGTGAGTGTGTTGTTAGTGTGGAAGAAGGGGCCCGCTTTTATTAAAGAAAAAACGAGTCCGAAAAAGAAAAATGCACACTTTTGTGAGACGTCCCAAAATAGAAATGAGTGCACACTCTTATAAAACGGAGGGAGTATATGCCTTTGCTCAAAAGAGACAAAAGTTAAATTATAAAGGCCTATTTTTAAATTTTTGTTTAGGGCCCCGTTAAACACAGGTACGACCCTGCTAAGACACACCCCTCTCCAATGCATTGGGTCTTAGAGGGGGTCTTAAATCTCCATTTCCACAAAATTCATATTTCTACACTTTTATTTTTAAATTTCAAATTTCATTAAAATTAAAATTCAACATTACAATAATTAAAATAAAAATTACATAATTTAAAAAAAATAACATAATTAAAATTAAAATTACAATAAAAAAATTAGAACTTTAAAACAAATAAAAAATTAAAATTAAAAAAATATGTTAAAGAAATTATAAAAAAATTACATAATATCTCCATGGGCCCCACTTGCCCCAACCCAAACCCCACCCCCACCGTTTGCAACTCTTCTTCTCCATAGATACAGCAACTCCATAGCAGCTAAGTTACATAAATTTAAACATATTTTTCATTTTTTTAATAGGGCGCGTCCGCCGGACGCGCCAAACGTCTCTCGCCTTTGCCCCGTGTCTCTGCTTTGATGCGGCTTTGACACACCCCGGGTCTCCAGCGCGGCACTCCTTCGCAAGACCCGCGGCGAACCGAGTCTCCAGCATACCGCTGGAGATGCTCTAATGGTCGGTGTTTTAAGAAATTATATTATCTAGATTCCATACGGTCACACTTGTGGGAATGTTTCAATTCTTTAGAAAATAAAATAAAATCAAATCTTAATGAAAAGGCTATGAGTCAAGACATACAAACTAGGTCGGGCTAATGACGAAGGTAGAATTGTGTGGGTGCGATCATAATTGAGGGTCATATGAGGAACGCTGAAAACATTCTGAAGGGTATAAGATCAGTTCTGAAGGACCATTTTGCAAGACGACAAATAAGTCAATTTCAGGGCCAACACGTGTCAGCCATTAGTAAGAGCAGTGGCGGGGAGGGGGGGCGCTAGAGCCCCCTTCCAAATTTTGAGATTTATATATATATATATATGTGTGTGTGTGTGTGTGTTTATACCTATTAACAGAACCTTGTTTTACAATAGTTAATTTGCTTGTTATATACCCCATATAATACTTATGTGAATGCAAACCGATAATGCAATAAACAAAACACAGATTTACAGCAGCTCAAGAAACTCAACAAATCTAAACTACAACACTCAAAATTACGTGGTTCGGATTATTGCTAATCCTACATCCACGGGAAAGTCAGCAAGAGTTTTATTACTTCACAAGATCGGAGAATTTACAATGAGAATCACTCAAGAAAAGAATAAAGGAATTCCTCACAAGAACTCACTCTGCTGCAACACTTTTTGCACTCTCAGTCTTTTTCCCTTCTCACTGATACAATTGATTTCTCTCTTCTCTCTTGTTTTCTCTCTCTGCACACACTCCGAAAAATTGAAAATAAGCTAAGCTAAAAATGGCCTCCAGTCTGCAACCGCCATGAACTGAATCAGGAGACTCAAAAGCATACCTAACTCTTGTTAGAGTTATTGCCTTTTAGTCCTCAAACTTTCTGCCTTCTAACTTGAGTCCTTCAATTTAATCAATATTGCACAAATAACCCCAACAATCTCCACCTTGTTTGTGTAATAAAGAGCTCAAACTTCCCTTCCTAAACTGCCCCACTACAGGGCAAACCACCTTGTCCAGCAATCATTGCTGCCTCTGCAGCAAGTTCACCAAACTCAAACAATGTTTAAACTTGGCTGCTGGCAAGGCCTTTGTTAACATGTCTGAGGCATTCTCCTCAGTTCCCACCTTCACAACTTTTACTTTTCCATCTGCTACTATATCCTAAATGACATGAAATCTTACATCAATGTGTTTACTCCTTTCATGGAACACTTGATGCTTCACAAGATGTATGGCACTTTGACTATCACATCTTACATTCACTGTACCCAATCTGATTCCAAACTCAGTAAGAATACCTTTCAGCCACAATGCTTCCTTTATGGCTTCTGTTAAAGCCATATACTCGGCCTCTGTGGTGGATAAGGCCACCACTGGCTGCAGAATTGACTTCCAACTTATTGAAGATCCAAACAAAGTGAATATATACCCAGTCTGAGACTTTCTTGAATCAACATTAGCAGCATAATCAGAATCAACAAAGCCTACTAAACAATCTCTATCAACATCCTCCTGCTGTTGGAATAGTATCCCATGATCTGCAGCTCCCTTTAAGTATCTTAGAATCCACTTAAGAGCTTCCCAATGTGACTTACCAGGATCACTCATATATCTACTAGTAACACTAATAGCATGAGATAAATCTGGCCTAGTACAAATCATGCAATACATTATACTCCCAACAATACTGGAATATGGTATATTTTTCATGTACCTCTTGTCTTCTTCTTTGTTTGGCCTTTGAGCAATACTTAACTTGAAATGTTGTGCTAGAGGAACTTGAACAGGCCTGGATTCAGTCATCTGGAATCTTCTCAGAACCTTCCTGATATAATCTTCTTGGAATAACCATAGTTTTCCAGTACTTTTATCTCTCAATATGTCCATCCCCAATATCCTTCTAGCTTGTCCCAAGTCTTTCATCTCAAACCTTTGTCTGAGATCAGCTTTCACCTGCTCAATTTCAGTTTTGCTTTTCCCTGCAATAAGCATATCATCTACATATAACAAAAGGTATATAATTTCTGAACTTCCTGTCCCTTTAAGATACACACAACTGTCATATGCCGACTTCTTGAACCCAATGGACATCATATGCTCATCAAACTTCAAGTACCACTGTCTCGAACTCTGCTTCAGTCCATATATTGACCTTTTCAACAAGCATACTTTATTCTCTTCACCAACTGCAGTAAATCCCTCTGGTTGTAACATATATATGTTCTCCTTCAAATCCCCATTTAGGAATGCAGTCTTTACATCCATTTGTTCAAGTTCTAATCCCATTTGAGCCACTATGGATAATAGAATTCTGATTGAAGTGTGTTTCACAACTGGAGAGAAGACTTCATTAAAGTCTATCCCTTCCTTTTGTGTAAAACCTTTTGCCACCAACCTGGCTTTGTACCTGACTACCTCCATTCCGTTTACAAGCTCCACCTTCTTTTTGTAAATCCATTTGCAGCCTATGCATTTCTGTTTCTTTGGCTTATCAACTAAGACCCATGTTTTGTTCTTATACATTGAATCAAGCTCTTCATTCATAGCTTGAATCCAATGTTCACTTTCCTTGCTGTTAATAGCTTCTTTATAGGTCTTTGGTTCCTCATAGTTTATTTCTTCAGCAATGCTTAAGGCATAGGATATCATATCTGCTTGCCCAAATCTCTCAGGTGGAATTATATTTCTTCTTATCCTGTCTCTTGCCAGTTGGTAGTCTCTTAATTCATCCATAAGTTCTTCTTCATCAGACACTCATTCTATTTCACTTTTTGTGGTGGTTTCCTGATTTTGAATTTGCTGCTCTATAGTTTGTTCTGAATCAGTAAACTCCACCTCAAACCGAGCTGTTTCCTTCCTAACAGCCTCAACATCAGCCCTTTCAAAACATGACATTTTTTCTTCAATGAATGTTGTATCTCTGCTTATAATGCATTTCTGATTCCCAGGTTCTAAACACCATAGCTTGTAGCCTTTTACACCTTTTGGATAGCCAATCATGATACACTTGATTGCTCTTGGTTGCAACTTATCCTGCCTTATGTGTGCATAAGCTTGACAACCAAAAACTTTCAAGTGACCATACTGCACAGGCCTTCCAGTCCACAATTCATCTGGAACCTTAAAATCAACAGCTGAGGAAAGACATTTGTTTATGAGATAGCAGGCAGTATGAACTGCCTCTCCCCAAAATCTCACAGGTAGTCCAGAGCTTGTAAGCATGCACCTAACCCTCTCCAATATGGTCCTGTTCATCCTTTCTATGACACCATTTTGTTGGGGGTTAGCAGGAACCGTTTTGTGTCTTTTAATTCCCTTCAACTTGCAGAAGTTTTCAAATTCCTCTGATAGGAATTCTAATCCATTATTTGTCCTTAGACACTTCACTTTAATCCCCTTCTCAGTTTCAACTTCTGCACACCATTGACTAAACATGTTAAAGGTATCTGACTTGTTCTTGAGAATATATACCCAGAGCTTTCTACTATAATCATCTATTATAGAAAGAAAGTATCTCCCGCCATTCATGGTTGGAGTCTTTGCTGGCCCCCACAGGTCACTGTGCACATATTCTAGTGGATGCTTTGTTATCATTCTTCCTTTTGTAAATGGGGCTTTTCTGGACTTTCCCAAAATACAGTCTTCACATATTTTTAATTTTGCTGGAGATTTGAGCTTCAACAAGTTCTGTTTCTCCAATTCTTTAATGCCCTTCTCGCCAACATGAGCTAACCTTCTATGCCATAATTCTGATTCACTTGATATACTCACTTCAGCTTCACCCACTATAATATAGGCTGTTATGCCTTATTCCCTTTAATGCCACTGCACCATCTTTCATCACATATAACTGACCATCCTTTGACAAGAAATTAAAACCTTTCCTTTCTAACATGCCCAATGATATGAGGTTCCTCTTGAGATGAGGGATATACCTCACATCTTGCAGGACTTTAGATTTTCCATCATGAGTTTTAATTCTTATATTACCAATGCCCTTCACTTGGCATGTATTGTCATTTCCTAACATAACAGTGCCTCTTTCTCCAAACTGGATTTCTTCAAACCAATCCTTTCTGTGGCACATGTGGAAAGTACAGCCACTATCAAGTATCCACTCATCACCAACACTTTGGTTCATCACATTCAGCATTTCAGCTTGTTGTATGCCTTCAACTACATCAGCTGAACTTGATTCTTTAGGTTGCTCAGTTTGCTTTTTCTTCCAAGAGTAGCAGTCCTTCAAAATGTGACCTGGCTTACTGCAATAAAAACATTTCCTCTGCTCTTTATCTGCACCTTCTTTCTTAGGTTTCTTGGCAAATTTCTTCGATGAATCAAAGGGCTTCTTTGACTTCTTGTCTTTCTTGAATTTCCCTTTCACATTCAATCCCTCTGCAGGTGCTTCTGGCTTCACTCCAGCTAGCTTCTACAGTTCTTTTGCCTTGATAGCAGACTCAACTTCATCTAAAGTGATAGATTTCTCACGCCCAAAGAGCATTGCATCTTTTAGGTGTTCATATGATTTAGGCAAAGCGTTTAATAGAACAATAGCCTTATCTTCATCACCAAGAACTACTTCAATGTTTTCTAGATCATCAATCACTTTATTGAATTCATCTAGTTGCTCCAAAATGTTCTTATCATCAGCTATCTTGTAGGAATAGAGTCTTTGTTTAGAATATAACCTGTTGGCCAAAGACTTTTCCATATACAAGCTATCCAACCTCTTCCACACAGCAGCTGCACTCTTTTATTTTGAGACTTCTCTTAAAACTTTATCACTTAGGTTGAGGATGATTGCACTATGAGCCTTCTCTTGCAGTTCCAATTTCTTTGCATCTGTAACATCAGTTTTGTCATCCTTCACCTTCAAGTCTTTCAGATCATCTTCCTTGATGAAACTTGCCAATCCTTGCTGAACCAGCAACGCTTTCATCTTGATTTGCCAGATGGCAAAATCGTTCTTTCCATTGAATTTTTCAGCTTCATATCTTGTAGTCGCCATTATCGATTCCGGTTGAGCTTCAAGATTTCGGATCTACAGATCGCGATTGAATCGGTTTGCGCCGTGGATGATCTCCCTTCCCACAGACGGCGCCAAATGTGAATGCAAACCGATAATGCAGCAAACAAAACACAGATTTACAGCAGCTCAAGAAACTCAACAAATCTAAACTACAACACTCAAAATTACATGGTTCGGATTATTGCTAATCCGACATCCACGGGAAAGTCAGCAAGAGTTTTATTACTTCACAAGATCGGAGAATTTACAATGAGAATCACTCAAGAAAAGAATAAAGGAATTCCTCACAAGAACTCACTCTGCTGCAACACTTTTTGCACTCTCAGTCTTTTTCCCTTCTCACTGATACAACTGATTTCTCTCTTCTCTCTTGTTTTCTCTCTCTGCACACACTCCGAAAAATTGAAAATAAGCTAAGCTAAAAATGGCCTCCAGTCTGCAACCGCCATGAACTGAATCAGGAGACTCAAAAGCATACCTAACTCTTGTTAGAGTTATTGCCTTTTAGTCCTCAAACTTTCTGCCTTCTAACTTGAGTCCTTCAATTTAATCAATATTGCACAAATAACCCCAACAACTTACTTTAAGGTAAATTGTGTTATTTAATACTCCCTCCGTCCCATTATAGTGTCCCGCTTTTCTTTTTGGGTTGTCCCATTAATAGTGTCTCATTCCCTTTATGGCAATATTATCTTTCTCTATACCTAATATTTAAATAATTTCCACCAATCCACTTAATCTACTTTCTACACACTCCTTAATCTCCTTGCCCAAAAGAAATGAGACACTACTAATGGGATGTAGGGAGTACTATATAATCTATGAAAATATTATTCGTTATTATTATTACTAGCATTTGCATCACATGCAATGCACGCGAAATGTTTTTATATTTCTTTATTAATATAAAATTGATACCAACTTAATTATTATATGTATAATATAATAAAAATAATAATAATTTTAACTGAATATATGTAAGCTGACTATTATAAAAAATAAAAAATTAACGAAAATTCACAATATTGAAAACAGATATTATAAAAGGGCAAAAGTCAAAAAAATATTATAAAAAGGCAAAAATAATAAGTTCAAAAGATATAAAAAAAAATAGATTTATTCAAAAACAGATGAGAGTAGAGAGAGAATTTTTTAAAAATTTAATCTTTAAATAAATATAATTTTTAAATTTTAAATCAAATATTTATATAAAATATATCAAATTAAAGCTCTAATCATGATCTTTAATTTGATATGCATATTAAATATTTTATTATTAGTCGAATTTTTAAATTTTATAAAGAAATAAAACGAACAAAAAAAAGATAAAGAAAAAGGAAATAAAAGGAAAAAAATATAGTTTATAAATAAGCCTTCAATTTTATTAACTACAAAATTGCCACTCAATGTTGAAATTGATTTCAAATTGAAAATTGCCTTTTTAATATAGTGTAGATTATGCTTGTTTTTTAATAACAAATACCTAAAACGTATGGAATGCCTCATTTTTTTTTTGTAATGTATTGAAACTAGTTTGTAATATATTGAAACTATATAATGTATGAAAATGTTGTTCGTTATTATTTCTATTATGCTTGTCTTTTAATAAAAATTGCCTAAGACGTATGGAATGCCCCAAAAAGATTTTGTAATGTATTGAAACTATATAATCTATGAAAATGTTGTTCATTATTATTACTATTATGCTTATATTTTAATAAAAAAAATACCTAAAATGTACGAAATGCCCTAAAAAAAATCTCAGGGGCTACCACCGCCGAACCCCCATCCAACTTCAGCCCCCTCCCCCGAATTAAATTCCTTGCTCCGCCACTGAGTAAGAGGATATCTTCGAAGATATAATGTCATACCATGTCACCACCATGCATAATACACGTGAAGTTCTAAAAAGAAGATGGTGAAGATTAGACCTGAAAGGATGGAATCACTCTTCGCATGTATAGAAGTTGTAAAGACTAATTTACCCATAGCTTACCATAATATCTACAAAATGTGTCATTCTCTATGTAAAGCACACACACTCTTCAATACATATACTGAAACTCTATTAATTTGAATACAAGAGCAAATATAAGCGCGATTTCAAGTGTTTTTCATTCTTATTTTTTCAAAAATTAATTATGCCTTCATCTTTAGTTTTCTCTCCAAGTTACCTCTATAGGTCTGATTTTCTGTGTTGTATATATGTTTTAGTTTTAAAGACGTTGATGAGCTTTATTTGCTCGCCTAATGGCTTGTTTTTCTTTTAGTTTGAACCGATAAATTTTGGTTAATTTACGTGTTTTTGTTATCCTAGTTTTGATATATAAGAGTTGTGCGTTGTGATTTTCCATGCTAGGCTGAATATTATTCTTATTATGATCATTATGAGAAGGTTGGCTTAAAATCATAGTTAGGCATGTTAATATGGTCTGTTTCTATGAATAATTACCACTAGAAGCATTTTATCTTCAAGTATAATGAGGGATTTCTTGATAATCCTTATATGAGCATGGGATTTGTGTATTTGTTGGTATTGGATATGTTTTTATGATATGTTAGCATAAAAATTCAGGACATTTCCCGAATACTTTTTTTTGTTTAAATATGTGTCGAAGTTATAAAAGTAGTGTTCAGATACGACTTTAGACCTTCTCACTACAAATCATGGAAACCAACATGAACAAAGGATCTCAGTACTAAGTTTGAAAATTAAATGAATAACATGCAAGAGAATACTAATGTCCAGAATTCTACCGTACCGAGAAATGAGGCTTCTTTCATCCTTGTGGTCTATGTTGTTCCCAACTCTAAGGGAAATGTTACTATTACCATGTCAGTACAAATGCTTTTCTCTGTTCCAAGCGGTCATGATGCACCAAATGATGTTAGTTTTGATGACTCCCTCAATTCCCACTCCACATATTAAAATTGTTCCACTATCTGTCACTCCTACAGGCTGATCAAATTTTTTTGGGGGTTAAATCTGCAGAGCATCAAAGTGAGGCCCTAGTTTCAGACCATGGATGAGAACATATCATCCTCGAATCTTCAACTCCACTTCTAATGCTTCTAACAACACGACATTAGATCAAGACGTACACATATTCTCCCAAGGTTTCATTTTGTTCTTGCTTCATGTCCATCAGGGACATAACGTTTTCTGAAGATCTGCATGAGCTAGTGAATTGGTGCATAAACATATCGTAAAGACATTTGAAAGAGTATATAGAGTTCGGCTCTAATTTTTTGAACCATGCACTATTGGGCCGGACCAGTCAACATAGTGGATAATACCTTGCCCATGCCTGATTCAGTACACCATAGTTTATATCCCTTTACACCATTTGGATAACCTAGCATGACACATTTTAGAGCCTTGGATTCCAGCTTCTCTTGCCTGTGGTGAACATATGCTCTACAACCAAAAACTTTTAAGTGTGAATAGTTTGGTGTATTGTCATACCATAGTTCATCTGGTACTTTGAATTCCACTGCTAAAGATGGTGATATGTTGATCAAGTATGCAACAGTGGCAACAACCTCTCCCCAGAATTTCTTAGCCATTCCAGCTTCTAGCAACATGCGCCTTACTCTTTCAAGTATGGTACAGTTCATTCTCTCTATGACTCCATATTGTTTAGGAGTCCCTGGCACTGTCTTGTGTCCTTTAACACCCTTTTTCATACAAAACTCATTGAACTCTCCAAATATGAAGTATCTACCCTTACCAAGACTATCAGTCTTAGTTGACCCCTAAAAGTAAGAGTAAACATAATCGAAAGGTCATTTAGAAATGTGTTTATCTATGTTGAATTGCATCTTCTTGCTTTTCCCAAGAATGCACTTCTTACACTGCCCAATCTTGAATGCACTTGGGCTGCTAATTGTCTTACTAAATGTTTCAAAGCTTTCTCACCAACATGCTCAAACCGTTTGTGCCATATCATGGTATCTTGTTTCTTGACAATATCACTTTTGCCCATGACAGTCTCAGCTTCAAGATAATATAGCCCATTTCTTCTTACTCATTTCAGGATAATCTTGTAGTCTTTTGTGACAATCATTCCACTTTTGGTGGACTTCCACTCATACCCTTTCCTTTCCAAAGATCGAAGGGATACCAAATTCCTTTTTGAACTGGGAATATACTTTAATATTCTAATGTCCTCACAGATCCATCATGTAGCTTAAACTTGATGGTGCCTATGCCCTCGATGGCACAGCTCTGGACATTCCCCAATAACACGTTGCCTTTCTTTTAAAAGTGCAGTTCAGTAAACCAACTCTCAAGTGGACACATGTGGAATGAGCACCCTGAGTCTAGTACCCACTGTTCATACATGTGGCTCTCCACCACATTAAGAGCTTCTGCAAGATCATATTTTTCTTGGTCTTTCTGCTCCTGTTTCTAGTGACATTGAACTGCTTCTGATTCTCTCTCCAAATGATGCAATCTCTCTTTCAGTGGCCCAGTTTCTTGCAATGATAGCAAGTTTGCACTTCATCATCAGTGGCCTTGTTTCCATTTTCCTGTTTTCCCGTCTTGAAAACCTTTTTGGATTTCTTGGATTTTCCAATCTTTCGTTTCACAGATAATCCCTCACCAACAACACCTTCTTTCTTCTGAGTTGATGTTCTTGATATCTGTAGCACTTTAGCTTTAAGGGCTGGTTGGACTTCTTTAGCCGATATGTCATTCTCCCTCCCATAAAGGGCATAGCATCCTTGAGGCAATCATATGATGATGGGAGAGAATTCAAAAGAATGATAGCTTGGTCCTTATCACTTATATATCTTTACTTCCACATTCTCAAGATTATCAATGATCTTGTTGAATGCTTCAAGTTAATCCTCCAAAGGCTTAGATTTCACAACCTTGAAAGAGTACAATCTCTACTTCAAATAGAGTCGATTCGCCAGAGATTTAGTCATATTGACTCACGCTTCTCCCAAACTACAACTGCAGACTTCTCCATTGCCACTTCCCGTAGCACCCTATCACCGCCAATGCACAATATGATCAAACTATGCGCCTTCTCGCATAGCTCAGCTTGAGGTGTGCATCTGCAGCTGCTGCAATCTTTTCTTTTGAATAAGCATCTTTGGCCGATTATGAAGACGAGAAATCATCCTCCTTCAATGCAGCTGCAAAACCCCGATGCGTCAATAGCGCATGCATTTTGATTAAAAGTAATTTTTCCTAGTGGATTTTTTAGATTCAATTCTTGGCATCGACATCCTATCGTCGATCGGTGGTCTCCCTTCCCACACACGGTGACACTTGTTGAGCTAATTGGTGAATAAGCAAGAATAAGAAAAACCGACACAAGAATTTACGTGGTTCGGTTTTTCAACCTACATCCACGGGCTAAGAAATCGAGCTATCCTTTATTCACAATCGAACTTTGAATACAGAGTATAAGATATCTATGATCCTCACAGACTTTGAAAACAAAGATGATGGTTGAGAAGCCGAAAGTAGTGGCGGACTTAAGACCGGTAAGCATGTTAGCTTTAATTGCATGTACATGTACCTTTAATTGTGTGTTAGCTTGAGTGTTATTAACATTCTTGTTATAACATTACCAAAAAAAAATACAACAAAAGATAAAAAAGATATAAGCAACAGAATAACTCGGCGATCGAGCAAACCGATCACCGTTTTTCTTCTTCATCCCTTAACGAACTCGGCGATCGCCGAATTTATCATCGAGATATGTAAAATTGGACAACTATTTGGGTTATCGGAACAACGATTGTCGAGTTGCTCTCCTCTTCGACCTTAGCTTGTTTATCGCCCATTTCTTTGATTCTCGGGCCAGTTGCTCTGCATCATCGACTATCGTACATGTTCTACCATATCATAGCTACTTTAGAAGACTCAAACCAACATCAATTGGTTAAAATTATGCTCAAATGGAACATCAACGAAAGATAACGAAATCGAATCAGGAAATATGAGTGTTTTTGGTATAAATTTAATTGGATGAATTCATAATACATTTGAAACGAATTAATCCAAAATACAAATTTTCAGTCTGAGCAATTAATTTGGAATAGATCTAGGGTGAGGAAATGTTCCTATTTTATAGTCTAAGGGTTGTTTTCATCCTAGCCCTCCCATATATATATATATATATATATATATATATATATATATATATGTTTTATTACTTTTTAAAATTGTATAGGTTATCCGCTTATAAGATAAATATGAGAAAGAAGGAGTATATAATTAAGATTGATGAAAAATGTAAAATCGATGGGTAGGTGCATGCATGAAAAATATGATCAGACTATGCGCCTTCTCGCGTATCTAAACTTTCTTGAGGTCTGCATCTGCGGCTGCTGCAATCTTTTCTTTTGAATCAACATCTTTGGCTGATGATGAAGACAAGAAATCCTTCTCCTTCAATGCAGCTGCAAAACACTGATGTGTCAATGACGCATGCATTTTGATTCAAAGTCATTTTTCCAAGTGAATTTTTTAGATTCAATTCTTGGCATCGAAAAAAGGAAAGAGAGGGATGGGGTTTCTCTCGCTTTTGACATAGTGGGCCCCCAGTGGGAGGCTCGCACGACGGGCTATTAGCGCTTTCTCTGAGCCACTAGTGGCTTATGTAGTGGTCGGCATTCCTACGTGGTCCTCCTTGCCCCCTACTTAAGAATCTAAAGGTGGCATTTGGACGTTGTCGTGACCGCTTAGGCTTGGTTGATTTTGTCAAAAAAGAAAGTAGGTTTCTGGGGTTCATTGATTAGTACGCGAAAGGAAAATCACCGAATGGGTCAGTCTTTTCCTTCAGTTTGTCCCAGATTTGAAATAGAAAAGGGCGTGGGCCAATAATCGCTAATCTAATATAATAAAGAAAGTAGGAAAAGACGAAAGCACCTTATTAAGCCGAAGAATCGACCGGCCAGCATGAGAGGATTTCGCTCTCGGGTCTTGGGCTTACGGATTGGACTACTTATAAATCCCGTGCATACACGACTTCGACGTACTTTGCGCGAGCCCCGCGTCGAAGCCAATCCCCTTCTGGATGAAGGGGTGTCATTGTTTGAATTATTTCCGCCTTGACCTCAAAAAGATCTTCGGCGTCGATTCGGGCCCTTTCTATGACGTCCGCCGAAGGCGATCGATAACGGCTTAAAAGCCGTTGCTGTATTGAATCGGCCGGTCCCCGGTGGCTAAGAACCATTTCTCACTTGCTTGAAGTGACAAATCAAATAAAAAACGATTTAGAAAGTGGTCAGTCCCTTTCGTCAAGTAGGCATACGAACCACTTTGCCTTAGACTCTATTGGAAGAAAGCAAAGAAGGAGGCGGAATGGAGAAAGAAAAGGGACATCGGCCATAGGACTGTGATAACAACCTTCTCTTCGACCTTCCTAGAGGCGAGATCAGATCACCTCATAAACTAAAATAAAGGTGACGAAAACCTCATGTGCCTTCCAGAACTTATTGTAAAGGTCTTCGAGCCTGCTGCGTACGATTAGCCAGCCTTGCGGCGGCAAAAGGAGTAGACGCTCCCCCATGCTATGGTTCCCTGCGGTCCAAAACGTATGGAGCCTTCGATCAGCGTGTAGTCGAACGGCCGCTGTTTTTACAATTCATTCCTCCCGACACATGATAGAACTGATAGAGCGCCTTACTAAGTTCAAGTCGGATTACGCTTTCTTCAGACGGCTTAGGAAGCAAAGGTGCCACAGGGAAAACAAGTGACTCTATCCTAACGGTGATTCTTGTTCCCGAGTCGGGCTGGTACAAGGGAGAAGGAACGAAGGTCCAATTTGTGACCCACCTTGAGTTATTTTCCAACACGTCCCCCCCTCCATTTTCAATACCTTCTGTAACATCCTATCATCGATCGGTGGTCTCACTTTTCCACAGACGGTGCCACTTGTTAAGATAATTGGCAAATAAGCAAGAATAAGAAAAATCGACGCAAGAATTTACGTGGTTTGATTTTTCATCCTACATCCACGGGCCAAGAAATCGAGCTATCCTTTATTCACAATCGAACTTTGAATACAAAGTATAAAATATCTATGATCCTCACAAACTTTGAAAATGAAGATAAAGGCTCACAATATCACTCTTGATCTCCCTCTACAAATCTGGAAATCAGTTGTTGCTCCAATGGGGAAGACGGGCACAGTTATAACTAACTAACTGAGTCTTAGACATCAAATGCTAGCCATTCGATATGATCAACAACCGAGATTAAAACATCTTTTTAAACTTTCACTACAAGAAAAATGGCCTATAACAACACCCTTTTTATGACATAACAATAAGTGTGTGGTGATAAATATTCTATTACGACATCCTTATTTATATATTAGTTGATGCAAAATTTATTAATCACTATTACGATAGCAAAAGATTAGTGCCATTATACCATGCCAATCGCAACACTACCTTGTGTCCCTAAGAACATGAGAAAAATATATGCCTAATAATAATAATAATAATAATATAAAAAAAGAACCACCTTTATTGACTTAAATTCTAGGCGCCAATTCTCCCACCAAATTTTCTGAAAGTTTTTACAGTCATAAAAAAAGAAATTGCTCGTGCCCTACTTCACAGATTCAATTACCATCTTAATCAATTTTTTACCACCAACAACGAAAATTTCCCCAGATACTTGTGAATTTCACCACCATACAGCCAAATTTATATTTTCAGCCCCAATTGTATAATTAGGATTAGGGAATTCATTTGTGCTTTGAACAAATTAATTCCAGCGGAAGAAAGCGGAGTATAAGAGTAGTTTCGGCGGAGTCTCGTTCGGCATAAATTATCTTCTCTAGTCTCATTTTATTTATTTATTTCGTATTTTTTGTGGCCTTCTTGTTTAACTGTTTAGATGCTTGGATTTCGAATTTGCTTGTTCCTTGTATAAGAATTGAAGTTTATTTGGTGTTTAGTCTCTTCAAGATTTTATAAAGATAGGGTGTTAAACTTGGGAAAGAAAATGAACATTTTTTTAATTCTTAAATTTAGTGTTAGTTTTTGACGTGTTGTCATCACAAATGTTACTTTGTTTTTATTTCATTTAAGTTGGCATGTGTTTCTCATCATTTGAGTTAAAATTCAATTATACTTCCTACATAGTGAACTCTTCATATATACTTGTCTAATTTGAGAAGCAGACTTTTGATATGCTTTTATATTTTATCAAGTTTGGAGCCTAAGTCTTGAATTCCCTTTAATGGAGGATGGCGTGCAATTGTAAGTATATGACATTTAATTTGCAGGACATTTGTCCTTCAAGACTCTGTTTTCATGGCTTTAATGTATAGAGTCCGATTACATTTATTTATACTCAATGAAATAACTCCATAAGAAATCATATCACTATAAAAGCATACCAAAATCTGCTTGTCGTGTTAGACAAATATATATGCGAAAATGTGATAAATTTGAGATTTTTCATCAATTTACCTGAGGCCATGAACTATTTTGGGTCATACGGGTTGAATTTGATCATAGTTTGAGGAGTTTGTAAATTTGTGTGCATTCTTAATTGTATTATTGGTGAATCATTTGCTATTATTTGGTAGTTTAAAAATTTAGCATTAGTTTGGTTTGCGAGGAATTCTGTTTTTATACTCATATAATTCTTTGTTGAAGTTTTAGGAGGACAAGAATGTGGCTCACCTTGATGCATATGAGTGAAACGGAGAAGAAGATCGAGACTTTAGCTCAAATCACGAGTTTTTTAATCAGAACAAGGTAATTAGTGAATGACTTGCTGCTGATTTTTTGGGCCTCTATTGCATTTAATGTATGCACTTTGGAATAGAGTTCAAAAAAACTTATTGCTAATGTTCTGAGATATCTTTGAGAAAATTATTTTTGTTTCCTTTTTTGCACCACATGTTTCACTTATTATGTATAAACTATATGGCTCTTTAACTTGATAGCTTGCTTTCTAGGATCAAATTATAGCTCACCTTGAACAACCGTATCCATTAGATTGCATAGCTGTGGAAGATGAGTATCAGGTATGCGTCCAATGCGATAACATCCGATTTATCACTTATTATTGCCTTAATGTCTTTCCAAATGTTACTTGTGTATTGAAGTTGCAATATATTAGAAGATAGAACATCAGCAATACTTTTGCTCAAGCTATTTTTTGGAGAAATACATATTGTAAGGTAATGAGGTTCTCTTATAATTTAATATCACAACATTAGCCTATAAGAATTATGATTCACAGCCTGCAAGATTCATTTGTATAATTGTATTTAACACTTATGCTGTCAATTTACCATTTCATATAAATTTGATGCTTACTAAAATATCTTCCCAGAAGTTAGTGACCATTTTCACTTCAAGTTATGTTTATATCGTTTAATGTGTAGCTTATCAAATTTAGCTCGAGGATCGCCAAGATTAATATATGAGGATCACCGCAAGTTAGGTGAACCTTCACAATATTTTAATTCCTACACCTTGCTTTCCCACTATTATAAATATTCTCGGTAAGTAGTTTTGGGGTTGTAGATGTTCACTTTAGATATTTATGGCAAAGGTTCCTATGTTATACATGTTTTGCTGCATTTATTCTAACAGTGATGATAGCATCGCTCTGTTTTTTTACCACATGGTTTTCCCACAACTAGCTGTGTTGAAGGACTTCGATCTCAAGAATCCGTCAACCTCTCATTATGATAACATGTTTTGCATGGTTTAATTTTATGCATAGCCCATTTTGCTAACTATTTTCAGCTCCACTTATATGTTATTTAGGTTGGAAAATACATATGTTGCTGACTTTGTTTTGGTATTTGATTGGACTGCCTCCTGCAAATGGAGTGTCGCCACAATCTCTTGTGCATACTAAAGGTTTAGTTGTTTTTAGAAAATAGGTTGGTACAGATGATCAAAATCATGGTGTCTTTTAGCTATTTAATCTAATCATTTTCTTATATATTTTGGTAGTTCATTCAAAAGAAGATGATTCGATGCGCTAGAAAAGGCATCAAGCGCAAGGCAAGCAACTCAGGGGTTGGAAACGACGTGCAATGTATTATAGACAGACACTATCGTACTGGGAAGTGTAGATATTGGAGCCAACTCACTCGGGAGCTTAACACAACTTTCAAGATAAGAATTTGAAGAATGCAGCACACAAGCTATATACTTGTAGCATCGGAACAATTATTTTTATTACTCTTGCCAAGAGCATTAGTGTAGTTTTATTTTGGAAATGGTTGTAAGGAATTAGCGTTATTTTCTTGGCAAATAAGATAACAAGCATTTATGGCGATTGAATTCATATTTGAAATAAATATATTGTAGTTCTATGTAAAATATATAACTACACCTTTCAATTTCGGCAATTATAAAAAATGATGTCTTATGTCATAATAAATCACAATTAGGTGTTGTAATAAAGTATTTGTCTAGACAATAAAAAATGTTGTATTACTTGTCTTTCATGACATTAGTAAATGTTGTATTACAATTTTAAATCTGGTAAATAATTAAGCTATTTGGACATTATCAAGTGTCTCGATAGCTAGTTAACCCTTTAGCTACACTGTTACACGCGACACTAAAAATCAATGTGGAGAAAAGTCAGATGTTGCAATAAACTATTTATTGAGACATTTTTAGGTGTCCTTTAAAGCTATTTTTTTTGTAGTGTTTCTTTGCAACTAAACCCTTTCGTGTTTCCTTATTGCAAATAAGCCCCTCCATATTGTGCCCGCGACTTTCACTTTTAGCAAAAAACACGACTTAAGCAAATATAATAATAGAATCACACTCGTATTAGACTGATTCTGAAGGTTGAGAAGCCGAAAGTAGTAGCGGTCGGACTTCAGACTAGTAAGCATGTGCAATACCACATACAAGATTGTATCGAAGACATTCATATTTTTCATGTACCTTTAATTGCGTGTTAGCTTGAGTGTTATTAACATTCTTGTTATAACATTACCAAAAAAAATACTACAACAAAACATAAAAAGATATAAGCAACAGAACAACTCGGCGACCGAGCACTCCGGTCACAATTTTTCTTCTTCATCCCTTAACGATGCTATGAATTCATAATTTGAAATGAATTAATCCAAAATACAGATTTTCAATCTGAACCGTTAATTTGGTATAGATCTAGGGTGAGGAAATGTTCCTATTTTATAGTATAAGGGGTGGTGTTTTCATGGTAGCCCTCCCCTGTATATATATGTGTGTGTGTGTTTTATTATTTTTAAAATTGTATAGGTTATCCGCCTATAAGATAAATATGAGAAAGAAGGAGTATATAATTAAGATTGATGAAAAATGTAAAATCGATGGGTATTAGAAATTATTCGGTAGGTGCATGCATGAAAAATATTATGGTTAAGTTTTTGATCGAATTGAAGAGCAGTAATTAAGGAATGTATGTAGGCTTGTTTTTGGTCCAAGTACATAAGAAGGAAATATAGAAAAAGTGGAAGCATATAGATGCAAGAGAGAAGAGAAAGAGACATAATTTGGGAAGCATGAATGAAGCCAGGTGCCCCCTGAGAAAATCATAGGTGGAAGGCATGGGAGGTAGGCAGCCATGCATGTTGCAGACTTCTCCCCTATAAATAATGACGCTTCCGCCTCGCCGCTTCACATCATCAAAATACAACACATTCCAGCATGGCGAAGCTCTCGCTCTCAGTTGTAAGCTTTCTTCTAGTGTTAGGATTGGGGTGCGCCACTCATGTTCGAGAGGGGTCGTGGCAGGTGGGAGAGTGCCAGATCAGCAACATCGACGCCCGGGAGCCGTCCTACACCGTGAGATCGGAGGGCGGAGAGACCGAGTTCTGGGACAACCGGAACGATGAGTTCCGATGCGCCGGTGTGTCCATCCGCCGCCACAGAATCCAGCAGAGAGGCCTCCTGCTGCCGGTGTACCACAACGCCCCCGTTCTCGTCTATGTCGTCCAAGGTTGATTTATTTGCATGTATATTTTTGGAAATTGAAATGGATTGTTTAATTCATGTGTATGTGCAGGCAGGGGAACTTATGGAGTTTTGAATTCTGGCTGCCCCGAAACATTCGAAGCCGAATCAGCCCAACAACAATATTCTCGCAAGGAAAGAAGCGAGAGATCATTCAGAGAAGACAGACACCAGAAAGTTGAGGATGTGAAGCAGGGTGACGTCATCGCCGTCAGGGCCGGCGAGGCTCACTGGGTTTACAACGACGGCGATCAAGAGCTTGTTCTTGTTGTTTTCCACCACAACGCCAACTATGCCAACCAACTCGACCAAAACCCAAGGGTACATACATACATAGATATACATCCATGGTAGTGTTATTTTAATTAAAAATGAATGAATGAATGCAGTCCTTCTTCCTGGCCGGAAACCCCAACAACGAGCAAGAGGAAGAGCAATACATGAGGCTGCGCGGAGGCAAAGAAGCCCAATCAGAGTTGGGTAATGTCTTCCGCGGTTTCCACGACGAGTTGTTGGCGGAGGCATTTGGCGTTGATGTGGAGACCGCCAGAAAGCTCCGGGGCCAAAACGACGAAAGGGGCCATATTATCAGGGCAGAGAAGAGCATTAAATTGATCCAGCCCTATGGCAGGAGCCGACGTGAGGATGAGGGCTACCACAACGACAACGGCCTCGAGGAGACCGTCTGCAGCGCCAGAGTCAAAGAGAACCTCGACAGGGCATCACGCGCCGACTTCTACAACCCACGCGCCGGGAGGTTCTCCACCCTCAACAGCTTCAACCTTCCCATCCTCCGCTTCCTCCAACTCAGCGCCGCCAGAGGAGTCCTTCATAGGGTAACAACACTACCACTCTCTCTCTTAGCTCTTAACACTTGATTAATATATATACATATTTTGATTGACAGAACGCCATATTCTCGCCGCACTGGTACGCCAACGCCCACAGCCTCATCTACGTCACTCGCGGGGCATCCCGGGTGCAGATAGTCAACCACCGCGGGCACGCCGTATTCGACGGCCAACTGAGGGAGGGCCAGGTCGTGGTGGTGCCTCAGAACTTCGCCGTGGTCAAGCAGGCTGGAGAGGAGGGCTTTGAGTGGGTGGCGTTCAACACCAACGACAACGCCATTATCAACACCTTGAGCGGCCGCACCTCCGCCATCAGGGGGCTGCCCGTCGATGTCGTCGCCAACGCCTACCAAGTCTCCAGGGAGGAGGCCGAGAGACTCAAGTTTTCACGACGGGAGACGCTCATTTTCAGCGGGACTCAGAGACGACCTGCTTCTGCTTGAGAAAATGTGTCCATAAATAAATGTAAAATAAGTGTTCAAGAGGAATAATGTATATCGGCTTGTGCTAATGTTTGATGCCAATAAGAGATTAACCTTTACAAATATTCAAACTTAATTACTCTCACTACCCATCTCATGTTTATTTACTTCTTACAAACAATTCCTCCGCCTTAATTTAACTTTTTACCTTAATATGTGCTATATATATATAAATTTCTCATATATATAATCTCAACTCATGTAGTAAATTAATACAAATCAATTAATTTGTTTAATAAAAATTAATGATAGATATAAAAATAAAAATATATTAATTCATGTGCTTGTTTCGTTTAGGTCCAGAATTTGAAACTCCGGTGTAATTTAATCTCAATACACGAAGAACTATCTCTCCATGAAGTTCAATTTGCTCTACAATCGCATGAGTTATGCTACAAGCGATTTTCTACCGCAAGCTAAATGTCTCTTAAAATCAAAGTCAAGGAAATCGTGACAAAGGTCGTAATGCTAGTTGTGGCTAGCTATGACAATATATATAGGTCGAGGTGGATGCATATACAATGGAGATAACAATAGTAACAAGATTGTGTGTCAGTTATGTGGGTAAAACTATTAATCATGTTGCCCTCTAGTGTTTTCATAGATTTGATGTCAATTTTATTGAAATCGGTGCTCATCCCAAACATCCCCTTCTCAAGCAAATCTCACCATATTTGATCCTGAAAATACATCGATCTTCAAATTCTAACTCTGCGGCAAATTCCTTTGGACCTTCACAAACTGCAACTTCACCTCCCACAACTTACACACCAACATGAACAAAGGATCTCAGTACTGAGTTTGAAATTAAATGAATAACATGCAAGAGAATACTAATGTCCAGAATTCTACCGTACCGAGAAATGAGGCTTCTTTCATCCTTGTGGTCTATGTTGTTCCCAACTCTAAGGGAAATGTTACTATTACCATGTCAGTACAAATGCTTTTCTCTGTTCCAAGCGGTCATGATGCACCAAATGATGTTAGTTTTGATGACTCCCTCAATTCCCACTCCACATATTAAAACTGTTCCACTATCTGTTGCTCCTACAGGCTGATCAAATTTTTTTGGGGGTTAAATCTGCAAAGCATCAAAGTGAGGCCCTAGTTTCAGACCATGGATGAGAACATATCATCCTCGAATCTTCAACTCCACTTCTAATGCTTCTAACAACACGACATTAGATCAAGACGTACACATATTTTCCCAAGGTTTCATTTTGTTCTTGCTTCATGTCCATTAGGGACATAACGTTTTCTGAAGATCTGCATGAGCTAGTGAATTGGTGCATAAACATATCGTAAAGATATTTGAAAGAGTATATAGAGTTCGGCTCTAATTCTTTGAACCATGCACTATTGGGCCGGACCAGTCAACATAGTGGATAATACCTTGCCCATGCCTGATTCAGTACACCATAGTTTATATCCCTTTACACCCTTTGGATAACCTAGCATGACACATTTTAGAGCCTTGGATTCCAGCTTCTCTTGCTTGTGGTGAACATATGCTCTACAACCAAAAACTTTTAAGTGTGAATAGTTTGGTGTATTGTCATACCATAGTTCATCTGGTACTTTGAATTCCACTGCTAAAGACGGTGATATGTTGATCAAGTATGCAACAGTTGCAACAACCTCTCCCCATAATTTCTTAGCCATTCCAGCTTCCAGCAACATGCACCTTACTCTTTCAAGTATGGTACAGTTCATTCTCTCTATGACTCCATATTGTTTAGGAGTCCCTGGCATTGTCTTGTGTCTTTTAACACCTTTTTTCATACAAAACTCATTGAACTCTCCAAATATGAAGTATCTACCCTTACCAAGACTCTCAGTCTTAGTTGACCCCTAAAAGTAAGAGTAAACATAATCCAAAGGTCATTTATATATGTGTTTATCTATGTTGAATTGCATCTTCTTGCTTTTCCCAAGAATGCACTTCTCACACTGCCCAATCTTGAATGCACTTGGGCTGCTAATATGCCCTTGTCTTACTAAATGTTTCAAAGCTTTCTCACCAACATGCTCAAACCGTTTGTGCCATATCATGGTATCTTCTTTCTTGACAATATCACTTTTGCCCATGACAGTCTCAGCTTCAAGATAACATAGCCCATTTCTTCTTACTCATTTCAGGATAATCTTGTAGTATTTTGTGACAATCATTCCACTTTTGGTGGACTTCCACTCATACCCTTTCCTTTCCAAAGATCGAAGGGATACCAAATTCCTTTTTGAATTGGGAATATACCTGAATATTCTAATGTCCTCACAGATCTATCATGTAGCTTAAACTTGATGGTGCCTATGCCCTCGATGGCACAACTCTGGACATTCCCCAATAACACGTTGCCTTTCTTTTAAAAGTGCAGTTCAGTAAACCAACTCTCAAGTGGACACATGTGGAATGAGCACCCTGAGTCTTTACTTCCACATTCTCAAGATCATCAATGATCTTGTTGAATGCTTCAAGTTAATCCTCCAAAGGCTTAGATTTCACAACCTTGAAAGAGTACAATCTCTACTTCAAATAGAGTCGATTCGCCAGAGATTTAGTCATATTGACTCACGCTTCTCCCAAACTGCACGTGCAGACTTTTCCCTTGCCACCTCCCGTAGCACCTTATCACCGCCAAAGCACAATATGATCAGACTATGCGCCTTCTCGTGTAGCTCATCTTGAGGTCTGCATCTGCGGCTGCTGCAATCTTTTCTTTTGAATAAGCATCTTTGGCCGATTATGAAGACGAGAAATCATCCTCCTTCAATGCAGAATAAGAAAAACCGACACAAGAATTTATGTGGTTCGGTTTTTCAACCTACATCCACGGGCCAAGAAATCGAGCTATCCTTTATTCACAATCGAACTTTGAATACAGAGTATAAGATATCTATGATCCTCACAAACTTTGAAAACGAAGATGATGGTTGAGAAGCCGAAAGTAGTGGCGGACTTAAGCCGAAAGTAGTGGCGGACTTTAGCAAAAAACACGACTTAAGCAAATATAATAATAGAATCACACTCTTATCAGACTGATTCTGAAGGTTGAGAAGCTGAAAGTAGTGGCGGTCGGACTTCAGACCGGTAAGCATGTGCAATACCACATACAAGATTGTATCGAAGACATTCATATTTGTCATGTACCTTTAATTGCGTGTTAGCTTGAGTGTTATTAACATTCTTGTTATAACATTACCAAAAAAAATACAACAAAACATAAAAAAGATATAAGCAACAGAACAACTCGGCGACCGAGCACTCCGATCACAATTTTTCTTCTTATTGTCGAGTTGCTCTCCTCTTCGGCCTTGGCTTGTTTATCGGTCATTTCTTTGATTCTCGGGCCAGTTGCTCTGCATCATCTACTATCGTACATCATAGCTACTTTAAAAGACTCAAACCAACATCAATTGATTAAAATTATACTCAAATGGAACATCAACAAAAGATAACGAAATCGAATCAGGAAATATGCGCGTTTTCGGTATCAATTAATTGGAGACGGAAGGTCAGATTCATTCAATTATAATATTGTTTTTATTAGTAAAGATGCTATGAATTCATAGCACATTTGAAATGAATATAATTAATCCAAAATACAGATTTTCAATCTGAACCGTTAATTTGGTATAGATCTAGGGTGAGGAAATGTTCCTATTTTATAGTATAAGGGGTGGTGTTTTCATGGTAGCCCTCCCCTATATATATATATGTGTGTGTGTGTGTGTGTGTGTGTTTTATTATTTTTAAAATTGTATAGGTTATCCGCTTATCTATTATATAATAGGATTAAGCCTTAACCTATGTGGCATATCTAAAATCTCACCATTTCAAAATTTACCTTATATAATCTTCACCATTTATTAATTAATTAATTATTACATTCTATATAAAGATTCATTAATCATAATAAATATAATTAATAATAAATGTATATATATAATAATATTAACATTACATATAATCTAAATTAATAAATTTTATTATTTATTTTTTCTAGATAAAAATTAGATTTACATGTCTGATAAGAAAAAAATTATAATCTATATACTATAAATTATTTTAATTGAATGTTAGTGATTAGATGTATATTTGTTATTAATTTTATATTTCTCAATAGCGTACATGTTATATGTATATGTTGCAATATATTATATTGTATGAATATATATATATATATATATATATATATATATAATATTTATATTCTTAATTTTCAATAAAATTAATTTTAAATTAAGTTTGAATTGAGACATGCACGTATATGTAAATTATAAACGGGTCCGGTCATTGATTTATATGTTTGCATAATAAGGCACAAATTCTATAAACTGATTACATTAAAACAAAATCTTATTTTATGTCTATCAAAATAATTAAATTTTTATTTTTATTTTTTATGAAATAAATCCATACATTTTAGTTATATAGGGAAGAAAAATATATTTTTCATTTCTGCAAACTTTATTTGTTTCTGTTCGTCCATTACTACAATAATAATAATAATAATAATAATAATAATAATAATAATAATAATAATAATAATAATAATAATAATAATAATAATAATAATAATAATAATAATAATAATAATAATAATAATAATAATAATAGATAAATTATGAAATTAGTAATGCATAAATGAAGAATTTAGATAAAGAACAATAAAGGATATGATGTTAAAATATATTAGAAATCTTTAATCATGTATCAAATTTATAATAATCTCAATCGAGTGAAGAATTCATATAAATCACCTCATTTCACATTGAGTATTTTTATAAGATTTCACTTGCTCTCCAAATTAAAAATCTACATTTAATTGGCGGAATGATTGAGACTAATACAATTTGAATTGTTTTGTCAATTTAATTTGGCCAAATTTATTTAATTAAATACATGGTCTAATTAATTTAATTTGAAAATATAAATTGGTTTGATTAAGTAAATTATTTCTTCAATTTAATTTGATTATAAAATAATATATTTTGTATAAAATTTTAAAAATAAAATTTGGATTCAACATAGATTTTTTATGAAAATCTATCAATTAAAATACTAAATAAATTAATACAATTTGAATCTCGTGTCAACTTTCTTAAGCTACACACGAGATGATTTTCAAAACTTAGTTATGATCTTTCAAACTTCAAATGAGATAATGTTCACGAGTCAATTTTATTCTTTCAATTTTCAGACGGAATGATGCTCGAAACTCAAGATTTGAAGATAATTAATGTTCACGAGTCCATTTTATTCTTTCAAATTTCAAATAAAATGATGCTCGAAACTCAATTATGATATTTCAAGCTCCACATGAAATAATGCACAAAAAATTGTCAAGATTTTTCAACCTGCATACAAGATGATGTTTAGAAGTTAGTTATAATCTTACAAGCTAAAGATGATAATGATCTTTAAAGTTACACACAAGATAATTCTTGTAACTTAATTGTGGTCATTCAAAGTTCAAATGAGATGATACTCACAAGTTAAATTTATTTTTTTAAACTCCAAACGAGATGATTCTTGGAATCCAATTATAATATTTAGAACTAATAATGCATAAAAGTTTGTCAAGATTTTTTCAAGTTCCATACAAAATGATATTACAAGTTAGTTATATGATGTTAGAAGCTCCAAATCATACAATCTCACAAGTCAACTTTGATTTTTAAAGCTCCAGATAGTGATGTTAAAAAAACTTGATGCATAAAAGTTTATTTTTTGTATTTTAAGGTCTAGACGAGATGATACTCAAAAGTCTGATGTTCAAACGTTAGTTGTCGTCTTCCGAAATTTAGATTATGATATGATCCTACAAGGTTCAGACGAGATGATGCTCAGATGAAATAAAATTTTCAATATCAATACATTTTTTAAAATATTATTAAATAAAAATCTACATAAAAAGAATATTTATTATTCTAACAAAAGGATAACATTTAATTGAGGAATATGATTCAAATTAATATAATTTCAACTATATTACCTTAAATTAAATAAATTTAAAAATAATTTATATAATAAGTTAAAATAATTTCCCGTCGAATTTCGATGGGTTGCGCACTAGTAAGATAAATATGAGAAAGAAGGAGTACATATATAATTAAGATTGATGAAAAATGTAAAATCAATGGGTAGGTGCGCATGCATGAAAAATATTATGGTTAAGTTTTGATCGAATTGAAGAGCAGTAATTAAGGTATGTATGTAGGCTTGTTTTTGGTCCAAGTACATAAGAAGGAAATATTATAGAAAAAGTGGAAGCATATAGATGTAAGAGAGAAGAGAAAGAGACATAATTTGGGAAGCATGAATGAAGCCAGGTGCCCCCTGAGAAAATCATAGGTGGAAGGCATGGGAGGTAGGCAGCCATGCATGTTGCAGACTTCTCCCAGTGAAGTGATCGAGCATCTCCTTATTTGTTGAGGTAGAACTTTAGCTGACTGAAGGGTTGGAGCTGGTATTGTTAGGTCCCTTGGGGTCTCGAATAGGTGTATGGGCGGGGAGAATACACCTATAGGCTATTTTTCAAATGAAAACAAACTGATACAACCTTTTTCAGTTAAAAGAGTTTAGCAAGACTTAGGTTGGCGACTGATACTGAATACTCTTCAGTAAGGAGTTATCAGTTAAGTCAAAGACTTTAATTGATACACGTTAGGCTTCAGTCGAGTTTGTAAAACAGAGGAGTAATATGAATCTCACTGACTATCCGAAGATTTATCAGTTCGACTAATATTACTGGCAGCGGAAAACTTTTCTTTCGAAATAGCCGTTGTGGTTAAACAAGTTGTCAAGGTTTATGTTTCACTTTGCTATTAATCAGTTTCAGTTGATAAAAAACGTTTGTGCATATATAAGAAAGGTAAATATTGAAAGCGATAAATAACAAGGGGATTTTTACGTGGTTCGAAAAACACTTCCTACATCCACGGTCAGTTGATCAAACCTTCACTGGGAGAAGTCTGCAACATGCATGGCTGCCTACCTCCCATGCCTTCCACCTATGATTTTCTCAGGGGGCACCTGGCTTCATTCATGCTTCCCAAATTATGTCTCTTTCTCTTCTCTCTTGCATCTATATGCTTCCACTTTTTCTATATTTCCTTCTTATGTACTTGGACCAAAATCAAGCCTACATACATACCTTAATTACTGCTCTTCAATTCAAAAACTTAACCATAATATTTTTCATGCATGCACCTACCGAATAATTTCTAATACCCATCGATTTTACATTTTTCATCAATCTTAATTATATACTCCTTCTTTCTCATATTTATCTTATAGGCGGATAACCTATACAATTTTAAAAATAATAAAACACACACATATATATATAGGGGAGGGCTACCATGAAAACACCACCCCTTATACTATAAAATAGGAACATTTCCTCACCCTAGATCTATACCAAATTAATGGTTCAAATTGAAAATCTGTATTTTGGATTAATTCATTTCAAATTATGAATTCATAGCATCGTTAAGGGATGAAGAAGAAAAATTGTGATCGGAGTGCTCGGTCGCCGAGTTGTTCTACTGCTTATATCTTTTTTATGTTTTGTTGTAGTATTTTTTTTGGTAATGTTATAACAAGAATGTTAATAACACTCAAGCTAACACGCAATTAAAGGTACATGACAAATATGAATGTCTTCGATACAATCTTGTATGTGGTATTGCATATGATTACTAGTCTGAAGTCCGACCGCTACTACTTTCGGCTTCTCAACCTTCAGAATCAGTCTGATAAGAGTGTGATTCTATTATTATATTTGCTTAAGTCGTGTTTTTTGCTAAAGTCCGCCACTACTTTCGGCTTCTCAACCATCATCTTCGTTTTCAAAGTTTGTGAGGATCATAGATATCTTATACTCTGTATTCAAAGTTCGATTGTGAATAAAGGATAGCTCGATTTCCTGGCCCGTGGATGTAGGTTGAAAAACCGAACCACATAAATTCTTGTGTCGGTTTTTCTTATTCTTGCTTATTCACCAATTAGCTCAACAAGTGTCACCGTGTGTGGGAAGGGAGACCACCGATAGATGATAGTATGTTGACGCCAAGAATTGAATCTAAAAAATTCACTAGGAAAAATTACTTTTAATCAAAATGCATGCATGCGCTATTGACGCATCAGGGTTTTGCAGCTGCATTGAAGGAGGATGATTTCTCATCTTCATAATCGGCCAAAGATGCTTATTCAAAAGAAAAGATTGCAGCAGCCGCAGATGCAGACCTCAAGATGAGCTATGCGAGAAGGCGCATAGTTTGATCATATTGTGCATTGGCGGTGATAGGGTGCTACGGGAAGTGGCAATGGAGAAGTCTGCAGTTGTAGTTTGGGAGAAGCGTGAGTCAATATGACTAAATCTCTAGCGAATCGACTCTATTTGAAGTAGAGATTGTACTCTTTCAAGGTTGTCAAATCTAAGCCTTTGGAGGATTAACTTGAAGCATTCAACAAGATCATTGATGATCTTGAGAATGTGGAAGTAAAGATAAGTGATAAGGACCAAGCTATCATTCTTTTGAATTCTCTCCCATCGTCATATGATTGCCTCAAGGATGTTATGCTTTATGGGAGGGAGAATGACATATCGGCTGAAGAAGTCCAACCAGCCCTTAAAGCTAAAGTGCTACAGATATCAAGAACATCAACTCAGAAGAAAGTGCTACAGATATCAAGAACATCAACTCAGAAGAAAGAAGGTGTTGTTGGTGAGGGATTATCTGTAAAATGAAAGATTGGAAAATCCAAGAAATCCAAAAAGGTTTTCAAGACGGGAAAACAGGAAAATGGAAACAAGGCCACTGATGATAAAGTGCAAACTTGCTATCATTGCAAGAAACTGGGCCACTGAAAGAGAGATTGCATCATTTAGAGAGAGAATCAGAAGCAGTTCAATGTCACTAGAAACAAGAGCAGAAAGACTAAGAAAAATGTGATCTTGCAGAAGCTCTTAATGTGGTGGAGAGCCACATGTATGAACAGTGGGTACTAGACTCAGGGTGCTCATTCCTCAGGTGTCCACTTGAGAGCTGGTTTATTGAACTGCACTTTTAAAAGAAAGGCAACGTGTTATTGGGGAATGTCCAGAGCTGTGCCATCGAGGGCATAGGCACCATCAAGTTTAAGCTACATGATGGATCTATGAGGACATTAGAATATTCAGGTATATTCCCAATTCAAAAAGGAATTTGGTATCCCTTCGATCTTTGGAAAGAAAAGGGTATGAGTGGAAGTCCACCAAAAGTGGAATGATTGTCACAAAAGACTACAAGATTATCCTGAAATGAGTAAGAAGAAATGGGCTATATTATCTTGAAGCTGAGACTATCATGGGCAAAAGTGATATTGTCAAGAAACAAGATACCATGATATGGCACAAACGGTTTGAGCATGTTGGTGAGAAAGCTTTGAAACATTTAGTAAGATAAGGGCATATTAGCAGCCCAAGTGCATTCAAGATTGGGCAGTGTGAGAAGTGCATTCTTGGGAAAAGCAAGAAGATGCAATTCAACATAGATAAACACATATCTAAATGACCTTGGGATTATGTTTACTCTTACTTTTAGGGGTCAACTAAGACTGAGAGTCTTGGTAAGGGTAGATACTTCATATTTGGAGAGTTCAATGAGTTTTGTATGAAAAAATGTGTTAAAAGACACAAGACAGTGCCAGGGACTCCTAAACAATATGGAGTCATAGAGAGAATGAACTGTACCATACTTGAAAGAGTAAGGTGCATGTTGCTGGAAGCTGGAATGGCTATGAAATCCTGGGGAGAGGTTGTTGCAACTGTTGCATACTTGATCAACATATCACCATCTTTAGCAGTGGAATTCAAAGTACCAGATGAACTATGGTATGACAATACACCAAACTATTCACACTTAAAAGTTTTTGGTTGTAGAGCATATGTTCACCACAGGCAAGAGAAGCTGGAATCCAAGGCTCTAAAATGTGTCATGCTAGGTTATCCAAAGGGTGTAAAGGGATATAAACTATGGTGTACTGAATCAGGCATGGGCAAGGTATTATCCACTATGTTGACTGGTCCGGCCCAATAGTGCATGGTTCAAAGAATTAGAGCCGAACTCTATATACTCTTTCAAATATCTTTACGATATGTTTATGCACCAATTCACTAGCTCATGCAGATCTTCAGAAAACGTTATGTCCCTAATGGACATGAAGCAAGAACAAAATGAAACCTTGGGAAAATATGTGTACGTCTTGATCTAATGTCGTGTTGTTAGAAGCATTAGAAGTGGAGTTGAAGATTCGAGGATGATATGTTCTCATCCATGGTCTGAAACTAGGGCCTCACTTTGATGCTTTGCAGATTTAACCCCCAAAAAAATTTGATCAGCCTGTAGGAGCAACAGATAGTGGAACAGTTTTAATATGTGGAGTGGGAATTGAGGGAGTCATCAAAACTAACATCATTTGGTGCATCATGACCGCTTGGAACAGAGAAAAGCATTTGTACTGACATGGTAATAGTAACATTTCCCTTATAGTTGGGAACAACATAGACCACAAGGATGAAAGAAGCCTCATTTCTCGGTACGGTAGAATTCTGGACATTAGTATTCTCTTGCATGTTATTCATTTAATTTCAAACTCAGTACTGAGATCCTTTGTTCATGTTGGTGTGTAAGTTGTGGGAGGTGAAGTTGCAGTTTGTGAAGGTCCAAAGGAATTTGCCGCAGAGTTAGAATTTGAAGATCGATGTATTTTCAGGATCAAATATGGTGAGATTTGCTTGAGAAGGGGATGTTTGGGATGAGCACCGATTTCAATAAAATTGACATCAAATCTATGAAAACACTAGAGGGCAACATGATTAATAGTTTTACCCACATAACTGACACACAATCTTGTTACTATTGTTATCTCCATTGTATATGCATCCACCTCGACCTATATATATTGTCATAGCTAGCCACAACTAGCATTACGACCTTTGTCACGATTTCCTTGACTTTGATTTTAAGAGACATTTAGCTTGCGGTAGAGAATCGCTTGTGGCGGAGATTGCAGCTACTAGCTAGATTTAGGATCCATAACTCATGTGATTGTAGAACACATTGAACTTCATTGGAGATTGTAGCTACTAGATTTAGGATGCATAACTCATGCGATTGTAGAGCAAATTGAACTTCATGGAGAGATAGTTCTTCGTGTATTGAGATTAAATTACACCGGAGTTTCAAATTCTGGACCTAAACGAAACAAGCACATGAATTAATATATTTTTATTTTTATATCTATCATTAATTTTTATTAAACAAATTAATTGATTTGTATTAATTTACTACATGAGTTGAGATTATATATATGAGAAATTTATATATATATAGCACATATTAAGGTAAAAAGTTAAATTAAGGCGGAGGAATTGTTTGTAAGAAGTAAATAAACATGAGATGGGTAGTGAGAGTAATTAAGTTTGATTATTTGAAAAGGTTAATCTCTTATTGGCATCAAACTTTAGCACAAGCCGATATACATTATTCCTCTTGAACACTTATTTTACATTTATTTATCCACACACATTTTCTCAAGCAGAAGCAGGTCGTCTCTGAGTCCCGCTGAAAATGACCGTCTCCCGTCGTGAAAACTTGAGTCTCTCGGCCTCCTCCCTGGAGACTTGGTAGGCGTTGGCGACGACATCGACGGGCAGCCCCCTGATGGCGGAGGTGCGGCCGCTCAAGGTGTTGATAATGGCGTTGTCGTTGGTGTTGAACGCCACCCACTCAAAGCCCTCCTCTCCAGCCTGCTTGACCACGGCGAAGTTCTGAGGCACCACCACGACCTGGCCCTCCCTCAGTTGGCCGTCGAATACGGCGTGCCCGCGGTGGTTCACTATCTGCACCCGCGACGCCCCGCGAGTGACGTAGATGAGGCTGTGGGCGTTGGCGTACCAGTGCGGCGAGAATATGGCGTTCTGTCAATCAAAATATGTATATATATTAATCAAGTGTTAAGAGCTAAGAGAGAGAGTGGTAGTGTTGTTACCCTATGAAGGACTCCTCTGGCGGCGCTGAGTTGGAGGAAGCGGAGGATGGGAAGGTTGAAGCTGTTGAGGGTGGAGAACCTCCCGGCGCGTGGGTTGTAGAAGTCGGCGCGTGATGCCCTGTCGAGGTTCTCTTTGACTCTGGCGCTGCAGACGGTCTCCTCGAGGCCGTTGTCGTTGTGGTAGCCCTCATCCTCACGTCGGCTCCTGCCATAGGGCTGGATCAATTTAATGCTCTTCTCTGCCCTGATAATATGGCCCCTTTCGTCGTTTTGGCCCCGGAGCTTTCTGGCGGTCTCCACATCAACGCCAAATGCCTCCGCCAACAACTCGTCGTGGAAACCGCGGAAGACATTACCCAACTCTGATTGGGCTTCTTTGCCTCCGCGCAGCCTCATGTATTGCTCTTCCTCTTGCTCGTTGTTGGGGTTTCCGGCCAGGAAGAAGGACTGCATTCATTCATTCATTTTTAATTAAAATAACACTACCATGGATGTATATCTATGTATGTATGTACCCTTGGGTTTTGGTCGAGTTGGTTGGCATAGTTGGCGTTGTGGTGGAAAACAACAAGAACAAGCTCTTGATCGCCGTCGTTGTAAACCCAGTGAGCCTCGCCGGCCCTGACGGCGATGACGTCACCCTGCTTCACATCCTCAACTTTCTGGTGTCTGTCTTCTCTGAATGATCTCTCGCTTCTTTCCTTGCGAGAATATTGTTGTTGGGCTGATTCGGCTTCGAATGTTTCGGGGCAGCCAGAATTCAAAACTCCATAAGTTCCCCTGCCTGCACATACACATGAATTAAACAATCCATTTCAATTTCCAAAAATATACATGCAAATAAATCAACCTTGGACGACATAGACGAGAACGGGGGCGTTGTGGTACACCGGCAGCAGGAGGCCTCTCTGCTGGATTCTGTGGCGGCGGATGGACACACCGGCGCATCGGAACTCATCGTTCCGGTTGTCCCAGAACTCGGTCTCTCCGCCCTCCGATCTCACGGTGTAGGACGGCTCCCGGGCGTCGATGTTGCTGATCTGGCACTCTCCCACCTGCCACGACCCCTCTCGAACATGAGTGGCGCACCCCAATCCTAACACTAGAAGAAAGCTTACAACTGAGAGCGAGAGCTTCGCCATGCTGGAATGTGTTGTATTTTGATGATGTGAAGCGGCGAGGCGGAAGCGTCATTATTTATAGGGGAGAAGTCTGCAACATGCATGGCTGCCTACCTCCCATGCCTTCCACCTATGATTTTCTCAGGGGGCACCTGGCTTCATTCATGCTTCCCAAATTATGTCTCTTTCTCTTCTCTCTTGCATCTATATGCTTCCACTTTTTCTATATTTCCTTCTTATGTACTTGGACCAAAAACAAGCCTACATACATTCCTTAATTACTGCTCTTCAATTCGATCAAAAACTTAACCATAATATTTTTCATGCATGCACCTACCCGAGCTTAGCTTCCATTTGTTTTTTTAAAACGTGTGTTATAATTTTTATTGAGCCGAAGGTTTTTTTTTTGTCTTTTACGTTATTATTAATTAATTAATGACTATAAATTAATAGTGTAATATGTGTTGTCGTGTTTTTTCTTTAAGTTTTTTAATTAACGAATCAAAGATTAAAAAGAAATATGAATTTGGATTTATTGTCGTTTTTTGTTGATGTATTATTTTTTTTTTTGCGAAATTTGTTTATCATATTTTTTTTAAACGATTATCAATTTTAATTGCATAGTTGATATTTGAAGCTGCATAGTTGTTGTAGTGTACTGTGTTGCACAAATGAAAAATTTTAATGCATAATGTGTTAATTTTAATTGCATAGTTGGTATCTGAAGCTGCATAGTTGTTGTAGTGTATTGTGTTGCACAAATGAAAAATTTTAATGCATACTGTGTTAATTTTAATTGCATAGTTGATATCTGAAGCTGCATAGTTGCTGTAGTGTACTATGTTGCACAAATGAAAAATTTAAATGCATAATGTGTTAATTTTAATTGCATAGTTTGGTATCTGAAGCTGCATAGTTGCTGTAATGTACAGTGTTGCACAAATGAAAATTTTAAATGCATAATGTGTTAATTTTAATTGCATATTTGGTATTTGAAGCTGCATAGTTGTTGTAGTGTACTATGTTGCACAAATGAAAAATTTTAATACATATTGTGTTAATTTTAATTACATATGCATAGTTGGTATCTGAAATTGCACAAACGAAAATAAATATAGATGAGAGAACGTGATAAAGAATCCCGTAAAAATCGATTCTATAGTTAATTCAATAAAATACAAATGACTTAATTAACCTTTACATTATATCAAACTAAAAAAACGGCACTTATTAATTAGAATATCTAATTAGGCATGTTTTATTAAATGAAACAATTCTAACCACTAGATCTTCAATTTTAAAGGCTAAGATTAGGTTTCTAGTTTTCATTTTAAGGGGGGTTTCTATGTTAACCCCACCCTTAGACTATAAAATAGGAACATTTCCTCACCCTAGATCTATACCAAATTAATTGCTCAGACTGAAAATTTGTATTTTGGATTAATTCGTTTCAAATGTATTATGAATTCATGCAATTAATTTATACCAAAAATACTCATATTTCCTGATTCGATTTTGTTATCTTTCGTTGATGTTCCATTTGAGCATAATTTTAACCAATTGATGTTGGTTTGAGTCTTTTAAAGTAGCTATGATATGGTAGAACATGTACGATAGTCGATGATGCAGAGCAACTGGCCCGAGAATCAAAGAAATGGGCGATAAACAAGCCAAGGTCAAAGAGGAGAGCAACTCGACAATCGTTGTTCCGATAACCCAAATAGTTGTCCAATTTTACATATCTCGATGATAAATTCGGCGATCGCCGAGTTCGTTAAGGGATGAAGAAGAAAAACGGTGATCGGTTTGCTCGATCGCCGAGTTGTTCTGTTGCTTATATCTTTTTTATGTTTTGTTGTATTTTTTTTGGTAATGTTATAACAAGAATGTTAATAACACTCAAGCTAACACACAATTAAAGGTACATGTACATGCAATTAAAGCTAACATGCTTACCGGTCTTAAGTCCGCCACTACTTTCGGCTTCTCAACCATCATTTTCGTTTTCAAAGTCTGTGAGGATCATAGATATCTTATACTCTGTATTCAAAGTTCGATTGTGAATAAAGGATAGCTCGATTTCTTAGCCCGTGGATGTAGGTTGAAAAACCGAACCACGTACATTCTTGTGTCGGTTTTTCTTATTCTTGCTTATTCACCAATTAGCTCAACAAGTGTCACCGTGTGTGGGAATGGAGACCACCGATCGACGATAGGATGTCGATGCCAAGAATTGAATCTAAAAAATCCACTAGGAAAAATTACTTTTAATCAAAATGCATGCGCTATTGACGCATCAGGGTTTTGCAGCTGCATTGAAGGAGGATGATTTCTCGTCTTCATAATCGGCTGTTCGCTATTTTATTTAACACGCCGCAAGTGTACGGGTGCAATTGTGTACAGTAGCAAGCAAGGTTGTATTCCACAGAGACTGAATTTACCAATTCCTATCCTAAATTATTTTACTCTATCTGGACATACGAAATTTAGAGTTTTGGTTTTAAAACTAAATAAATAAATAAAGAACAAGTTTTTGGCGCCGTTGCCGGGGACTGATTTTTATCAGTACTATCTGTTAATTATTTGATACTAATCTGGATTTTTTTTCTGTTTATTTAAATTCTGTTCTTTATTTTTTTTCCTGTGGTCCTGATTTTTGGTTCTGAAGTTTGCTAGGTAGTTCTATGGCTACCGTAGAAGAAGTTCATGCTCTCAAGGAGCAACTGCAGCGTTTGATTGAGGCGCAGGAAAACCGCGAGGTTCAGAAGCAGCCTCCGATCAATGAGGCGTTCACTCCGCAGTATCAGTACTACGAGCCTCCAAGAGTCAACGCGAATAATTTTGAGCTTAAGACTGGTTTGATCACGATGGTGCAGCAAAACCAGTATGGAGGCAAAGCTGTGGAAGATCCCAATGCGCATCTGGCACAATTCCTGGAGTTGTGCAGCACTGTTAAGATGAATGGAGTCCCTGATGACATTATACGACTCCGCCTTTTCCCATTCTCACTCAGGGATAAGGCAAAGTCGTGGTATCAAACTCTACAGCTGGGAGCCAATCCAGTATGGGGGGACCTGGCAGATCTTTTCCTACGGAAGTTCCATCCTCCCGGGCTCACATTGAAGTTAAAGATGGAGATTCTCCAATTCCAACAATCGATGGAGAGACACTAGCAGAGACATGGGAGAGATACCAGGAGAAGTTGAGGAAGTCTTTGATGAGGGGACTCTGTTGGTCATGTTTTATAACGCTTGTGGGGAGCGCACCGGGATGTTCATGGATACAGTTGCAGGGGGCTCATTGCTCAAGAAAGGGAGTTCTGAAGCTATGGAGATCATTGAGAGCATGGCCACCACGAGCTATCAATGGTCATCCGAGAGAGTTCACTTGAAGAAAGTTGCTGCTACCTCCAGTTCGGACCCTATGGCGTTGATTTTGACTCAGCTGGCAGAGATGAACTCGAAGATCAATGCTATAACTGTTGGCAATCCTGAGCCGGCTGTGGAGATCCCAACAGGCGTAGAAGACGCCAACTACATCAATGGCAGAAATTATGGAAACTTTCAGCATGGGCAACAGGGTGGATACAATAGTGGACAGCAGTTTCATCATGGAGGGCATCCACATCCCTTTTTGGTTTATGGGAATCCCAACAATGCAATCCAACCTCCACCAGGCTTCTCTGCTACGAATGGAATCATTAATGAAGAGAAGAAGCCAAATATAGAGGAGCTGATGATGAAGTTCATCTCCAAGGCAGACGAGAGGATGGAAAAGCTAGAGTCCAATGCCGTTGCTGTGGGGACTCAAATGAAGATGTTCCAGACCCAATTGGGTCAAATAGCCACCGCCGTCAACAAACTCCAACAGTCGGGCAATCTCATAAACAATGCCAAGGTGAATCCCAAGGAGCAGTGCATGGCCATTGGGTTAAAGAGTGAAGTCACCTCAGATTGCAGCCATGGATCTCATGAGATGGAGAAAGAAGAGCTATCGTGGAGAGTTCATGAGGAAGGCCGACGACTCCCACCTCATCTGCGTCCTCCGGGGTGGATGCCGTTTTCCCAGCGTCATTTTAAGATGGTTGATTTGCCGAGCGGGACTACACAGGAAGGGGCCATGACGGCAAAAGATGAGAGTGCACAGCTGATTGAAAAAAGAGCTGAGGAGGTCACTGTTGAGGTTTCTGGCAGAAAGAAGAATGAAAAGCAAAAAGCTACTTCGCCAGCAACTGTGACTACACCTCTCCCTCAGCGCCAGAAGAAAGAGAGGGGACAAGAGTCGTTCTCCAAATTCTTAGAGCTCTTCAGGAAAGTACATATTAATATTCCATTGGTGGAAGCACTGCAGGAGATGCCGCAGTATGTTAGATTCTTGAAGGAAATTATCTCGAGGAAGATGAGGCTGGGAGAGTTTGAGACGGTGAATCTCAATGAAGAATGCAGCGCAATCTTGCAGAGGAAGCTGCCGGCGAAGGTCAAAGACCCGGGCAGCTTCACACTTTCCTGCATTATTGGAGGCCAGCATTTCGGAAGGTCACTCTGCGATCTGGGGGCGAGCATTATCTGTTTTCCAGCAGCTAGCAATTGGAGAGTTGAAGCCGACATCAATGAGGCTGCAGATGGTGGACAGGTCGGTCACCTATCCTCGTGGAATTGTGGAGAACGTGCTTGTGGAGGTGGGGGATTTTATTCTCCCTGCCGATTTTGTGGTTCTAGACATTGAAGAAGACAACAAAATCCCGCTGATTTTGGGGCGTCCATTTCTTGCAACGGGAAGAGCTTTAATTGATGTGGAGAAAGGAGAGCTCACACTACGAGTTCATGCTGAGAGCCAAACTTTCTATGTCTATGAACCATACCGCATCCACAAGGACGAAGTGCCCAAGAAAGCAAAGGATCCGGGAACGGTAAGTGTTGATGTATTTAATACTCCCTCCGTCCATGAAAAAGAGTCCCATTTGGGACTCGGCACGGGTTTTAAGAAAGTTGTTAAAGTAGGTGTAAGTGGAGAGAGAAATAAATTTATAGGGGTAGTATTAATATGACTTTTAAAGTCCCTAATTCTCAATTAACTTTTAATGATCGAATTCAATGTAATTTAAGATGGTAAATTAACTTGAATTCAACAACAAATTCAAACAAATCAAACAAATTCGATTCTGAAAATTCCAGCAACAATTTCGAACAAATTCACTTGAATCCAACAACAAATTCAGAAAATTCAGCAACAATTTCGAACAAATTCACTTGAATCCAGCAACAAATTCAACAACAAATTCAGCAAATTCAGCAACAATTTCGAACAAATTCACTTGAATCCAGCAATAAATTCAGCAACAAATTCAGAAAATTCAGCAACTATTTCGAGCAACAAATTCAGAAATTACAGCAACAATTTCGAACAAATTCAACAAATCAATTCCAGCAACAAATTTAAGAAATTACAGACCAAATCGAGTAGCGCTAGCTGCGCTTTGAAGCTACTCGTGCAGGTAGAGCAGAGGAGGCGGCGCCTTAGGGTTTCGAGCTCAGAGGGAGCGAGGCAACGGGATCAGTGAGGCAGTGCTTTCAGACGATGGGCTCGGCGACGGCTGTTCGGCCGGGAACGGAGAAGTGACTAGCTTCTGCAGCGGTGGCCTTCCGGTCGTGGCGCTCAGGGAAGCGGTGAGAGAGAGAGATGAAGCTAGGGGATTTAGGGTAGATTCTGGATTTTGGGGATTTAGGGCTGAGTGGTGAGAGAGAGAGAGATGAAGCCAGGGAATCGGCGCTCAAGCGCGGCTTCGCCGAAGAGGGAACCGCGGCGGCCGCAGCCCTCGCTGCTGTCACATTCGCCGGCAGTAGATGAAGGCGGCGCGGCGTCTGGGTTCAAGGGTGCGTGAGAGTTTGAGAAGAGAGAGAGGGCGTGAGGCGAGAGGTGAGAGAAGGGAGGTGCACCGGTGGTGGTGCCCGGAGAGCCGGCGACGCTGGTGAGGAAGGAGGGGGGGCGCTGCATCTCTGTGTGTGTCGTGTGTGTTTTGTGAGTGTGTGTGGGGGTTTTAATTAGGTTTTAATTAAGGAATTAACTCAATTATTTTTAGTTATTGAGGTAGATGTATTAATGGCAAAGTAAAGTAAATATTGAAGTCTATGGAGGGTATAATGGTACAAAAAGTGAAACAGGACTCTTTTTTGTGGACAAAAAAAAGAGGGGAAACAGGACTCTTTTTCGTGGACGGAGGGAGTACATTTGATACAGATCCTTTTTCTTGGCAGGACCCAGGTGATCGAAAGTTGGAAGAAGGCATTTTGGCTGGCAAGAGTGGAGCAGTGAGCAGCTGTTCGCAGCACTGCTTGTATCAGCCTCCTTGAAGAGTTTGATGTTTTGTCGAGCTAACGACGTTAAAAATAGCGCTTATTGGGAGGCAACCCAATTTTCGGTTAGTTCGTTTCTTTTCGTTTGTTAGTTTTTTTTTGTGCCCCACAAATCCTTTTCAAACTTATTCTCCTTGGCGGTGAATAAGTTTGGGGGGATGTGTCTTTGTGGGTGCATTGTTTCTTTTTAGTTGTTTTTGTTTGTGTCGTCATTGAGTTGTTTAGTCTTACTTTGGTGGTTTCTCTGTGATGTTACCTTGATGAAGATGCGAGTAGTGTAGAGATTGGTTAGATAACTGGCTCATGATGATTTCTGCTTTAAACTTGTGAAATTGCATGCGTTTGTGTTGATATTGTTGAGATTGAGCATGAGTGATGAATGATAAGCGTGGTCTCTATGTGTTTGCAATCAATGAAATAAGTTGTGAGGATTTGAGCCTTGACTGTCATCATGTTTACAGTCTTATTTCTTATTCTTGAGTGATTGTTCGAGCATGCATGTGTCTCATTAGAACTTGTCTTGGTTTCTCCCTCGAGGTCACATAGTGTGCTTAATAACTTTGAGATGATAGAAGGTCGTCTTTGCTAGCCTATATATCCCATTTTTGTCCTATTACTATATATGATCCTAGTTCACCCCTTTGATCCTTTTATTTTCTATTTTATTTGGTTTAGCCGTGGGTGGGAGCTTGGAGATTGTTGTTATGGGGTAGTTGGTTTGTGGAGATGCGTGACTATGGTTTATGAGCTTTGATTTTGATTGGAAAAAAAAAATCCTAGTACCCTACAAGTCGTTGAAAAAAAAGAGAAAAAAAAAGAAAAAAAGAAAAAAAAAAGAAAAGTGAGAAAATTGAAAAAAATGGGTACATAGGATGCTTTTGAAAGTCATAATATCATGAGAAATAATTGTTGTGTTGTGATGGTTTCTCGTATTGAAAAATCTGGTTTTATGAGGTGGAAGATGGTATGGATTAAAAATGTTATAAGGTTGGTGATCGAGCTACATTGAGGAGTATCTTTGAGTCACTTAGCTAAATATATTCTACCTTGCCAAAGAGCCTACATTACAACCCTCAATAAAGACCTTTTTGATCTTGGTTATAGGAGCACACATTTAGTGGTGGAGAGGTGAGACGATTGACAAGCTTATGGATGAGTACTTGTTTAGCTTAAACTGAGCGTATACACGTCCTTTTTGATTGATACACTTGAGAGTTGAGAGTTCTTATAGTCTTTATCTTTTTGGTGAGGATTGCAATTCATTGAGACCATAATTTGAGTTTGTCATGATTGTGATATCTTGATGATAGGAGATACAAATGCATGTTAGTATTTTGTTGACAAATCTGAAGCCATAATGTTATCCACTTTTCTCTGCGCTCTTGTTGATTCATTATTGGTTCATCTTTGTTTTGTCCGAGGACGGACAATGGTTTAAGTTTGGGGGGTTGATAAACATGCATTTTTACCTCTTGGTGTGTCATTTTTGATGTTTAGTTATGAGGATTTTGTGTGTTTGTTGATTTATTTGAGCTTATATTGGTTTATGGTCAAGAACTTGTCACTTGCTTGTTGTTTGAACGAATTTTCAGATATAATGAAGCAGAATTTGAAAGAATTGTCTGAAATACAAGTTGTAGTTCGTCTCGATAGGAGGTCGTGAGCGCAAACGGATCGTAAATCGGAGTTCGGACGAAGGAGAACGAGCCAAAACAACATTGCTGCGCAAAGTGTCAGAGCTCGCGCGGTCGGCTCGCGCGGCCGCATGCCACGGCCGCGCGACGGAGCAGAATTTGCTGGAAGACCGCGCGGTCTAGGCGCGCGGCCACGCGAGAGGCCATGCGAGTCGCCGAGGTTTCGCCCAAAAGTCCGTTTTTCAGCTTTTTACGCGATTTTTGGGTATTTTTGAGTCCTACTTGACCTAGGGCATATAAATACTCCCCAAGAACTTATTTCTAATGACCTTTTATCACCTTTCATCATAATTTTACTTTTCCTGAGAGCTGTGAGAGACGGAGAACGGAGACAGAGCAAAATTGAAGATTCTCGATTTCAATACGGTTTTTCATTGTTGAATGTTTATTTGTGTTTTTGAGAGATTGATTTCTAGTCATATGTCTATGTGTGGCTAGAATTCTTTTTTCCAGGGTTTAGGGAGTAGACATGATTTAAATTTCTAACTCTTTGATTCAATTAATTGAAATTGTTTTTCCTTTTTATGTTCTTGTTATAATTGTTTGCTTTATTGATTGGCCACCAATTTAGCATAATCATAGGTTTTAATTTGAGATCGGGAGATGATAATTATTACCTGAACTAAGAACATAGAACACATTTATTTTAATTCTAAAGGGAATTGATAACTGTGAGGGCGTTAATCCTAGGAACTTTTAGGAGTTACATGTTAGAAGTGCGATCCGGGGACGGTAGCCTTGCATGTAATCAACGGTTTGTATGCCACGGGAGTGGGTATGAACTAGCTTAGAGATTGCCTTAGGAATCGTCTTATTAATTGAATTGAACATGTTAGTTAGGAGAATCTGTTGAAACCTTTGCCTTGAGAAATCTTCTCTGTTGAACATGTTAGTTAGGAGAATCTGTTGAAACCTTCCATTCAATTAATAAGACGATTCCTAAGGCAATCTCTAAGCTAGTTCATACCCACTCCCGTGGCATACAAACCGTTGATTACATGCAAGGCTACCGTCCCCGGATCGCACTTCTAACATGTAACTCCTAAAAGTTCCTAGGATTAACGCCCTCACAGTAATCAATTCCCTTTAGAATTAAAATAAATATGTTCTATGTTCTTAGTTCAGGTAATAATTATCATCTCCCGATCTCAAATTAAAACCTATGATTATGCTAAATTGGTGGCCAATCAATAAAGCAAACAATTATAACAAGAACATAAAAAGGAAAAACAATCTCAATTAATTGAATCAAAGAGTTAGAAATTTAAATCATGTCTACTCCCTAAACCCTGGAAAAAAGAATTCTAGCCACACATAGACATATGACTAGAAATCAATCTCTCAAAAACACAAATAAACATTCAACAATGAAAAACCGTATTGAAATCGAGAATCTTCAATCTTGCTCTGTCTCCGTTCTCCGTCTCTCACACCTCTCAGGAAAAGTAAAAGTATGATGAAATGTGATAAAAAGGTCCTTAGAAATAAGTTTTGGGGAGTATTTATATGCCCTAGGTCAAGTAGGACTCAAAAATACCCAAAAATCGCGTAAAAAGCTGAAAAACGGACTTTTGGGCGAAAACTCGGCGACTCGCGCGGCCGCGCGCCTAGACCGCGCGGGCTTCCAGCAAATTCTGCTCCGTCGCGCGGCCGTGGCATGCGGCCGCTCGAGCCGACCGCGCGAGCTCTGACACTTTGCGCAGCAATTTTGTTTTGGCTCGTTCTCCTTCGTCCAAACTCTGATTTACGATCCGTTTGCTCTCATGAACTCCTATCGAGACGAACTACAACTTGTATTTCAACCAATTCTTCCAAATTCTGCTTCATTATATCTGAAAATTCGTTCAAACAACAAGCAAGTGACAAGTTCTTGACCATAAACCAATATAAGCTCAAATAAATCAACAAACACACAAAATCCTCATAACTAAACATCAAAAATGACACACCAAGAGGTAAAAATGCATGTTTATCATCGGAAAGATGCTTATTCAAAAGAAAAGATTGCAGTAGCCGCAGATGCACACCTCAAGCTGAGCTATGCGAGAAGGCGCATAGTTTGATCATATTGTGCATTGGCGGTGATAGGGTGCTACGGGAAGTGGCAATGGAGAAGTCTGCAGTTGTAGTTTGGGAGAAGCGTGAGTCAATATGACTAAATCTCTGGCGAATCGACTCTATTTGAAGTAGAGATTGTACTCTTTCAAGGTTGTGAAATCTAAGCCTTTAGAGGATTAACTTGAAGCATTCAACAAGATCATTGATGATCTTGAGAATGTGGAAGTAAAGATAAGTGATAAGGACCAAGCTATCATTCTTTTGAATTCTCTCCCATCATCATATGATTGCCTCAAGGATGCTATGCCCTTTATGGGAGGGAGAATGACATATCGGCTGAAGAAGTCCAACCAACCCTTAAAGCTAAAGTGTTATAGATATCAAGAACATCAACTCAGAAGAAAGAAGGTGTTGTTGGTGAGGGATTATCTGTGAAACGAAAGATTGGAAAATCTAAGAAATCCAAAAAGGTTTTCAAGACGGGAAAACAGGAAAATGGAAACAAGGCCACTGATGATGAAGTGCAAACTTGCTATCATTGCAAGAAACTGGGCCACTGAAAGAGAGATTTCATCATTTGGAGAGAGAATCATAAGCAGTTCAATGTCACTAGAAACAGGAGCAGAAAGACCAAGAAAAATGTGATCTTGCAGAAGCTCTTAATGTGGTGGAGAGCCACATGTATGAATAGTGGGTACTAGACTCAGGGTGCTCATTCCACATGTGTCCACTTGAGAGCTGGTTTACTGAACTGCACTTTTAAAAGAAAGGCAACGTGTTATTGGGGAATGTCCAGAGCTGTGCCATCGAGGGCATAGGCACCATCAAGTTTAAGCTACATGATGGATCTGTGAGGACATTAGAATATTCAGGTATATTCCCAGTTCAAAAAGAAATTTGGTATCCCTTCGATCTTTGGAAAGGAAAGGGTATGAGTGGAAGTCCACCAAAAGTGGAATGATTGTCACAAAAGACTACAAGAAATCAAATAAGACTACAATATTTCTCCCTCCCGGTAAAATATCACTTGGCGCCATGTTTAGACAGTTATCAGAAAAAATAAATCAGAAAACCCCACGCTCTTAAACTCAGTGTTCCTCAATCTGAAATTCAGGAGTTCACCTCTAAATTCGTTGCCAATCTGAAGCCACCCGAAAGGTGAGACAATTACTCGTCTAAACTTTGTTATGCTCTATGGAAAATTTTGATATATCGAGTTCATCAAATTAATTTTTGAATTGTCATCTTCTTCTTTTCAGCCATCAGTTTTGGTGTAAATTCGTAGTTTCCAGTGAGGTAAGGCTTTGACATGCTTTTGCTCTTTTTATTCCCTACGATTTGAATTCAATATCTGATATTTCCAAATCAGAAAACTCCTCACTCTTTTTATTAATTGTTGCAGCTATTGACTTCGTCGTCAATGGGAAATCACAAAGGAGGTAATAGATAGCAGGATTATTAATACTTAGGCTTGTATGGGAGATGCCTCTCTATTTCATCCCAATTATATGACACTGGAATTTTGAATTTAAAGTATGTGCGCGTGTGATGAGTTGGGCAGTCGCGTGAACACAGTTGTTAATTAAATCTGTTTCTTTTTCGATATTCATAATTGGATTTTTTATATTGAGAGTTAACAGTATTTCGTTGCCTTTCTTTTCCTTTGTTGGGGTTTTGAATATCTCGAAGGAAGATTTTGTTATGATTTGCAACTTTTTAATAGTTATTTTCTATTAAGATAACAATGAAATAAGCATGCAAATCAAGTCTGTAAATAGTTATTTTATACGATTAGTCCTAGTTTTATGATTAGTTGTGTATAAGGTGTTAATCTTCAAGAGAGTGAACTGAGGAGTCTAAAATCATGTGTGTTTGTGGTATTCTGTATCATTTATTATTAACATAGTAAATATTTTGCCATGAGGCAAACACTTGTGGAAAATTATTGTATGTGTGAAGATGAATGTGGCTGTTTCTTGAAAGTTATGCAAAGAGTTGGTGATATGTCATACAAATCAAATGTAGTTGAATCTTATATTAATAACATACATACTATATTGTGTTGATGATATGTCATACTATATGTCGTAGTTTCCAACTGATAATTCATGTTTGCTGATTTTATTTTTGGCATCATACATTCACCATATGAAGATGCACTTGCAGGTATGACTAGTAAAACTCGAAAGCGTAAACAGACAACTTTTACTTTGTCAGATGAGCTAGTGCGCCAGCTACATAGTAAGATTATGCATAACCATAAAATATATTATACTCCCTCCGTCCGCAATATCGTTTCCACATTTGCCATTTCGGTCCGTCCGCGATATCGTTTCCACTTCCATTTATAGAAGTAGGGTCCACAAACTTCCACTCACAATAATTGTGGGACCCAAACTCCACTCACTACATATCCATTACTATCCACCACTTTTCTTAAAACCCGCACCATCCACAATGTGGAAACGATATCGCGGACGGAGGGAGTATGTATGTAATTTCTCTTATTAAATAATTATATATAATTTTATCTTTTAGGTACGACAACTAGAACTCAAGTGGGTATACGAGTATCCAATGGGGTTGTACAAGAAAGGCAAACTCATGGGCAAATGTTGCCTGCCCCACATACTCGTGTCCAAGCTAATCTAGCGCTCACGGATCAAATGGGTATGATTTCAAATTTATACCTTAAAACCCAAGTACTTGTATTATCTAAACTACATTATATTTTCGTTGATATGAACTTGTTTAATACATCATTATCTAGCTAACTAGGTTAATCTGTTTGTGTTATTAGTTTGCATTATTCGCGTATAAATTCTGGAATACTATATTGTTAGCATCTGATTATTGAAATATTTGGTATCTTGAAATTTTACGAGTAATAGAGATTTGATTAATCTCGTCTTCTAAGTGGTTGAATGTGTATTGCAGTTGGAATTCAACAGTTTGTCTTGTAATTTTTGTTTGTGATCTGGAATTTCAAACAATGGCGACTGATTTTGCAGTATCTATGTTTAGTTCTTGTTTTTGTTAGTTTGATTTGCTTATATATTCCCAACAATCTGTATGATTTTTCAGCCTTTCTTTTTTCCTGCTGGAAGAATAAAGATTAAGTTTCTGGGTTAGAATGCTTAAAATCTGCACCTATCATATGAATCAGAATTCGAAGGCGTAGGAATTGATGAATACTTTTCCACTTTATTGCTTCCATTGGGTTCTTAAATATGGAATATAATGTGAAATGAAACATTTTCCTCATTTTCAACTTGCTTTTCACAATATTAAGATTATTAATTAAGTTATATGTTTGGAAGATAACCATTTGGTAGGCGCCCAAACTCCTAGTTCACTTGTGGAAGAGCCAATACAACAAAATACATCTGAGGTTACTAGTGGAACAGTCGGAGTACAAATGGAACTTGATAATAATCAAGAAAATGGTAAGTTCTTGCGTTTTAGATATTGTCTTGACTTTTTAATGTTAATTTACAATTTTTTTAAAGTAAGTTTTTCTGTTGAAAGCTAACAATATTATAAACAGTTTATATTATGTTGATGTTAAAAATAAGCCATCTCTAGGCACATGTTGTAACAACTAGAATATTCTTCAAGTTAAAAATATAAATATCCGCTCCTTCATGGAATTAAATCAAAACTCATGCTCCTGGTTCAAGCACTCTTATATGTGACTTTCTCCATCTTGAATATACTTACTTAGACCCCATTGAAAATTATAGACATGGTATATTATATACTCTTCACTTTGAGAAGAGATTTGATGTGCTCTTATCTTGTTACATAAAGGCACTAATTTATAAGATTTTCCTTATATCTTATCAATTGCTTATGAGAAATAATAATAGTCTATCTGATCTAAGGCAAAGTAATAATGATTTTTGCTGGTAGAATATAGTCTATCTGATCTCATATAAAGGTCTGGGTTCTATTTTTCTTGACGATCCCTTTCCATGTTCAGGGATCTTCTCTCTAGTCTGAAGTTTGTGGACTGATCATGCACTGACCAATTTCCTTTTTCTTTGTGAGAAAATTCAGAAGCCAGTTTTAGATGGATAACTATGAGTTCATAGACCCCTAAAATGCTTAAAGTACATTTAAACCATCCCTTGTAAATTGAGTGATAAAGTCAAGAATATCTTTCTCAAGAATAACCAAGATTGTTTTGTGAAGGAAACAACAAGCATGAAAGTAAATTTTAATACCACAAAAATGAAGAAACACGATACTAAATTCTATGTAATTTTTGAAATGCAGATAAGAAATGTAGAGGTCCGACACACATGTTGGAAATATGGGGTAGATCATTAACCCTACCTCTAATCCAACTTGATTTTGATACTTTTGGGAGACCTATAGGAGCTAACCGAAGCAAATTTTGCGAATTCTTGGGCACTATAGCAAGGAATGGTATGTATTGTCCACTTGATGTGGAAAATTGGCAGAACATGCCAACAGAATACAAAGCTAAGATGTTACATCTTGTTAAGGTAATAAAAATATAGTTTTTCAAACATATTTATTTTAAATGTGTATATAATTATTAATTATTTCTTATTATGCAGTCACGATTTGATATATCTCTTGGAGATGAAGGTTGGATTCTCACATCCATAAATAGGATGTGGAGAAACTGGAAGAGCAATCTAAAAGCACGATATTTCCTCCCTGATAAAGAAGGCGGAGTTTTAGATGACCCGGATGAAAGAGTATTGCCGGACCAATGGACTAATATGCTCGTTTATTGGAACAAAGAGGAAGTAGAGGTGTATTGCGTATTTTATTAGATCTACGTTTACTTAATAAAATATTGTTCGTCCAATGCTTGAAATCCAATGGATAGGATTACTTCTCACTTCTTAAAATATTTAGGCTTCTCAATAGAACCTTTGCCTATATATATATATATATATATATATATATATATATATATATATTCCAAATTTCCAAAAATATTAATGTGCCTAACTATGATTTTAAGCTAACGTTCTCATAATCATCGTAAGAATAATATTCAGCTTGGAAACACAAAATGCACAACTCTTATTAGTTAAAGTTGGGATAACAAAAAATGCAAATTAACCATAATTCATCGGTTCAAACTAAAATAAAAACTAACCACTTAGCTAGAAAATAAAGATCAGCAACGTCTCAGCCCATAATAGTTATTTTCCATAAATAGATTGATCTCAATATTAAAACTAAATATCTATATATATATATATATATATATATATATATATATATATATATACAATACATAATAAAATTAATTGCGGTGCAGCTATGGATGTGTAAGTTGTGGGAGGTGAAGTTGCAATTTGTGATGATCCAAAGGAATTTGCCGCAGAGTTAGAATTTGAAGATCAATGTATTTTCATGATCAAATATGGTGAGATTTGCTTGAGAGAAGTGGATGTCTGGAATCAGTACCGATTTCAATAAAATTGACATCAAATCTATGACAACAGTAGAGGGCAACATGATTAATAGTTTTACCCACATAACTGACGCACAATCTTGTTACTATTGTTATCTCCATTGTATATGCATCCACCTCGACCTATATATATTGTCATAGCTAGCCACAACTAGCATTACGACCTTTGTCACGATTTCCTTGACTTTGATTTTAAGAGACATTTAGCTTGCGGTAGAAAATCGCTTGTGGCGGAGATTGACTCATGCGATTGTAGAGCAAATTGAACTTGATGGAGAGATAGTTCTTGGTGTATTGAGATTGCAGGAATTAATACACCAGAGTTTCAAATTCAGGACCTAAACGAAACAAGCACAGGAATTAATATATATTTTTATATCTATCATTAATTTTTATTAAACAAATTAATTGATTTGTATTAATTTACTACATGAGTTGAGAGATTATATATATATATATATATATATATATATATATATGAAGAAATTCATATATATATAGCACATATTAAGGTAAAAAGTTAAATTAAGGCGGAGGAATTGTTTGTAAGAAGTAAATAAACACTAGTGCGTAACCCGTCGAAATTCGACGGAAAATCATTTTAAATTATTATTTAAATTATATGATACTCCTTTCGTCCTTTAAAATTATGCATATCTTTTTTTTTGTACGACCTCCAAAATTATGCATACCCTATTTTTAGACACTACCTCACATATAATTTGTAGTGACCCGCTCTTTTATATATTTTAAATCCAGTAATGAGTGTTTATTTTTGTTCATCAGTGAATGAAAACGGTTATTATCCTGATATGAATTCAGCTTATGATCCTGAATTCATATTATTAAAGCAGTCAATGATATTATTTCAGAGTTATAACTGACTTAGCAAAGTCACGTTAATTAATTAAGCGAGATGAGACTATCGATTCTATTATTTATAATTACTTAAGTCGTGGATTATTTCCGGCTTGTGAGGAGAATTAAATCTACGGATTTAATTTAGATTTATTTTACAGTCCATCGATGCTAGCAAGCAAGAAATCAAATATCGTGCGAGTATATATATATATACGCTACATTAGTAAGAATTCAAGATTAGTATTTCATTAAGCGCATTACTGTACTACAAGTTATAATTCCCAAGAGGCAAGAGCTTTACTTCAACCATATCCCACATTACTACACATCAAATGCAACACCATTCCTTGTTTAATACCATCAGCCGACAAGGAATCAATAAAGGAAAATCATTAAAGCAATAAAGGAAAATCATTAAGGTTAGTGGAGAGAAATAAGTGTGCTGCCACCATCCTTTGATCCCCACCTCTTCAACCACCAAAAGCCATGCTTTCCTCCCTTTACAGCCACCAACTTCACTCCTTATTATATCAACCACCAAATTCTTCTCTCTTTAAGCATCAATAGCTTGAGAGAATTGTCTAGCTGCTGCAAAACTTCGAAGAGGTAAGATTGGCTTAGCCTTATCCATTTTTTTTCTTTTCTTAGTTCTCCCTGCATTGTTAAAGAAAAACAAGATATGTGATTTTTTTCAGCTATCTTCTCATTAAATTCAAACAGAGCAACAGACAGCCAAAAGGACAAAACAATCAAGGTATTACCATATCAAGTTAATCTATATGTTTGCATATTTCACACCCCAACATAGCATGCTTAGATCAATCAAAAATTCAGACATAGAATAGCTCAATCAGTTTTATTCACAAGACAAAGGCATAAATAGCAGTACATCAGACTAGAATTTTTATGCGAGATAAATACGTTTCAACATTTTAGCTTCTAAACCAAGTACTCTAGATAACAATAACATTTATGAGATTCATAGAGTATTAGATACCACAAGAATTTCTTTTACCCAACAATTGGGAATCGAACTTAGCTTTAGGAAATGAGGCTGACTGCCCTGCTCAGTGAATCGAGGACGCGACGGCAGAACTTTCACCGGCGTCGGAGGGGCGCAAGCACAGACCTCAGCGGTTCTGCTCGCCGGTTACTCAGTCACGACACGGCGGCAAAGGCGCTGCCTTTTTCCTTTTCCTACCAACGAAAGAGAGAGGAGGAATTAGATTTTCAGATTCTTTATTTTGAAAGGAAGAGAAGGGAGATTTGGGGGTTTACCTGTGCGAGGCGGTGCGAGGTTCCTCGCCGGAAGGAGCCGCGGCCGCGCGGCTTATAGCTGTCGTTCGCCGGAGTTCCAGAAAGGAGGCGGTGAAACTTCGAGAGGAGAGAGAGCGAGAGGATCAGTCGAGTGTTGATTGTCGGAGATGGACGTGAGGGAGGAGGTTCAACCGCCGTTCGCTGGAATTACAGAGACGACGACAGCGGTTTCAGGCGAAGAAGCTCGCCTTCATGTTCTGCGATTCCAGAAATCGAGAGAGTGAGAGAGACCGACGCAGGAAGACGAACGAGAATCGGCTGTTCGCCGGAGGTAGCAGCGGGTGCCGCCGGATTTGCAGAGACAGCGGCGCTGAATCGACGAAGCCGGATTTGGTGGGCTGGGGACGAGTTCTCGACGAGAACCAAGGAAAAGATAGAGAGAGATCTGAAATTAAGGAATTGAAGAGAGGAGGAGGTGTCGGACTTTGGCGAGGTAGAAGCTGACTCGCCGGATTGTGGAGCGGCGACGGCGGGCGCCTCGGCTGGAGATGGATCGAGAGAGAGAGAGAACCGAAGGGAGAGAGAGCTCGACTGATCTGGGAGTGAAAGAGAGAGAGGCGAGATTGGATTGTGTGGGAGAGAGAAAAGGGAGGACCGAGAGTTGTGAAGAAATAGAGTGGGCTTGATTTGGGCCTTTTCATTTAATTCTTTGGGCTTGATTAATTTTAATTGTTTGGGCTTTCCTCTAATTTATGTGGGCCGAAATTTTGAGCTTATTTTTAATGAAATTGGGCTTCCAATTTTAATTGCTTGGGCTTTCATATTTAAATTCGAATTGGGCCAGTCTTTTATTTAATTGGCTCTTCTCATTATTTTTATTGAGCATGAATTAATTTAAGGAATTGGGCTTTGTCTTTTAATTCTTTGGGCTGCTGTATCATATCAACTGAGCCGAGTTTTATTTAATTTTAAGCTCAGAATAATTCATTCTATTCTTGGGCTAATTTTAAATTATGGATTGAAATTTTATTTAGTTGGGCCTTACATGATTTATTTAATTGAGCCCAACTATTCATTATTTAATCATTTGGGCCAAGATTTATTTAATTACTAAGCCCAATGAATTATTTCAATTGGACCTTTCATTTTAGCTATCCAGGCCCATTTCTACTTAATTAAATTATTGGGCTACCTTATGTTGAGCCTTTTAATTATTCGAACTCATAACATTTCAAATTCTCATTATTAAGCCCGGTTGATTATGAGTTATAAAGCGAATAAGCTGAAGTATTTAATTATTTTCCATCGACTACGAGGAGCGGGATTTATTTAATTGGCGGATTAGAACAACCTAAGAGAACGGATTAATTTTTATTAATTATCTGGCTTCATGAGACGAGACTTACTTTTGTTTAAATCCAATAGCCTGGATTAACAATAGAAATTCCCTGATTATTATTTCAGAATAATAATTCATGCATAAGGATCATGCATAGTTAAATATACATTCTCATTTGAGGATTTTTATTCGAGCAAATATCTTATATATGTACATATATTCTCGTAATAAAGGTCAAGGGCGAGATTGATAATCTGTTGAGGAGCTTTCGTATCACAGAAAATCACTATCAGGTGGGTTACTTTCATATATATCAAATGAGTTTAATGTTATGTTTGAACAGTTATTTCATTGCAAAATCTTTGAACTGAAAATTATTTCAACTATTGTCTTGCCATAAATGTTTCAATGTTTGGTATGATATCTATCTGATGTGGCTTTGCCAGTTATTATGAAATCGAATTCGGGTCCTGAGCAGTTGATAGCTATCCTGCCAGGGCTAGTGTACACCAGTGACCGTGAGTCATCTAGCGGGTTGGCCGGTCAAGTGTCCGTGAGAGGTGGCCACCTCTCCGGCACACAGTTCCAGATATGATAGATTACAAGAAAACTTAGTCTGCAGACGAACTTTAAGAATCACAAATGAATTTAGTAAGCTTGGGCCTTTTTAGCGAAAAACTCCCTTGCTGTACTGTTTATGATGGCATGACAATTTACAACTTTACGAAGCATGTTATATTTCATAGTAGGCATATGTGCCCACTGAGTACTTTTGTACTCAGCCCTGCATATATTTCTAAATGTGCAGGTTGAGCAGCTGCCGATGGTGATGAAGTGACGAGCGGGATTCTTTTGTCTTATTATGTATTAATGAACTCTAGGGTTACATGTCTTCATACATGTAATCAGAACCTTATTCCGCTGCGTACTCAGAAGTTGTATGTTATTTTGGCTAAGTCAGAGTTATCTGAACTTACTAGTTATTTGAGTCTATACGACTAAAACTCCGTTATATTATTATAAATATCCCTGTTGTTAACAATGATACTGCGATCCTTTCTTGTTTGATTATTCCCCTTTCTACCCCGCTTCTAATCTCCCTCCATTAGTCACGGTTTCCCCGGTTTAATTATCCTTAATTATGTCCGGTCGTGACAGAGTGGTATCAGAGCAGTTCATTTGCTCTGAACCCTAGAGTTAGCCATTTTTCTAGTATGATCACTAATATATATGAGTCAGTCAACCAAAGCTCATCACTTCATCACATCGTCATGCTCAGCAAGAAAGAAGGTGGTAATGATTTTAAAACATTGAGAAGTTCACGTTTTATATGAATGTACTGATGCTTACATTCAAGTTGTATGCTTTATTGATTGATTAGATATCTCAATGAACTTAGATGCGTTAAGAATGCATGATCACTGTTACGAGAAAAATAATAGAAGCTAGAAACTCAGTTATATTTCACTATAGCCATGGTGAATAGCTAAGAAAGAGGAAGAGAATCCAATGAAAGCAGTGCAAGCGGAGTGCCACGCACGAATCACTGATGCAGGCATAGTTCTTCATTCAGGTTGTTCACGCGAGACGAAGCACCTAATCGACTATTGCCTTATTCGATGATAGTTTAAGTATGATATTGCTTATAGCGATGAGTGCGACTTATGTAATCAGTTAGCTAATCCCTAATAAGCTGAGACTCGCTTGTAGCCTCGATTATCACTAGCTATGGCTTAAGGATAACCTTCATGATTCATGTATGAACTTCAGAGTTAGACTTACGAGGGGTCAAAATGCTTTGTATATAATGTTATAATATTACGATTAAAGCTATCAGCTTATAGTTTCAGATATTCGGAACCATTCTACTTACAGTACCAGGGCTAGAACAAAACATGGCCTCACCACCCATACAACCAGAACATAGAATAGAAGAACTATTCTTATGACATAGTCCTCATTGATACTAATTTCCCATGAATATATAGTGACCTTATTGGTCTTTCGCGGCAAGTCATCCCGCTATGTTTTAATTATATGTTCGCTTAAGTTTTAGCAGTAGCAGAACTCGATGAGTTAAGGAGTAACTATAGAAATGATAGTATGTCCTTATTGCATTTTAATGCGTTGACAACTTGTGTTTTGACCTAATAGAATGCCGCCAAAACGAGGACGACCAAGAGGAGGGGGCAGGATTCCCCGAAATGAAAGAAGAGGCCCAGAAACAGGGCCAGAACCAGAAATAGTTCAACCACCTGTTCAGCCAGAACGACGGATTGAGGAATTATTCTTGCGACAGAACCCACCTACCTTCAACGGGACAGGAGACCCGGCAGAAGCTGAAACTTGGGTCCGCGCTATTGAACGCATTTTCAACTTCCTGCGTTGCACCGACCAAGAACGTTTGACTTGTATGTCCTTTCAGTTGACTGGGTCAGCTGATTTCTGGTGGGAAGCAAGGATGAAAACGATGACAGCAGAGCAGTTAGAAAACCTGACTTGGGAACAATTCAAAACCGGTATATATGACAAGTATATACCCAAGAGCTACCGCAAGAAGAAGGAAGCTGAATTTTACAATCTAAAGCAAGGGAAGATGTCAGTAACTCAATACGACAGGATGTTCTGCGATATGTCTAGATATGCGCCGGAACAAGTTGACACAGATGAGAAGATGGCTGAAAAGTTTTGTGCCGGACTGAGGCACGAGATTAGGATGGCTTTGGCAAGCCACGGAGGATTGTCTTACACTGAGTCGCTCAGCCGAGCGTTAGACATTGAGGCAGCCATGCCTGGAGAAAGACTTGCAATTGTACCTGCGCCAGCACCTCCACAGGATCAAAATCATAATTAGAATTTTAACGGAAAAAGGAGATGGGACAACAGTAAACCGAACCAAGGCGAGAAGAGGCCATGGCAGGGACGGGTCTTCCAGTCACAGGGCTATGGAGGCCAGAGTGCACCGAAACAGATGGGAAATAACCAACAGAGAGCCCCACATTGCCCCAAATGTAACAAAAGTCATGGGGGAATCTGTAAGGCCGGCAGTGATAGTTGCTATATCTGCAACCAGAAGGGGCACTATGCAAACCGGTGCCCGAATAAGCAAAACGGGACGGGTTCAAGGCCGAACCTACCTATCCAGGCTCCGCATCTGCGAGCAATCCAAGCTCTGTCCCAACCATACCCAGGGCAGCAAACACAGTATCAGCAGCACCAACAGCTACCGTACCAACCACAACCTCAACAACCGTATCAGCAACAGGCTCGCCAACAACAGAAACAACATGAAGAGCCTCGTCATGCTAGAGCCTATGCTATGAGGCAGAAGCAACCCGAAAACAACCAAGGAAACCTGGCAGGTATGGGCATGCTACTCAATACTCCTGTTGTACTTCTATTTGATACGGGCGCATCGCATACTTTCATTTCAAGAACATGCGTCGACACCTTAAAACTTAAAATGGAAAAAGCTGATCAGGAGTTGAGTATATCATCACCTATAGGAGGGATGACGACAGTAGATCATGTGTGCTTGAACCTAGAACTGAACATAGGGTCACTCAAGATTGTAGTGAACAGCTCGTATGTTATACCGATGGGAGATGTGGACATAATCCTAGGAATGGACTGGCTAGCCGAGAACTATGCCACCATCCTTTGTAACGAAAGACGGATATCATTCCGATCCCCAGGAAGGGAGCCGTCACATTTCCACGGAATTAGTATGGGAAGAAGAAAGATGATCATCTCCGCCCTCCAAGCAACGAAAATGATGAATAAGGGATACCCAGCTTACCTCGTATACTTGCACGGAGAACTGGGAACTGAAAAGAGCATAGAAGATGTAGCAATTGTACGGGACTTTTCAGATGTATTTCCAGATATTCTGTCAGGGCCACCACCGGACAGACCAATTGAGTTTACCATTGATTTGGAGCCCGGGGCAGCTCCCATTTCGAAGGCACCATACCGAATGGCTCCTAAAGAGTTGGAAGAACTCAAGATACAACTGCAAGAACTTTTGGATCTTGGATTCATTAGGCCAAGTGTATCACCTTGGGGTGCACCCGTACTTTTCGTGAAGAAAAAGGATGGCACATTGCGAATGTGCATAGACTATAGAGAACTGAACAAAGTGACACTCAAGAACAAATATCCTTTACCAAGGATAGATGACCTCTTCGACCAGCTCAAGGGAGCAAGCGTGTTCTCGAAGATTGATTTGCGGTCTGGTTATCACCAGCTGAAGATTCGACCAGAAGACGTACCTAAGACGGCATTTCGAACTAGGTATGGCCACTACGAATTTGTAGTTGTGCCGTTCGGGCTAACCAACGCGCCAGCCGTGTTCATGGACCTCATGAATCGAGTGTTCCATCCGTACTTAGACAAATTTGTCTTGGTATTCATAGATGACATCCTGATCTACTCGAAGAACGAGAAAGACCATGAGGAACATCTGAGAATTGTCCTAGAAACGTTGAGGACGGAGCGCCTTTATGCCAAATTCAGCAAGTGCGAGTTTTGGCTCAGCGAAGTCACATTTTTAGGCCATATTGTGTCGTCAGAAGGGATTAAAGTGGACCCTGAGAAAGTGCAAGCAGTGCGCGAATGGAGACCACCTACTAACCCTAATGAGATAAGAAGTTTCTTAGGATTGGCAGGTTACTACCGAAGGTTCATAGAGGGATTTTCCAAAATCGCAAGGCCAATGACGCAACTACTCAGGAAGGGGGTAAAATTTTCTTGGACAGATGAGTGCGAGAAGAGCTTCCAAGAACTCAAGGAAAAGTTAACTACGGCACCAGTGTTAGCCGTTCCAACAGCTGACAAGGAATACGTGATCTACACAGACGCGTCCAAAAATGGACTTGGTTGCGTGCTGATGCAAGAAGGAAGAGTGATAGCATATGCGTCGCGACAGCTTAGACCACATGAACTGAACTATCCGACCCATGATCTAGAATTGGCTGCAGTGGTACACGCATTGAAGATTTGGAGACATCACCTATATGGAGTTAGGTGCGAGATATTCACGGACCACAAAAGCCTGAAATACTTTTTCGAGCAAAAGGACCTTAATATGAGACAAAGGAGGTGGCTCGAACTAGTAAAAGATTATGACTGCGGTATTAACTACCACCCAGGCAAGGCCAACGTAGTGGCTGATGCATTGAGTCGTAAGACTCAATCTAAATTGGGATCTCTCATCACTCGAGAGAAGAAGCTCATAAGAGAATTTGGTAAAATGAGCATAGAAGTGGTCAAACCACCAGGAACGATAGCAAGCGTTGTTGCAACGATACCTAGCTTGAGAAAGATGATCGTAGAAGCACAAAGAAAGGACGAGAAAATGGAGAAGCTACGAGAAGCGGTAAGGAAAGGAGGCGTCAAGAATTATCAAGAAGCATCAGATAATGCTATCCTATTTGAGGGAAGGATATGCATCCCCCAAGATGATGAACTTAAGAATAAAATCATGAGCGAAGCTCACGATACCCCTTATACTGCCCACCCGGGGAGCACTAAGATGTATCAAGATCTAAAGAAGCATTTTTGGTGGGAAGGCATGAAAAGAGACATAGCATCATTTGTAGAGAGATGCCTAGCATGCCAGCAAGTGAAGGCTTTACACCAAAGGCCATATGGAAAATTGCAACCTTTAGAAATTCCAGAATGGAAGTGGGAGCACATAGCAATGGATTTTGTGACCAGTTTGCCCAAGACAAGGAAAGGAAACACTGCCATTTGGGTAATAGTGGATCGACTCACAAAGTGTGCTCATTTTATACCAATTCCGATCACACACGGGTCAGACAAGCTAGCTCAGTTGTATGTTCGAGAGATTGTACGCTTACACGGCGTGCCCGTGTCGATCACTTCAGACCGAGACTCAAAATTTACTTCTAGATTTTGGATGAGCTTACAAAAGGAGTTAGGCACGAGGCTAAATTTCAGCACCGCTTTCCACCCGCAGACAGATGGGCAGTCGGAAAGGACAATTCAGACTCTCGAAGACATGTTGAGAACAGTGGTGTTAGACAGAGGTGGAAGTTGGGAATCAGTGTTGCCGCTGATTGAGTTTGCCTACAACAATAGCTACCAGGCGACCATTGACATGGCACCTTACGAGGCGTTGTATGGAAGAAAATGCAGATCACCACTTTACTGGGATGAAGTGGGTGAGAGAAAAATCCTAGGACCGGACACGGTCAGCGAGATGATTGAGATAGTCCGTCAAATCAGAGGGCGAATAAAGGAGGCGCAAGATAGACAGAAATCTTACGGAGACACCACGGACAAGAGGAAGCCACGTGGGAGCTTGAAGACAAAATGAAGGAGAAATACCCCGAACTGTTTTAGAAGAAATATGCAAATTTCGGGACGAAATTTTTGTTAAGAGGGGTAGTATGTAGTGACCCGCTCTTTTATATATTTTAAATCCAGTAATGAGTGTTTATTTTTGTTCATCAGTGAATGAAAACGGTTATTATCCTGATATGAATTCAGCTTATGATCCTGAATTCATATTATTAAAGCAGTCAATGATATTATTTCAGAGTTATAACTGACTTAGCAAAGTCACGTTAATTAATTAAGCGAGATGAGACTATCGATTCTATTATTTATAATTACTTAAGTCGTGGATTATTTCCGGCTTGTGAGGAGAATTAAATCTACGGATTTAATTTAGATTTATTTTACAGTCCATCGATGCTAGCAAGCAAGAAATCAAATATCGTGCGAGTATATATATATATACGCTACATTAGTAAGAATTCAAGATTAGTATTTCATTAAGCGCATTACTGTACTACAAGTTATAATTCCCAAGAGGCAAGAGCTTTACTTCAACCATATCCCACATTACTACACATCAAATGCAACACCATTCCTTGTTTAATACCATCAGCCGACAAGGAATCAATAAAGGAAAATCATTAAAGCAATAAAGGAAAATCATTAAGGTTAGTGGAGAGAAATAAGTGTGCTGCCACCATCCTTTGATCCCCACCTCTTCAACCACCAAAAGCCATGCTTTCCTCCCTTTACAGCCACCAACTTCACTCCTTATTATATCAACCACCAAATTCTTCTCTCTTTAAGCATCAATAGCTTGAGAGAATTGTCTAGCTGCTGCAAAACTTCGAAGAGGTAAGATTGGCTTAGCCTTATCCATTTTTTTTCTTTTCTTAGTTCTCCCTGCATTGTTAAAGAAAAACAAGATATGTGATTTTTTTCAGCTATCTTCTCATTAAATTCAAACAGAGCAACAGACAGCCAAAAGGACAAAACAATCAAGGTATTACCATCTCAAGCTAATCTATATGTTTGCATATTTCACACCCCAACATAGCATGCTTAGATCAATCAAAAATTCAGACATAGAATAGCTCAATCAGTTTTATTCACAAGACAAAGGCATAAATAGCAGTACATCAGACTAGAATTTTTATGCGAGATAAATACGTTTCAACATTTTAGCTTCTAAACCAAGTACTCTAGATAACAATAACATTTATGAGATTCATAGAGTATTAGATACCACAAGAATTTCTTTTACCCAACAATTGGGAATCGAACTTAGCTTTAGGAAATGAGGCTGACTGCCCTGCTCAGTGAATCGAGGACGCGACGGCAGAACTTTCACCGGCGTCGGAGGGGCGCAAGCACAGACCTCAGCGGTTCTGCTCGCCGGTTACTCAGTCACGACACGGCGGCAAAGGCGCTGCCTTTTTCCTTTTCCTACCAACGAAAGAGAGAGGAGGAATTAGATTTTCAGATTCTTTATTTTGAAAGGAAGAGAAGGGAGATTTGGGGGTTTACCTGTGCGAGGCGGTGCGAGGTTCCTCGCCGGAAGGAGCCGCGGCCGCGCGGCTTATAGCTGTCGTTCGCCGGAGTTCCAGAAAGGAGGCGGTGAAACTTCGAGAGGAGAGAGAGCGAGAGGATCAGTCGAGTGTTGATTGTCGGAGATGGACGTGAGGGAGGAGGTTCAACCGCCGTTCGCTGGAATTACAGAGACGACGACAGCGGTTTCAGGCGAAGAAGCTCGCCTTCATGTTCTGCGATTCCAGAAATCGAGAGAGTGAGAGAGACCGACGCAGGAAGACGAACGAGAATCGGCTGTTCGCCGGAGGTAGCAGCGGGTGCCGCCGGATTTGCAGAGACAGCGGCGCTGAATCGACGAAACCGGATTTGGTGGGCTGGGGACGAGTTCTCGACGAGAACCAAGGAAAAGATAGAGAGAGATCTGAAATTAAGGAATTGAAGAGAGGAGGAGGTGTCGGACTTTGGCGAGGTAGAAGCTGACTCGCCGGATTGTGGAGCGGCGACGGCGGGCGCCTCGGCTGGAGATGGATCGAGAGAGAGAGAGAACCGAAGGGAGAGAGAGCTCGACTGATCTGGGAGTGAAAGAGAGAGAGGCGAGATTGGATTGTGTGGGAGAGAGAAAAGGGAGGACCGAGAGTTGTGAAGAAATAGAGTGGGCTTGATTTGGGCCTTTTCATTTAATTCTTTGGGCTTGATTAATTTTAATTGTTTGGGCTTTCCTCTAATTTATGTGGGCCGAAATTTTGAGCTTATTTTTAATGAAATTGGGCTTCCAATTTTAATTGCTTGGGCTTTCATATTTAAATTCGAATTGGGCCAGTCTTTTATTTAATTGGCTCTTCTCATTATTTTTATTGAGCATGAATTAATTTAAGGAATTGGGCTTTGTCTTTTAATTCTTTGGGCTGCTGTATCATATCAACTGAGCCGAGTTTTATTTAATTTTAAGCTCAGAATAATTCATTCTATTCTTGGGCTAATTTTAAATTATGGATTGAAATTTTATTTAGTTGGGCCTTACATGATTTATTTAATTGAGCCCAACTATTCATTATTTAATCATTTGGGCCAAGATTTATTTAATTACTAAGCCCAATGAATTATTTCAATTGGACCTTTCATTTTAGCTATCCAGGCCCATTTCTACTTAATTAAATTATTGGGCTACCTTATGTTGAGCCTTTTAATTATTCGAACTCATAACATTTCAAATTCTCATTATTAAGCCCGGTTGATTATGAGTTATAAAGCGAATAAGCTGAAGTATTTAATTATTTTCCATCGACTACGAGGAGCGGGATTTATTTAATTGGCGGATTAGAACAACCTAAGAGAACGGATTAATTTTTATTAATTATCTGGCTTCATGAGACGAGACTTACTTTTGTTTAAATCCAATAGCCTGGATTAACAATAGAAATTCCCTGATTATTATTTCAGAATAATAATTCATGCATAAGGATCATGCATAGTTAAATATACATTCTCATTTGAGGATTTTTATTCGAGCAAATATCTTATATATGTACATATATTCTCGTAATAAAGGTCAAGGGCGAGATTGATAATCTGTTGAGGAGCTTTCGTATCACAGAAAATCACTATCAGGTGGGTTACTTTCATATATATCAAATGAGTTTAATGTTATGTTTGAACAGTTATTTCATTGCAAAATCTTTGAACTGAAAATTATTTCAACTATTGTCTTGCCATAAATGTTTCAATGTTTGGTATGATATCTATCTGATGTGGCTTTGCCAGTTATTATGAAATCGAATTCGGGTCCTGAGCAGTTGATAGCTATCCTGCCAGGGCTAGTGTACACCAGTGACCGTGAGTCATCTAGCGGGTTGGCCGGTCAAGTGTCCGTGAGAGGTGGCCACCTCTCCGGCACACAGTTCCAGATATGATAGATTACAAGAAAACTTAGTCTGCAGACGAACTTTAAGAATCACAAATGAATTTAGTAAGCTTGGGCCTTTTTAGCGAAAAACTCCCTTGCTGTACTGTTTATGATGGCATGACAATTTACAACTTTACGAAGCATGTTATATTTCATAGTAGGCATATGTGCCCACTGAGTACTTTTGTACTCAGCCCTGCATATATTTCTAAATGTGCAGGTTGAGCAGCTGCCGATGGTGATGAAGTGACGAGCGGGATTCTTTTGTCTTATTATGTATTAATGAACTCTAGGGTTACATGTCTTCATACATGTAATCAGAACCTTATTCCGCTGCGTACTCAGAAGTTGTATGTTATTTTGGCTAAGTCAGAGTTATCTGAACTTACTAGTTATTTGAGTCTATACGACTAAAACTCCGTTATATTATTATAAATATCCCTGTTGTTAACAATGATACTGCGATCCTTTCTTGTTTGATTATTCCCCTTTCTACCCCGCTTCTAATCTCCCTCCATTAGTCACGGTTTCCCCGGTTTAATTATCCTTAATTATGTCCGGTCGTGACATAATTTTTACATTTTTACCCTTTTAACTTACACTATTTACTCATAATCTATTTAACAATACTCTCACTTGTAGAACCCTTACTCCACTATCATTACAACAAACTTCCATGCATAATTTTGGGGGACGGGAGAGTATTATTTTTGTATAAATAATTAGTGTTAATAGGCAAAAATGCCCTTTTCTTATAAACACTTGTAAAAATGCCCTTTTTCACTATGAAAAAGGGCATTTTTACAAGTGTTTATAAGAAAAGGGCATTTTTGCAAATGCCTCAAATAATTATTTATATGTAAATTATTTTTAAATTTATTTAATTTAAGATAATATAGTTGAAATTATATTAATCTGGATCATATTCCTCAATTAAATGTTAACCTTTTGTTAGAATAATAAATATTCTTTTTATATAAATATTTATTTAATACTAATATTTTAGAAAAATGTCAATATTGAAGATTTTATTTCAACTGAGCATCATCTCGTCTGAACCACCCTATAAGATCATATCATCATCTAAAGCCCGGAAGACGACATCTAATGTTTGAACACCAGACTTTGAGTATCATCTCATCTAGACCTTAAAATACAAAAAATGAACTTATATGCTTTAATTTTTTTAACATCACTATCTGGAGGTTTAAAAATCAAATTTGACTTGTGAGATTGTATGATTTGGAGCTTCTAATATCATAACTAACTTGTAAACATCATTTTGTATGGAACTTGAAAAAATCTTGACAAACTTTTATGCATTATTATTATAACTAGTGGTGCACCCGTGCTTCGCACGGCATGTAAATTTCATACATTTTAATATTTAAGTTTTTTATATTACAGTTAAGCTCAACCACCCGCGCGTACCACATGTGCTTCGCACAGTATGTGAATTTTATACATTTTAGCATTTAAGTTTTCTATATTACAGCTGAGCTCAACCAAATACCCTATAAATATTAAACAATTTATAAGTTATTCAGAGGCTTATAAGGTCTTTCAAAGTGTTTGGCAAAATAAACTCTTAAAGAGCTTATAAGCTGTAAAATTAAGCAGGTTATAAGCTTCTAAAAAATAAGTTCCTCTACGCCAGTTTTTTTTTTCTTATAACTAATAATCATTATTATAAAATAACTCAATTGTGATTTTTTTTTTCATTTGATTTCATTCTAATTCATTTCTTTTCGATTTTCTCTCTCTAATATTTCAGCTGCACTCTAAACTCTAAATCCTAAATCTGGGCCTATATTTCTATTCAATCACATTAATGTCATATTAACGATTAAAATTCTTCAGCTATACCCTGAACCCCGACGCTATATCCCATTTGAATTCATCACTGCAAATGATAGTTAGGAAAATAATTTTAATACACTATCACATCATTAATTAACTTCTTTACAATTTATATTGGAGTTAAAGTCAATAACTATATTGAAACTAATTTATGATAGTGAACAGTTCCCTTTGCCTTTTTTAAATGTTTCAACCCGTCGAAATATATATATATAAAAAATGGATCATTTTTATCTTTCTACTTATAATTATTATATTGAAAATTAAAATATATAAAAAATTAATATTAGTAGAAGGGTAAAATATATAAATTATGCATTATTTTGCTATAGGTTTCCGAAATAGAACATATATTTTAGAAACAAAATTAATTTCTTAACATGAAGTGTAGAAAAGTGAGCGACTTATTATTGTAATTAGGTTAATTAAGGACTGATATCTTTATAATTAGTAGATTGGGGTGAAGTGAGAACAGAAAGACAGCTACTGCTATGTTTGTGAAAAGGTTACCTGCAACTCATATACTCTGTCCCGTTAAAATATCTAGTGTCGCACCTGTGCTACGCACAGTATGTAAATTTTATACATTTTAGCATTTAAGTTTTTTATATTACAGCTAAGCTCAACGAAACACCCTCTAAATACTAAACAACTTATAAGTTATTCAAGGGCTTATAAGGTCTTTCAAAGTGTTTGACAAAATAAACTCTTAAAAAGCTTATAAGCTATAAAATTAGGCAAGTTATAAGCTTAAAAAAATAATAAGTTCCTCTACGTCATGTTTTTTTTTCTTATTTTCTTATAAGTAATACTCATTATTATAAAATAACTCAATTATGATTTTTTTTTGTGGCACCTATGCTTCGCACAATATGTGAATTTTATACTTTTTTTTTGGTCACGTGAATTTTATACATTTTAGTGTTTAAGTTTTTTATATTACATTTAAGCTCAACCAAACACCCTCTGAATACTAAATAATTTATAAGCTACTCAGGGCTTATAAGATCTTCAAAGTGTTTGACCTATGATGCACGGATTCTTCAAAAATTAGCATGTACGGCGAATCGGATTCTTTTATGGTGCGATTCTCTCGGATTCTCGTCGGATTCGCACCCGATTCACCACGTGGCGTATCTTTTAAAATAATTTATAAAAATAAACCAGATTCGCAACTTCCATAGGCGAAATTCATGTATCTCGTGCACGAAAGGCCTACACAAGGTTATTTTGATAATTTTATTTTCAGTTATGAGTCATGACTTATATATTGGACTAATAATATTTGAATCGTTATATTGTTGCTCAATTAACTTATATAATTGAAAATGCTTAACTTTTGGGTAAAATAAAATGTAAATTACATATAATTAATTTAAGAAAATTTAAATTGTATATATTTTATAAGCATTATATATCATAAAATTTTAATAATTATATGTATCATTGCCGAATCGCACCCTATAATTTGTAAAAATTCGTATCCCTGTACTCGTATCGTATCGCCCCCGCATCCGCACCTCCGTACCTATGCAACATAGTGTTTGACAAAATAAACTGTTAAAAAGCTTATAAATAGTAAAATTAGGTAGGTTATAAGCTTAAAAAAATAAGTTCCCCTACGTCAGATTTTTTTTTCTTCTTATTTTCTTATAAGTAATACTCATTCTTATAAAATAACTCAATTATGATTTTTTTTTCATTTTATTTCATTCTAATTCATCTCTTTTCGATTTTCTCTCTTTAATATTTCAGCTACACTATAAACCCTAAATCCTAAATATGGGCCTATATTTCTATTCTATCACATTAATGTCATATTAATGATTAAAATTCTTCAGCTACACCCTGAAGCCCGACGCTATATCCCATTTGAATTCATATCTGCAAATGATAGTTAGGAAAATAATTTTACTACACTATCACATCATTAATTAACTTCTTTACAATTTATATTGGATTTAAAGTAAATAACTATATTGAAACTAATTTATGATAGCGAATGGTTCCCATTGCCTTTTTTAAATGTTACAACCCGTAGATAACTATATATATATATATATATAAATTGATCATTTTTTTCTTTCTACTTATAATTATTATATTGAAAATTCAAACATATAAAAAAAATATTAGTAGAACGGTAAAATATATAAATTATGCATTATTTTGCTATAGGTTTCCGAAATAGAACATATATTTTAGAAACAAAACTAATTTCTTAACAGGAAGTGTAAAAAATTGAGCGACTTATTATTGTAATTAGGTTAATTAAGGATGGATATATTTATAATTAGGTAGCGTTTACTTTGATGGAAAATTTTCATTGAAAAAGGATAGATAAGAAAATGTGAGATAATATTATCATTTTCTCATTTTTTATCATGTGTTTACTTTGATGGAAAATGTTGGATAAAATTTTCACACCTCTACCCTTGGATAATATTATCCAACATTTCAGAGAAAAGGGTTGAAAAGGAGCTGCCCGAGAAAATTTTCTAGGCCCATCAAAGTAAACATGTGAAAAGAGTGGAAAAATAGTGAAAATATACTTTTTCTCACCTTTTCCATCAAAGTAAACGCAGTCTTAGTAGATTGTGGTGAAGTGAGAACAGAAAGACAACTACTGCTATGTTTGTGAAAAGGCTGCCTGCAACTCATGTACTCTATCTGACGCTGCCGCTGCCGTAGGTTTTCTTTTTTATCTAACTATAAATATACATACAAATTTGATTTTTGGTTTGTTACTTTGTTTTCATATTTTCCTTGTAAGCTTATATATGTAATTAATCAGATTATTATTATCATATTGCACTATTCATTTCTCATAAATATTTTTAAAACTCGATATGTAAATTTTATAAACATTATAAATCTGAATCACAATGGATACCCTCTTGTAATAAAATAAAATTAAGCTACATAATATAGAAAAAATAAGATTAGTTATCTACCTAGCCTATCCAAATACAAAATTATGAATACTCCCTAAAACGCGCTAACACACACACATTCACATTTAAAATATTAGGGTTATATTTTTTGTATATTCTCTACATAGAAATATTCATTAACTTCATCTTTTTCCCAATATTGACTATAGCCGGTGAGAAAAAAAAAACTCTACAAATTTTCATATCTTAGAAATAATTAGATAAAGGAGTATAAAGATTTACATTTATATCAATATATATTTATCTTTACGCGCTAATCTTTCAATACATGTCTAAAAGATCATGTTAAGTATGAATATCAATATATGTTTATCTTCATGTTTCTTTTGCTTTGTTCTTTCATATTGAAAGCTTAAGATGCATGTCTATAAGATAAATAAATACAAAAGGTGTGTGTGTTGGCCAAGCGGCAAGCGGTTAATGCCAAAAGTCTTAGGTTCAAGTCATCAGTGGTGCGGCCTTTAAATTTCTTTATTTAATACTGTTAGTTTATAAAAAAATATATAAAATGCTTATTTAATTACAAAGATCTACATTAACCCGAATTAATTTAGTGTAATAGCACTCAAAATGTCAATAAAGATTTGAGTCATAACTTGGTTCAAATTTATTAAATGTTTAAATTAATAACATTAATTAATTTAAGATACAATAAAACAACTAAATTTAATAAGTTACCAATAATAATAAAATATATATATTTTTAATAATATTAATAAGCAAAAATTATTTATATAATAAATACACAGTAACTGAGCTCTAAAACTCTAATTTACTCCAAACTCTAAATCTGCAAATTCAATAAAAATTCATAATATTATCTGCGGCCCACACACACTCACCCTCCAAGCCCTAAACAAATTTTATTTTACTTCTTCGTCTTTCTATACAAAATCCGAAACATCAAACCTCCATTGACCCTTCTTGATTTTTTTCTTTTAACTTCCGTGTTTCCATCTCTCTTATATATCTTTCATATTTTTGCTCATCTACAGACTACAGCAACTATTTCAAAACTCCAACACTTCACAATCAAAAATGTCAAGGCTATCCTTTGATATAGAAATCACACCTAATTTCTCTTCTTTGTCGTGTGCATTTTCAATTTTGACACCTATATATGAATCTTAAGGTCCAAACTACAACAATCAAAGTTTCGAAATACTTACAACTAAGTATCAATTTATTTTCTCATTTGTACAACAAAATTAAAATTAAGTTAATTAAGAATTAATATTTTTGTAGTTAGTAGATTGGGGTGAAGTGAGAACAGAAAAATAACTACTGCTATATTTGTGAAAAGGCTGCCTACAACTCATATACTCTGTTTGAGGTTGCCGCTACTACAGCTAGTGTTACACCCGTGCTACGCACGGTATTTGAATTATATATATTTTACCATTTAAGTTTTGTATATTACAGCTAAGCTCAGTCAAATACCATCTAAATACTAAACAACTTATAATAAGCTATTCAGGAGCTTATAAGGTCCTTCAAAGTGTTTGGTAAAATAAGTTCTTAAAAAGCTTATAAGCTGTAAATATTAAGCAAGTTATAAGCTTCCAAAAAAATAAGTACCTCTACCCTAGCTTTTTTTTTTCCCTCTTATGATGTTCTTATAAGTAACACTCATTATTATAAAAATAAGCTCAATTATCAAAATATTTTCAGAACTAATAAGATTTTAAGAAACTGCATTTTATAAGCTCTTAAAACATCTTGTAAGCTTCTAAACCTTATAAAGTCTTTAAATTAAGCTTAGCAAACACACTTTTATATTATTATCAAAATTCAGATTCAAATAGTTATAATTTGTAAATGATACAAAAACATCAATAAAAAAATCAATAATATATCTATACTACTCCCTCCGTCCCGCGAAGCGTGACCCACTTTCCTTTTTGGGTTGTCCCACGAAGCTTGACCTATTTCTAAAAATGGCAAAAAATTGACCCTTTATTTACCTTTTTCACTTTTTCACCTACCACACTTAACACACAAAATACCAATTTCTTAATTCCCGTGCCGAAAAGAAATGGGTCACGCTTCATGGGACGGAGGGAGTATTAATTAATTGTGAAAACCCTAAAACAAAAGTCGTTATTCAACGGTTCCACTCAACCTTCACGGTATTACACCGGTGCTCATTCTTCTCAAATCCACCGGAGGTGATACTTCTCATTCTTCATCATGAAGTAAATTTAATTCATATGTACCTCATGTTATTTATTAATCACAATAGAATTATTTTTCTATTTTTATTATTATTTCTTGAGTCGTGAATTTATTCCGGTTTATGAAGAATTAAATCTACGGATTTAATTTAGAATTTATTCTAGCTAAGAAAGGAAGCAGATATCGAGTAGTTTTATAAACACGCGATATTAACAAAACCCGGTAGTTGGATTTTTAAAAAAAAAAGATGCAATACAATATTACAGATATAGAAATTCCAAGACAAGAATTATTGCTTCTGTTTATACTTCACTTTACAAACCCCTATTTTTCTATCTATCTACCAACATTAAAAAAAAAAAAAAAAAAAATAGAATAGTGTATGTGTGTGAAGAAAATCTGCAGATATCCTTTAAGCATGCTCAAGCATGCTCAGCCATCTATTGACATTTTTCTTTGACTCCAGCTCCACGCCTATTGAAATATTCTTCTTTGACTCCAGCTCCAGCAGCATTTTTGCAAAATTTTCACACCCGAACACCTTCATTTGGTTTCAGATTTCAGCAGCTATTAATCCTCATCTCATACCCATTCCATACTTAAACGTTTTCATCATTCTCTGCCAAAGAAATTTTCAAGTATCAGTTAATTCCTGCTTCATTCAACACAGCAGCAAATAGACACCACAACCATATCCTCAAGGTATTTTCAGTTCACTATCCTCATATATGCATTTCACTTCCCTCATTTCATATAAAAGAAATTCGAAACATAGGATGAGAGTAAAACAGAGGGACATAGCAAATCACATATGCGTACATGATTAGCATTAAACAGAAATAGATTTATTCATACATTGATATCTTTATACTGCCTTTGTACTTAGAACCAAGTCATGAGAATTTCCATCGGCAACAACATGAATTGAAATACAATTGTAGAAGGATAGAACAAGAACTTAGCTTTTAGGAACATAGGACCGACTGCCCTTTTTAGCCAAGCCCCGGAGAGACCGCGGCGCTTTTCGACAGCACGGCGTCGAACCTCGCTGTTCCTGAGCCCAACTTTGACGGCGTTGCGCTAATCGACGATTCACAGACGACCCCGGCCAAGATCGAACCAAGGCAGATCGTAGAGGCAAAGCAAAGCCACGGCGGGATTTTCTAGAAGAAGATGAACTAGGGCTAGGGCTCTCCACCGATGCTTCGAATCGAGAGAGAGGAGACGAAGGAGCAGACCGGCGTCGAGGTCCGGAGCGACGCCGGCGACTGGAACGGCCAGGACTCCTCGGCGACGGCTGGATCGAGTGAGAAGAGAAAGAGAACACCGATTTGGGAGGAAGAACGATGTCTAGCAGTCGCCGGACTTACAGCAGCAGCGACGTCGCGGAGGGAGGCAGCGGCCGCTCGCCGGCGACGGCTGGAACGGCAGCCTTTGGGCGCGACAGCACCTACACAGGGAGCAGCAACAGATCGATTGAGAGGGGGGGAGGATTCTGGAACGGGCGAGCAACAACAGAGCGCGGAGCCACGGAGGCGGAACTCCTCGCCGGCGACTGGAACGGCCAGGACTCCTCGGCGAATGGCTGGATCGAGAGAGGAGCGAGAGAGAGAGATGATGAGCAGTGAGAGAGAGATGATCGAGCTGAGAGAGAGAATTTAGAGAGAGTTTTAATTTTGATAATTGAGAGAGAGAGAGAGTGGCTGCTTTAATAAAAAAAAAAAAAAAAGGGAGAGAACCGATAATTTAGAGAGATAGAGGAGAATTGTCGGTAGTGAGAGAACCGAGAGTGAAGATTTATGGGGAGAAATTTTGGACTCTTTTATTGGGCCATCTTTTTATTTCTAACTGGGCCGAATTTATTTAATGTTCTTGGGCTGGAATTTATTTAATTCTATTGGGCCTGTTTCAGATTTGTTTAGTTCAACCCAGCTGTTAATTCGTCATTTGGGCCGATTAAAGTGTCTATTGGACTAAGATTAATTCTTTCCAGTCCACATTAATTATTACTTGGATTCCTATTATTTATTAATAATGGGTCTCGAATTTATATTACTTGGGCTCCTACGATTTAATTGATTAAGTCCAATTTATTTATTTATTTAACCCAATAAGAATTATTATTTTAGGCTTCTGTATTAATCCTAATTATTTTAATTAGTGATTAATATTAAAATTTACTAATTATTTTAAGGGTGATGATGGGCTCACTTATTGGGCTTCATGATTTTATTATCTTGGGCCTCATGTGTTGGGCTCTAGAATTTAATTGATGTTGGGCCTAATATTATTAATGCATTGGGCTTTGAATTTATTCATTTGGGCTCAAATTAAATTCCTATTGGGCCTTGATTATTTTATTTAATTGGGCCTTCATAATTATTCTATTAAGTTTAATTAGAGAAGATTTTAAGACTTACTAATTATTAATTAGTAAGTGAATTAGATTATTTTAAGATGAGTAGATTATTAAAGATTAATAATCCGACCTCATAAGACGAGCTTTAATTCCTTAAATAGGATTAGCATCTCATAATTTAATTAAAGGAATATGAGTCATGCATAATCATTTCACGCATCCTCATTTATTGAGATTTTTCGAGAATTAGAATCTTATTTTATTTTCTCGGATTAAAGGTCAAGCACCAGAGTTAGAGCTAAACCGTGAGTCTGCTATTCAGGTAGGCTTTCTATGTATAAATTAAAATTATATATTAGAATTGTTAAGACTTTATGCTTATGAATTTAAATGATATTGTCAATGCCTAAATGCTTTATGTTTTATTATTAATTGCCTATCTGATGTTAATCGAATTCGGATTCTGGATGGGACCGCAAATCCCTTCGGAATTAGTGTACACCTTGTGATCGTGAGTCATCTAGCGGGTTGGCCGATCATAGTGTCCGTAGAGGGAGGCCTCCCTCTCGGCACGAGTTACTGATATGGTGATTAATGATATAAAATACCTGCGCGGGTTATTGATGAAAGAAATGATATTATGTTTGGTAAATACGAGTCTTTAAAGGAAAACCCTCGTATATTACTACTGTTGAAAGGCTTGACAATAAAATATTATGCATGTATGTAAATTTCGGCAAGTGTCCACTAAGTACTTTTGTACTTAGCCCTGCATGTATTTTTAAATGTGCAGGTTGAGCTGTGATCGAGGATGTAGTGTGCAAGCGGAGCTTCTGTCAATTTAGGATGAGTACCTCAGAGTAGAGTATATGTCTTCATACATATATTCAAATTATTATTCCGCTGCAAACACTGATTTTACTAAGACATTATGTTATCTGTCAAAACAATATGTACTATTTAATAATGTACTCAAACTCGTTGAGTACCCCTTTGAATAATATTATGTACGGTCCCCTTGTGGCCTTCGTTGAAATTCTAGTTAATTTCAATTATTTTCCTTATACAAGTCGAGTCATCAAGAAACCGAATATGCCCCTTTCTTACTCCCGCTCCTAAATTCCCTCCCTTAGTCGCGGTTTCCCCGAATTTGCTATCCTTAGCAAGTGCGGTCGTGACAGAATGGTATCAGAGCATTTCTTTTGCTCTGAGTACTACTCATTCCTTCTAAGTTGAGTCTAGATTAAGTAAGTTAATACACTTTTGAACTAGTTGACAAAAGCTTGGCACTACATCTCGTCACGCTCAACGGAGGTTATGGTAAGTACTTTCAAGTTTTAATTAAGTTAATTTCTTGAAATGTATGAAGCATGAATAAGTATGACTATTGTATGAATCACAAGAACTTAGAACTGTTAAGTTATATATGCTCACTCTCACGACGGAACATAGAAGAGAACTTAGGGAGATGCCTTATTTCTTTTTCTTCATGTTACGATGACATCGACAATGACGGTCGAAATAGAGAAAGAAGAATCACACGAAGGGTCGCATGATGAAACCACGAGCATGAAGATTGAACAGCGTAACGAACGCCAATAGTACGTTGATGACATGGGCATAGCTTAAATATTCGAGTGTTTTTCTACGATGAGATCTCGAATTAGCTTGGCCTTTTGAACTTATTTTGTTGAAACTTTTAGTGCTCGTTGCTAGATTTAAGAAAATATCATCATCACATAACAAGCCCTAAGTTCGGGAAACAACGACACTAGAACTATATGATAGTCGAATTGGTAATCTGTGATTAAGTATTAAGAACCTGTATGGCTTGTGTAAATGCTAGATTTAGATGATGAGGTGTTTTTGCACGTTATGGTTATTGAACCAAACTTGTTTTCCGATTTTAGATATTTAGAACCTTATCGCCTTAAGTTACTTGTCGTGTGCTACTTTTGACGATAGAACTTCCTTTGTTAGATGGCGAGGACTGTTTTCACCCGACGACGACCACTGCCCCCATGGGCTAGTCCAGAGGAGGTCGAGCGGTCCTACCGCACCTATGCTCCATGTCACGGGGATAACCTCGGACAGTTCCTCGCAGGTTTTCACAGACACTGGGTCGAGGCGAGTGCACATGGAGTATCAGGGTATGACGGTATCCAGAGGTTGATCTTACTGTTACCTTCCGAGTGGCAGGGATGGGCTAGACAGATTTCTGCCCACTACATCTTTCGCCGAGAAGATTACCACGACCTCATGGGAGACTTCCCTAGCTTTATTGCAGAGCTTCAGATCTGTTTCACTTTGTGGGGCCGTGCTCCTCTAGGGCCCTACATCCTTCCGGGAGACTACGTACAAGTGGGGACGCCTATGCCAGCGGAGACACCCGCTACTGCCCCTGAGTCTCCGATGGTCTTGCCACGAGATTCTACACCACGTGCCTCAGTTCTAGGGCGCCGTGGTAGGCACGATGACGAGGCAGGCCCTTCTCGTCCTCGGGCTCGCAGGGATTTCCCATCGCCTCCTGACTCAGCGATCCGAGCTACTACTCCTCCACCACCACTGATACCTACGATAGACGCAAGGTTTGAGGCTGCCATGGCAGATGTCGACAGGGTCATGGCCAACATGAGGGAGTTTCTAGATAGGGGCAAATACCCTATGCAGGAGGATGACGATACAGCGCAGTATGGTACGATAAGGATTACTCGTCCTGAACCCGTGCCAACTCCAGCTCCAATCAAGCCTCGTGCCACGGCCAGGATCAGCACCAGAGACGATCCGATCCGTGAAATTGTGGACGATATCTTCCGCTCAGCCCAGATCATGCAGGAGACAGGCGAGGGCCAGGGAGAGACTCCGTTGCCCAGCTGGGAGCCGGGCAAGGATGAGGAGGAGGACCCCGAGGAGGATCCAGAAGAGGACCCCCTGGCGTCACCGAGGAACAGTCGTACCGCGACTCAGAGTTCACAAATTTGATAGTTTTAGCTTGTGGATGTACTCCGGAAACGATGATTCGTTCCAATGACTATGATTTTATTTATGTTGTTTCTAGCTAGCATTAGTACGGAAATGTTGATCTCTAGGACGTTCCGTGAATAAAAACCCTTTTGTGATTGCTTAACTAGTAAGCCGGTACATCATAGGGATTACTGGATAGACTTTACTTACAATTTGGGTTGACAATGTAAAAGCCCTCGATGAGACAATTTTCCATGAGATATAAATGACCCTAGCATGGGTTTTCTACGACGATCTCGTGTATGTTTTATGTTTCTCTACGGGTTTTATTCTTCACGAGTCAGTTAAGAATGTAGTAACTTTGAATAATGTGACTTGTGTATGCAACGGTTCCTGTTAATATCTTAGTTTTGGAGTTATAATAAGTTAAATTTGACAAACAGTTCTTTATTAATTGCCTTAGAGATTCCTGTATAGAATGTATTAAAAAAGGTGTTTGTAATTTGCAGAATGCCGCCTAAACGAGGTCGCCCCCCTAGGAGAAACGTTAACAATGATGGAAATCGCGATGAAATACCTGAAGGGCGGCGAAACGACAGGGAACCTACCCCACCCCCTCCACCCCCTGCTAGAAGGACTGAAGAACTGTTTCTTCGGCAGAATCCGCCCACATTTACTGGGACAGGCGACCCAGCCGAGGCCGAAGCTTGGATACGCGCCTTGGAGCGTATCTTCACTTTCCTACACTGCACAGAAGAGGAGCGACTCTCGTGTATGTCTTTCCAACTAGCCGGATCGGCTGACTTTTGGTGGGAAGCCCGCCGAAAGACTCTGACTCCCGAACAATGGGCAGCATACACTTGGGAGGACTTTAAGACGGGATTATATGATAAGTATATTCCCAAAAGCTACAGAAAGAAGAAGGAGGCTGAGTTCTATAGCCTGAAACAAGGGAAAAGGACGGTAACAGAATATGACAGAGAGTTCTGCGATCTATCGCGTTATGCTCCGCAACAGGTGGATACTGATGAGAAAATGGCGGAGAAATTTTGTGCCGGTCTGAGGCACGAGATTCGGATGACTCTAGCTAGTCATGGTGGACTCTCATACACTGAGTCTTTGAACAGGGCACTGGACATCGAAGCTGCGATGCCAGTAGAAAGGTTGGCTCCATCACAGACCCCAGCGCCAGCCAACCCACCTGCACGCCCTCAGAACTTTAAAGGGAAGCGCAACTGGAACGACCATAGAGGAAATGAAAACCAGACTAACAAGAGGCCATGGCAAGGAAATGCGCCGTTTGGACAATATCAGCAACAAGGACAAGGGAAGCAACAGGGTCCTGCCCCAGCTGGAGGCAGCCAAAGACAAAATGAAGTTCCCCTTTGTCCAAAATGCCACAAACCACATCGTGGTGTCTGTAAGGCTGGAACTGACAGTTGCTACACGTGTGGCCAGAAGGGCCACTACTCCTCACAATGCCCCAACAAACAGCAGGGCGCGGCAATCAGGGCCACTTATGCCCAGCCCCTGCAAGCAGTTCAAGGGCAACACCAGCCCCGCCAACAACAGCCATACCAGCAGCAATACCAATACCAGCCCCGCCAACAACAGCCATACCAGCAGCAATACCAACACAAGTACCAACAGCGCCAACAGCAACAGAGGCGGCAGCAACCATTGCCGCAGCAGGCGAGAGCCTTTGCTCTCACCCAAAACCAGCCCGAGAAAAACCAGGGAAACCTGGCAGGTATGGGCAAGCTTAAAGGTTTTTCCATAATGATTCTGTTCGATACTGGTGCCTCGCATTCTTTTATATCTGCCCCTTGCGTAGATACCTTAGAAATCGAATCAGAACGAGCTAAGTGTGCCTTAAGAATCACTACACCCTCAGGAGGAAGATCTACCACCACACATGTTTGCTCGAACGTAGAATTTGAAATAGGAGAACTTAAGATGGTAGCGAACAATCTTAATATTCTGCTCATGTGGGACGTAGATATAATCTTAGGAATGGACTGGCTAGCTGAGAATCACGCCACCATCCTTTGTAGTGAACGAAAAATTTCTATTCGACCACCTGGAAAGGAACCAACGGAATTTCACGGCATAGGTATGAAGAAAAGAGTACCAGTAATATCCGCATTACAAGCCAGAAAAGAGATGATGAAGGAAGGAAGCACAGCTTATCTCGTCTACCTAAACGGGGAAGCTAGTGAAGACAAGAAGGTGGAAGATGTGGCAATAGTACGAGACTTTCCAGAAGTTTTTCCTGAAATATTGCCAGGACTACCTCCAGACAGGCAACTAGATTTCACCATTGATCTAGAACCTGGATCTGCCCCAGTATCAAAGGCACCGTACAGGATGGCCCCAAAGGAACTACAAGAATTAAAGGTGCAACTACAGGAACTCTTGGACTTGGGTTTCATCAGACCCAGTGTCTCGCCTTGGGGAGCGCCTGTACTCTTTGTCAAGAAGAAAGATGGAACCATGAGGATGTGCATTGATTATCGAGAGTTGAACAAACTGACGCTTAAAAACAAATACCCTCTTCCAAGGATAGATGATTTGTTCGATCAACTCAAAGGAGCCAGTGTATTCTCAAAAATAGATTTAAGGTCTGGGTATCATCAACTGAAGATCAGACCAGAGGATATATCTAAGACCGCTTTCCGCACAAGATATGGTCACTATGAATTCGTTGTCATGCCATTTGGTCTAACCAATGCACCGGCAGTATTCATGGACCTCATGAATCGAGTTTTCCATCCATACTTAGACAAATTTGTCTTAGTATTTATAGATGATATCCTCATCTATTCTAAGAATGAACAAGAGCATGAAAATCATTTGAGAATCATCCTGGAGACATTAAAGACGGAGAAGTTGTTCGCCAAATTCAGCAAGTGCGAATTTTGGTTGAAAGAAGTAATGTTTCTAGGGCACATCGTATCAGCAGATGGAATCAAGGTGGACCCCGCCAAGGTGCAAGCAGTGCGCGAGTGGAAATCACCAACCACACCTAATGAAATCCGAAGTTTCTTAGGTTTGGCAGGATACTACCGGAGATTCATCGAAGGATTCTCTAAAATAGCGAGACCAATGACGCAATTACTTCGCAAAGGAATCAAGTATAAATGGAACGAAGAGTGTGAAGCCAGCTTCCAAGAGCTGAAGAAGAAATTGACAACTGCACCAGTGTTAGCAGTTCCAGCAGCCGATAAAGAATACGTGATCTTCACAGACGCGTCCAAAAATGGGCTAGGTTGTGTGTTGATGCAAGAAGGAAAGGTCATTGCCTACGCCTCGCGACAACTAAGGCCACATGAATTGAACTACCCCACTCATGATCTGGAACTGGCAGCAATTGTGCACGCTTTGAAAATTTGGAGACACCATCTATACGGAGTTAGATGTGAAATCTTCACTGATCACAAAAGTCTTAAGTATTTTTTCGAGCAGAAAGACTTGAACATGAGACAGAGAAGATGGCTCGAGCTCGTGAAGGATTACGATTGCGGTATCAACTACCACCCGGGAAAAGCTAATGTAGTAGCTGATGCTCTAAGTCGTAAAACTCAATCCGAGTTAGGACTTCTTCTCACTCAAGAGGACACGCTTGTAAGGGATTTTGACAAATTGAAGATAGAAGTGGTTCAGCCACCGGCAACGACAAGAGCAATTATTGCAACTCTAGTAGCCGTCCCAGACCTCAGAGAAAGGATCGTCAGTGCCCAGAGAACGGATGAGAGCTTGGAAAAAGTTCATCTCAAGATCCGAACAGGCACGCCAGGAGGCTACCAAGAGGCAACGGATAACGCATTTCTTTTTGAAGGAAGATTGTGTGTTCCCCATAACGAGGAACTCAGAAACGAAATCATGAGTGAAGCTCATGACACGCCCTATACCGCTCATCCCGGAAGTACCAAAATGTACCAAGATCTAAAACAGAAGTTTTGGTGGGACGGGATGAAACGAGATATAGCCTCGTTTGTAGAGCGTTGCCTTGCATGCCAGCAAGTGAAAGCTTTACATCAACGACCATATGGGAAATTACAGCCATTGGAAATTCCAGAATGGAAGTGGGAGCACATAGCGATGGATTTCGTGACGGGTTTACCCAAGACAAATAGGGGCAACACAGCTATTTGGGTAATAGTAGACCGTCTCACAAAGAGCGCTCATTTTATACCGATTCCAATTACCCATGGATCGGAGAAACTAGCCCAACTGTACATTCGTGAGATTGTACGGCTACATGGAATACCAATATCCATTACTTCAGATAGAGATTCAAAATTTACTTCTAGATTTTGGATCAGTTTGCAGAAAGAGTTGGGAACGAGATTAAACTTTAGCACCGCCTTTCACCCTCAAATAGATGGACAATCAGAAAGGACAATTCAGACCCTTGAAGATATGTTGAGGACAGTGGTGCTAGACCGAGGAGGAAGTTGGGAATCAGTGCTGCCGTTAATCGAATTCGCCTACAACAATAGTTACCAGGCAACCATTGATATGGCACCTTATGAGGCGCTGTATGGAAGGAAGTGTAGATCACCACTTTACTGGGATGAAGTGGGTGAAAGAAAAATCCTTGGGCCAGATGCAGTAAGCGAGATGATCGAGACCATCCGCCAGATTAGAGCAAGAATTAAAGAGGCCCAGGACAGACAGAAGTCTTATGCTGATACCCGACGAACTGAACTACAATTTCAGATTGGAGACAAAGTTTTCCTTAAAATATCACCCTCGAAAGGGATCGTTAGATTCGGTGTTAAGGGTAAGTTGAGACCCCGTTTTGTAGGACCTTATGAGATCCTAGAAAGAATAGGTCCCGTAGCGTATAGGTTGGCACTGCCACCTAGCTTTGGAAACGTCCACAATGTGTTCCACGTGTCACAGCTGAGACGGTACGTGTTTGACCCCAAACACGTGATTCACCAAGATGAAATGATTCTTAACCCAGACTTGACGTACGAGGAAAAACCTGAAGCCATTTTGGACCGAAAGGTGCAAGAGTTAAGGAATAAATCGATCGCGTCAGTCAAAATACTGTGGAGACACCATGGACCGGAAGAAGCAACGTGGGAACTTGAGGACCAGATGAAAGAAAAATACCCAGAACTTTTCACATAGGTATGCAAATTTCGGGACGAAATTTTTGTTAAGAGGGGTAGTATGTAACAACCCGCTCTTTTATTATATTTAAATCCAGTAATATGATATTATTATTTCATCTTTCAGTAAATCAAGCCCAGTAATTATTTATGATTTAAATTCAACTTATGACCTTGGATTATATTCAATTAAGCAGGATTATTATTTTATTACCAAGTCAGTAGCTTCGCGTAAATAAAACCGCGATGAGAATTATTGAGTAAGCCAATAATTATTTCAGATTCATAACTGACTTAGCGAAGTCATGTTATTTATTAATCACAATAGAATTATTTTTCTATTTTTATTATTATTTCTTGAGTCGTGAATTTATTCCGGTTTATGAAGAATTAAATCTACGGATTTAATTTAGAATTTATTCTAGCTAAGAAAGGAAGCAGATATCGAGTAGTTTTATAAACACGCGATATTAACAAAACCCGGTAGTTGGATTTTTAAAAAAAAAAAGATGCAATACAATATTACAGATATAGAAATTCCAAGACAAGAATTATTGCTTCTGTTTATACTTCACTTTACAAACCCCTATTTTTCTATCTATCTACCAACATTAAAAAAAAAAAAAAAAATAGAATAGTGTATGTGTGTGAAGAAAATCTGCAGATATCCTTTAAGCATGCTCAAGCATGCTCAGCCATCTATTGACATTTTTCTTTGACTCCAGCTCCACGCCTATTGAAATATTCTTCTTTGACTCCAGCTCCAGCAGCATTTTTGCAAAATTTTCACACCCGAACACCTTCATTTGGTTTCAGATTTCAGCAGCTATTAATCCTCATCTCATACCCATTCCATACTTAAACGTTTTCATCATTCTCTGCCAAAGAAATTTTCAAGTATCAGTTAATTCCTGCTTCATTCAACACAGCAGCAAATAGACACCACAACCATATCCTCAAGGTATTTTCAGTTCACTATCCTCATATATGCATTTCACTTCCCTCATTTCATATAAAAGAAATTCGAAACATAGGATGAGAGTAAAACAGAGGGACATAGCAAATCACATATGCGTACATGATTAGCATTAAACAGAAATAGATTTATTCATACATTGATATCTTTATACTGCCTTTGTACTTAGAACCAAGTCATGAGAATTTCCATCGGCAACAACATGAATTGAAATACAATTGTAGAAGGATAGAACAAGAACTTAGCTTTTAGGAACATAGGACCGACTGCCCTTTTTAGCCAAGCCCCGGAGAGACCGCGGCGCTTTTCGACAGCACGGCGTCGAACCTCGCTGTTCCTGAGCCCAACTTTGACGACGTTGCGCTAATCGACGATTCACAGACGACCCCGGCCAAGATCGAACCAAGGCAGATCGTAGAGGCAAAGCAAAGCCACGGCGGGATTTTCTAGAAGAAGATGAACTAGGGCTAGGGCTCTCCACCGATGCTTCGAATCGAGAGAGAGGAGACGAAGGAGCAGACCGGCGTCGAGGTCCGGAGCGACGCCGGCGACTGGAACGGCCAGGACTCCTCGGCGACGGCTGGATCGAGTGAGAAGAGAAAGAGAACACCGATTTGGGAGGAAGAACGATGTCTAGCAGTCGCCGGACTTACAGCAGCAGCGACGTCGCGGAGGGAGGCAGCGGCCGCTCGCCGGCGACGGCTGGAACGGCAGCCTTTGGGCGCGACAGCACCTACACAGGGAGCAGCAACAGATCGATTGAGAGGGGGGGAGGATTCTGGAACGGGCGAGCAACAACAGAGCGCGGAGCCACGGAGGCGGAACTCCTCGCCGGCGACTGGAACGGCCAGGACTCCTCGGCGAATGGCTGGATCGAGAGAGGAGCGAGAGAGAGAGATGATGAGCAGTGAGAGAGAGATGATCGAGCTGAGAGAGAGAATTTAGAGAGAGTTTTAATTTTGATAATTGAGAGAGAGAGAGAGTGGCTGCTTTAATAAAAAAAAAAAAAAGGGAGAGAACCGATAATTTAGAGAGATAGAGGAGAATTGTCGGTAGTGAGAGAACCGAGAGTGAAGATTTATGGGGAGAAATTTTGGACTCTTTTATTGGGCCATCTTTTTATTTCTAACTGGGCCGAATTTATTTAATGTTCTTGGGCTGGAATTTATTTAATTCTATTGGGCCTGTTTCAGATTTGTTTAGTTCAACCCAGCTGTTAATTCGTCATTTGGGCCGATTAAAGTGTCTATTGGACTAAGATTAATTCTTTCCAGTCCACATTAATTATTACTTGGATTCCTATTATTTATTAATAATGGGTCTCGAATTTATATTACTTGGGCTCCTACGATTTAATTGATTAAGTCCAATTTATTTATTTATTTAACCCAATAAGAATTATTATTTTAGGCTTCTGTATTAATCCTAATTATTTTAATTAGTGATTAATATTAAAATTTACTAATTATTTTAAGGGTGATGATGGGCTCACTTATTGGGCTTCATGATTTTATTATCTTGGGCCTCATGTGTTGGGCTCTAGAATTTAATTGATGTTGGGCCTAATATTATTAATGCATTGGGCTTTGAATTTATTCATTTGGGCTCAAATTAAATTCCTATTGGGCCTTGATTATTTTATTTAATTGGGCCTTCATAATTATTCTATTAAGTTTAATTAGAGAAGATTTTAAGACTTACTAATTATTAATTAGTAAGTGAATTAGATTATTTTAAGATGAGTAGATTATTAAAGATTAATAATCCGACCTCATAAGACGAGCTTTAATTCCTTAAATAGGATTAGCATCTCATAATTTAATTAAAGGAATATGAGTCATGCATAATCATTTCACGCATCCTCATTTATTGAGATTTTTCGAGAATTAGAATCTTATTTTATTTTCTCGGATTAAAGGTCAAGCACCAGAGTTAGAGCTAAACCGTGAGTCTGCTATTCAGGTAGGCTTTCTATGTATAAATTAAAATTATATATTAGAATTGTTAAGACTTTATGCTTATGAATTTAAATGATATTGTCAATGCCTAAATGCTTTATGTTTTATTATTAATTGCCTATCTGATGTTAATCGAATTCGGATTCTGGATGGGACCGCAAATCCCTTCGGAATTAGTGTACACCTTGTGATCGTGAGTCATCTAGCGGGTTGGCCGATCATAGTGTCCGTAGAGGGAGGCCTCCCTCTCGGCACGAGTTACTGATATGGTGATTAATGATATAAAATACCTGCGCGGGTTATTGATGAAAGAAATGATATTATGTTTGGTAAATACGAGTCTTTAAAGGAAAACCCTCGTATATTACTACTGTTGAAAGGCTTGACAATAAAATATTATGCATGTATGTAAATTTCGGCAAGTGTCCACTAAGTACTTTTGTACTTAGCCCTGCATGTATTTTTAAATGTGCAGGTTGAGCTGTGATCGAGGATGTAGTGTGCAAGCGGAGCTTCTGTCAATCTAGGATGAGTACCTCAGAGTAGAGTATATGTCTTCATACATATATTCAAATTATTATTCCGCTGCAAACACTGATTTTACTAAGACATTATGTTATCTGTCAAAACAATATGTACTATTTAATAATGTACTCAAACTCGTTGAGTACCCCTTTGAATAATATTATGTACGGTCCCCTTGTGGCCTTCGTTGAAATTCTAGTTAATTTCAATTATTTTCCTTATACAAGTCGAGTCATCAAGAAACCGAATATGCCCCTTTCTTACTCCCGCTCCTAAATTCCCTCCCTTAGTCGCGGTTTCCCCGAATTTGCTATCCTTAGCAAGTGCGGTCGTGACAAATATGTACAATATAAGTAACTTTAATGTAAAATATTAAATAGGAGATAAGGTTTGCAATATAATCCAATTATCTAAATTGTTTAGTTTGATAAGCAATATGATTTTTTAAAATTGTTGGTATTGGATTAAATAGGGGAAGCCCATTAAAACCGTATTTTTTTATTTAATCTTGGCCAGAATGTCTTTTTTTTCCCACAAAAAAAATTAAGTATCATAATTGGCCAGAATGATATTCACTAATATATGAGTTTGGTTTTTCCTTCAAAAAAAAGTATCATAATTGAGCTTAAATTTTATAAGCCCATTAAAAAACTATATAGTACTTGTTTCCTCCTATCTCAGCCCATCAAATATTAACCCTAATATTCCACTATAAATATATACTACTACTTGCGCCTCGCCTTCTTTCTTCTCAAAAAACAGCTCAATCGGTTACTTCTCAAAAAACAGCTCAATCGCCCATCAAATATTAACCCTAATATTCCACTATAAATATATTCCACTATTAATAATAGAACAATTAAATAAATACAATCCAATTAAATAAGTACAATAAATTCAGCCCAATTAAATAAATACAACCCAACAAATTAAATACAGCCCATCTACACTTTTAAACCCTAAAATACTGCTCAAATACTCATCTTCTCTCATTGGTTCAGCGCCGCCTCTTCTCTTCTCTCTCGTTAGGCGTTTCTTCTCCCAGTCCAAACTCTCCTCTTTCTTCCACATGCGCCGCTGCCGGCGAGAAGCCACGGTCGCTGATGCTCTCCATCCTCTTCTCTCCCTCTGCCTCACCCTCTGCCGGCGAAAAACCTGCAACCATTCACTACAAAGCCGCCGTCCAAAAGCCCTACATCCCTAAACCACCAACTCCGCCCTCACATCTAGGCACTGACGCTGCTCCACGCCGCTGCCTCCGTCTGCACAGATACGCCGCCGCCGTCGTCCAAGCCGTAGCCTCCAGATCTCGGCCTACTTCTCCATATTAAATTTTGAATTTTTTTGCTTGCAGATTCGTTTTTTTTAACACCGAGTAAGATCTAATTTTTTTTTCGTTTATTAGTTTTTCGTTTTTTAATTTTTAATTTTTTAATTTTCTCCATGTTTAATTTTTCTTGCTGAAGTATCGTTTTTGTTCATTTAAACAATAGCAACAAATTTTCGTCTGCATATGCTCCAATGTTTTTGTTCATTTTGTTCTTTAAAAACCCAAGGCACAAATTTTATTTGAGAACGAATTTAGGTATTTTTTGATGATATTGCTTCACTTTTCTTTTTTCTTTTTCCTATACAGACATCTTTATTTTTTTTTCGCATTATTAGTTTATTGTTTTTCAGATTTTCATTTTCGTAGATCTCTGAATATCTACACATGAAACTGTTAGTTGTCGTTTTTTAGATCTCTGTAGATCTATTTGCTCTTGCTTTTCGTGTTTCATAGAAAATGCAGGAATTTTGTTTACTTTGCTGTTTCAAAAAAAATCAAAGAGGCAGCACATATGAAGAACTAAAAATCATTACTTGTTGCTAACACAAATCCATTTGAAATATTTGCTGCCTCTTTGAAATTATTTTTGATTAAGAATAAGAACAAAAAAAATCATTCTTTTTTGCTACCTCCGAAATCTGCCTTTGTTTGACTGAGTAAGTTACTTAAACCTTATTTAGCATATATCTTGCAAACTCTTCGAAATTTCATATTCAGATAACCTGTTGTTTCTTTTGCATGTTTATTCATATTTCAAACGTGTTTTGCACTTTCGTCATTATCATAAACCTGTTTGTTGTATATGGGATTATAGTAATGTTTTGCTCTATTTTTGTTTAGAAGTGCAGAAAATAGGGGGGGTTTTGCTCTATTTTTGTTTAGAAGTGCAGAAAATAGGGGGGAAAAATCTAAAGATGTAAAACTGAAATAAACACATAAAATAGGAAGAAAAGATAGTTGAAGATATAAAAAAATAAAGAAAGAAAGAATCTAAAGTTGTAGTTAATCAGAAATAAACACATAAAATAGGATGGAAAATTAAACTGAAGATATAAGAAAGAAAAGAACGAATATGTAAAATAGAAAGAAACATATAAAATAGAAACAAAAAAGCTAAAATATAAAAAAGAAAGAAAATAAAGAAAATGATGTAAGAAGTTGTGAGAAAGAAGCTTAGAGTAGAAATGAAAAGTTTAGGTAGAAATAAAAAAAATATAAAAATTGGAAGCAAGAAGCTTAGAGAAAAGAGCAAGAATATGCCAATATTACAGATAGAAAAAGAAGTTGCTGCTCATTAAAATGTAGAAAAGAAGGTGCAAGAAGCTGACAAAGAAAAAAGAGGAAAGAAAGAGAAGCAAGAACAGAAAGATAAGAAAGAGAAGCAAAATAGAAAGAGTGCTGACATTGAAGCAAGAAAGTGCCGAAAGAAAAATGGAAAAAGAAAGAGAAGCAAGATAGTGCCGAAAGAAAAGTGGCCGGTGAGGGAGAAAAGAAGATGCAGAAGAAATATGGCTGGTGAGGGATATACTCCCTCCGTCCACGAATCATCTTCCTGTTTGCCTCTAAAATTTTGTCCACCAATTAACTTCCTACTCTGTTTTTTGGACATATATACCCTCCCTTACTTTTTAAATTACTACACTTTATCAATTGGACCCACCACACTTTACCATTACTTGTCTAATTAATCCAATTTTGAAGTTAATTAAATGGAGTAGTATATTTCGAATTTTTCAGTTTATTTATTTATTTTCTGAATTTTCAATTTATTTATTTTCTGAAAATTTTATTTCCAGTTTATTTATTTATTTTCTGAATTTTCAAGTCTATTTATTTATTTATTTTTGAATTTTCAGTTTATTTATTTATTTATTTCCAGTTTATTTATTTATTTATTTATTTTCGAATTTTCAGTTTAATTATTTTCCAGATTATTTATTTCCAGTTTATTTATTTATTTTCTGAATTTTCAGTTTATTTATTTATTTATTTTCTGAATTTCAAGTTTTTTTATTTATTTATTTTTGTATTTTCAGTTTATTTATTTCCAGTTTGTTTATTTATTTATTTATTTCCAGTTTATTTATTTATTTTCCTGATTTCCAGTTTATTTATTTATTTTTGAATTTTCAGTTTATTTATTTCCAGTTTATTTATTTATTTATTTAATTATTTCCAGTTAATTTATTTATTTTCTGAATTTTCAGTTTATTTATTTATTTATTTTCGAATTTTCAGTTTATTTATTTTCTGAAAAATTTATTTCCAGTTTAATTATTTATTTATTTTCTGAATTTTCAGTTTATTTATTTATTTATTTTCTGAATTTCAAGTTTATTTATTTATTTATTTTTGTATTTTCAGTTTATTTATTTCCAGTTTGTTTATTTATTTATTTTCCTGATTTCCAGTTTATTTATTTATTTTCTTTTTTTTTGAATTTTCAGTTTATTTATTTCCAGTTTATTTATTTATTTATTTAATTATTTCCAGTTAATTTATTTATTTTCTGAATTTTCAGTTTATTTATTTATTTATTTTCGAATTTTCAGTTTATTTATTTTCTGAAAAATTTATTTCCAGTTTAATTATTTATTTATTTTCTGAATTTTCAGTTTATTTATTTATTTATTTTCTGAATTTCAAGTTTATTTATTTATTTATTTTTGTATTTTCAGTTTATTTATTTCCAGTTTGTTTATTTATTTATTTATTTCCAGTTTATATATTTATTTTCCTGATTTCCAGTTTATTTATTTATTTTATTTTTTTTTAATTTTCAGTTTATTTATTTATTTTTCGAATTTCCAGTTTATTTATTTATTTATTTCCAGATTATTTATTTATTTTCTGAATTTTCAGTTTATTTATTTATTTATTTATTTTTGAATTTCCTGATTTCCAGTTTATTTATTTATTTTTGAATTTTCAGTTTATTTATTTCCAGTTTATTTATTTATTTAATTATTTCCAGTTTATTTATTTATTTTCTTAATTTTCAGTTTATTTATTTATTTTTGAATTTTCAGTTTATTTATTTTCTGAAAAAATTATTTCCAGTTTATTTTTTTATTTATTTTCTGAATTTTCAGTTTATTTTTTTATTTATTTTCTGAATTTCAAGTTTATTTATTTATTTATTTTTGAATTTTCAGTTTATTTATTTCCAATTTATTTATTTATTTATTTCCAGTTTATTTATTTATTTTTCGAATTTCAAGTTTATTTATTTATATTTTTTTGAATTTCCAGTTTATTTATTTTCCAATTTATTTATTTCCAGTTTGTTTACTTATTTATTTATTTATTTATTTTCTGAATTTCAAGTTTATTTATTTTTTGAATATTTTATTTCTAATTTATTCATTTAAATGCTTTCATTTAATTCACCTAATAAAATAATGCCAAATAGTTAGTGCAAGATTAGTAAAAGTAATCACAATACATTAACACTACCCTTTTAGTCTTTTACACCACCTTTACACCACCTTTTTCAGCTTTCTTAAAACCCGTGCCGAACACCAAATAGGAAGATGATTCGTGGACGGAGGGAGTATAAAGAATGTATCTTGATGGCTAAGTTTTGTATTAATGAGCTCTGCATTAATTGTTGTCTTTGAGCCCCACAATAATTATATGTATAGTATTAGATATGTCAGCAATTGTACAAAAAGATATGTTGAATAGTTGTTGAACAGTGAAAATATTTATTGAGTCATTTATTGCAACCACAATTTTGCAGCACAAAGCACGTGCAAATAAGACAAAAAAAAATATTGGCTGAAATGCAATTGGGCGGGAATGTGTGTGTATTTTGGTGCATTGTTTTTGTGTTTTTAGATATTAAGTAGATTAAGTTCCAAGAATCATCTTGTTTGGAGTTTGAAACAACAAATTTAACTTGTGAATATCATCATTTAATTGGGTTTCGAGAATCATCTCGCTTGGAGCAATTCAAATTGTATTAGTCTCAATCATTCCGCCAATTAAATATAGATTTTTAATTTGGAGAGCAAGAGTTTCTTCTTGTATAAGTTTTATTTTAGTGAAACCTTATAAAAAAAAATAAAAAAATCAATGTGAAATGAGGTGATTTATATGAATTCTTCACTCGATTGAGATTATTATAAATTTAATACTCCCTCCGTCCGCGATATCGTTTCCACATTGTGGACGGCACGTGTTTTAAGAAAAGTGGTGGATAGTAGTAGATATGTAGTGAATGGAGTTTGGGTCCCACAATTGTTGTGAGTGGAAGTTTGTGGACCCTACTTCTATAAATTGAAGTGGAAACGATATCGCGGACGGACCGAAATGGCAAATGTGGAAACGATATTGCGGACGGAGGGAGTACATAATTAAAGATTTTTAATGTATTTTAACATCATATCCTCTATTGTTCTTTATCTAAATTCTTCATTTATGCATTACTAATTTCATAATTTATCTATTATTATTGTTATTATTATTATTATTATTATTATTATTATTATTATTATTATATTATTATTATTATTGACGAAACTGAAACAAATAAAGTTTTTAGATATGAAAAATATATTTTTCTTCCCTATACAAATAAAATGTACGGATATATTTTATAAAAAATAAAAATAAAATTTTAATTATTTTGATAGACATAAAATAAGATTTTGTTTTAAAGTAATCGGGTTATAGAATTTGTGCCTTATTATTAGGGCTGTAAACGAGCCAAGCTACTCGTGACTATTCGACGTTCGACTCGATAAAAGCTCGTTCGATAATTTAATGAACAGCTCGTTTAGCTAAACAAGCCAAGCTTGAGCATGACGATGTTCGGCTCGTTAGCTCGTGAACAAGCTCGTGAAGTGATTTATCTTAAAAACATAAGATTATTCATTAAATGTCTTACTATATTTTATAGTATATGTAGTAATATTTGGATTAAGTATCTAATTAACATCATTTATTTACAAGAAAATAGTAAATATATTATATTTTTGTGAATAAAATAACTTATATATTTGAAAATTAACTTATGTATTAGGAAAATAACAAAAATTTTAAATAAAAATTTAAATTTAAAAAGCTCGATTAGGCTCGGCACTGTATTCGACTCGATTAAAGCTCGATCGATAATTAATCAAACAGCTCGATTAGCTAAACGAGCCAAGCTTGAACAAGACACTATTCGGTTCGGCTCGGCTCGATTACACCCCTACTTATTATTCAACCATGTAAATCAATGACCGAACCCATTTATAATTTACATACACGTACAGTCTCAATTCAAACTCAATTTAAAATTGATTTTATTGAAAATTAAGAAGATAAATATTATATATATATATATTATATATAATATATATATATATATATATATATATATATATATATGGTGCGGTTATAATGAGAACCACACTTATCGTGAGAACATAAATAACCATTAAAATCAATGCATCTATTATATAAATTAATGCATTCGCTATTAAATTTAATGCATCCGAAAATAATAAATTTTTTGCTTCCTTCAGGATTCGAACCCAGGATCTGCATTCATCCACCAAGATGATGCATCCACCGTAGATGTAACACCCAGCATTTTCACTGCAGTATATATATTATTAATATTGTTTTCTATGATTTTAAAGAAGAAAGAGAAGTCTCAATTTTTATGCAAAACTTGAACTTAGTTATTTAACGAGCAGATTATATCGAGATTTTTTTTAAAATCATAAAAGCCCGAGTATTTCATGATTTTAAGGTTGATAGGATTTTATGCAAAAAGCCCAAATTAAATTGTCTCAAGTTTTTATTCACAGCCGAGTAGTTATTTATTTGGGCCAAGAGGTTGTTAAGAAAATAGTGAGGAAGCCCAATAAGTATTTATTTGGGCCAGGAATATTGTCATATAAAAAGGGCCCAAGCCCAATTTTATATCTTTTAATTAGAGTTTTAAATTGCTAATTAGATCTATTAAGCCTGATTAGCTCACAGAGGGACACGGCAGCTACTCCACAACCGACTTCAGCTTATTTAAATCCCCTCACCTCTCACGTTAAACCCTTTTCTTCCTCATTCTGCAATCTTAAACACGCAGCAATCATCCATTCAAACACACATCCTCCACAGCAGCAGACATCAAAGAAGGTAGTCTTTCTTTCAATACAGTAGATTCTTTATGTAAAGAAAAGCAGTGAAAACAGACATAGCTACACCAGTTAAGCACAAATAGATATCTCTAACTCTAATTTCTATAAGCACAGTACGATTTCCCCAACCATTACAGCTTCAGTTTTTCAATAATCAATCAATGAAAGAACATAATTTACAATAAGAAAAGTAGAAAAAAAATAGAATCTTGAGCATTGATCAGGAGGCGGGCTGCCTCGCCGGAGTTGAATCATCGATTCCTGAGATAAGGAAATAGTTAGAGATTTATTTAATTTATCGTATTAAAACCAGCAAATAGAGAAAAAGAGAAGAGAGAGAGAAAGAAAGGGAAAGCAGAGGCGGCGGCCACCCCCGGCGCTGCTACGCAACCACGGCTCACGGCGGCAGCCGCGAACAGGGCAGAGAAAGAGAGATCGAGAGAGGGCAGAGAGAGAGGGAGTTCGAGGGAGAGAGCAGAGACAGAAGTAGAGAGAGAGACAGGGACTTACCTGAAACAGAGGAGGCGGCGGCGTGACAGAGACGACGGCGGGGCGGTAGGCTTCGCCGGAGAGACGAATCTCAGAGGGGAAAAGAGAGACAGAAACCCTATATATATAAGTTAGGAATTTTAGAATTAGAGAAGAAAATAGAGAAGAGAAAGGAAGGAGGGGGAAGGAGAGGGCCGGCCTCGCCGCGCCGGAGGCGGGGAGGACCGGCGACATCTGCCAAAGGAGAGAGCGAGAGAGAGAGAATGGCAGATTTAAGAGAGAGGGAGCGTGAGGATTGGGGAGGTGCTTATACGTGCTGCTAGAGGGAAAGAGAATTTAAGCTTTGGTTTTATATTAGTTATACTTACTCTAATGGGTTTTGATAATTTGGGCCCATTTCTTATTATACGTATTTGGGTTGATTAATGGAGTGGTGGCTTTGCTTAGCCTTAATTTATTATTGGGCTATTATTAATTTAGTTGGCCCCTTAATTTAGTTAAAGTGAGCTAAGTTATTTTAGTTTAAGCTTATAAATATGTATAAAGGATTATTAGCTATTAGCTAATAATTAATTTGATTTATTAAATGGCCTAGACATGTAGGATTATTTTAAATAGTGTGAGCGGAGTTATGATTAATGCCAGAGTTACAATTATCGTAGTTTAAGTTGAGATTTAGATAATATGTTAGTATGCTTTTAATAAGTTAAGTTCAGAAAAGTAGATTACTTAGACTAGAGGAAGCAACCCTAAAGTTTCAATAGATATAAGTTTCAACTAGGAATTCTTTTATACTTATTTCTTGTCTATTTATCCAATCTTACATTGGGAACCTCATTATAATGAAGGTTCGAGTGGCTTTATAAAGTGAACAAGCAAGGATTTCTACTTCATTAAGCGTATCAGGTGGGCTTTCTAAACTCAAAATATGAAGTGCACACTATTTCATGATGTTTACATGAATAAAGTTATATTAAAGTTATTGACTTGCCAAAACTTTTATGAGCTTGTATGATACCTATCTGACACCAGAAGTTAATCGAATTCGGATCATGTTCTATCCAGATGTTAGACAAGATTAGTGTACACAAGGGACCGTGAGCCGATTTAGCATATCGGCCGGCCTAGGACTGTGAGCCGGTTTAGCGTATCGGCCGGTCTAGGAACGTGAGTCGGTTTAGCGTATCGGCCGGTCAGTGACCGTAGAAGGTGGCCACCTTCTCGGCACACAGTTATCATTGCAGATATGGTATAGTACAACGAAGTATGTCTGCAGACGTATATGATGTTATGATGATATATATATATATGTATATAGAAGTTTTACAGTTTTGGCGTGCACAGGTTATTTAAATAAAACTCCTGTGTGATGCTTGAGATGGCAAGTTCAATATATAGCTCTAAGAGGAAGCTTTAAAGTTATTTCGGCATGTGACCATTGAGTACCTTTTTAGTACTCAGCCCTGCATATATTTTCTAAATGTGCAGGTTAAGCTGTGTTGCAGATGGATGTCAGCAGAGCAAAGTTTTTGATATATAAGTATTAAATTAGGCTCAGGATTCCATGTCTTCATACATGTAATCCACTTAAGCTATTCCGCTGCAACGCTCAGTGCGTTTTACTTTATTGATGTGTTGCAAAGATTTCAAACTAATAGCTTACAGAATTATATCACTTGATACTTCTACAACTTGTCGTTATGTATTGTGAGTTGTCTGCTTTTGAGTTTTAGAAAAGATTGTTTATGATTACCAAATACTTTGGTAAATTATTGTTTAAGCAGGTTAGTGATTTTTATTGAGATCTATTTTCTTTTTCATTTTCTTATTTTGTTTTCATTCACACTTTTTCCCGACTTAACTATTCACTAGCTTAGGTCGGGCTGTGACAGTAGATCTTGATGATCGAATGGTTTAAAATGGTTCTCTGTTCTAATTTTATTTAGTGGTTCTTATTTGAACCTCTCCCTATATATATATATATATATATATATATATATATATATTCATACAGTATAATATATTGCAACATATACATATAATATATACGCTTTTGAGAAATATAAAATTAATAACAAATATACATCTAATGATCTAATAACTAACATTTAATTAACATCATGTATAGTTAATAATATTATTATATATATATATTTATAATTAATTATATTTATTAAGATTAATGAATCTTTATATGGAATGTATTAGTTAATTAATTAATAAATGATGAAGATTATATATGGTAAATTTTGAAATGGTGAGATTCTAGATATGCCACTGTAAACACAAATTTTTGTATTTCAATTTGATAAAATACAAAAATGCGTTACAAAGATAATTTGATAGATTTGAAGATAGATTTATGCGGGTTGTAATCTCTAGTTAATCCTCTGATTCTTCTCTTCCATTTGATTCTTGAACAAACTCGAAGGTTCTTGAAATACTTGATTTGATGACGCCAATCCAAGGGACTCAAGTCATGATTTTGGATTGAACGTTGAACTTGATTTGATTTGAGAACATTCTTAGAATTTGTAAGAATGCCTTGAAGCTTTTGAACTTGATTTCTTTGGATACTTGAAGATCACTTCAAAGATTTGCAGGAATACTTGAGGAGTTTGAAGGATACTTGAAGATTTGAACGCTCAAATACTTGAAGATTCGAAGGATACTTGAAGATTTGAATGCTCAAATACTTGAAGATTCGAAGGATACTTGAATGTTGCCTTGAAGATTTGAAGGATACTTGATGAATACTTGAAGACTTGATAGAATTCTTTGAACTCCTCAATCTTCCACTTCAACTTGCGATACTAGAGAGGATTCTTTATGCTCTTCGATCTTCCGCTCCCTCCAGTTTTTTTTCTAATGAGCACCCCCAACACCTCTATTTATAGATTTTAGAGATGGGCTTCGTGGGCTTTATGGGCTTTGGGCCTTCATGCATGGGCCTTAGGGCTTTAGGTGTCCATAAGCCCATTAATTTATTTATGTTAAATATTAATTATATATCTATTTAATTTAGGAATAAAATCCCATTTAATAAAATAGAAAATATAATTGAATATTTAATTCATGAATTTACACGTGGCATGATTTAATTCGACGACAATTTAATTGTCTACAAATTGCCCCATCGAGACTTGTTTATGGACAAAATGTCTTTGGTAATAGACAAGTTTCGAAATTTATCTTGATAGTTTAAACTCTTATCGAGGAGTTCTTGACTTGAATTTAATTTTTTTTTTGAATTTTCAAATAGTTTATACTCGTATTTAGGAGTTCTTGAATTTCTTTGAATTTTTGTAAATAGTTTATACTCGTATTTAGGAGTTCTTGACTTGAATTTAATTTTTTTTTGAATTTTCAAATAGTTTATACTCGTATTTAGGAGTTCTTGAATTTCTTTGAATTTTTGTAAATAGTTTATACTCGTATTTAGGAGTTCTTGACTTGAATTTAATTTTTTTTGAATTTTCAAATAGTTTATACTCGTATTTAGGAGTTCTTGAATTTCTTTGAATTTTTGTAAATAGTTTATACTCGTATTTAGGAGTTCTTGAATTTCTTTGAATTTTTGTAAATAGTTTATACTCGTATTTAGGAGTTTTTGACTTGAATTTAATTTTTTTTGAATTTTTGTAAATAGTTTATACTCGTATTTAGGAGTTCTTGAATTTCTTTGGATTTATAAATAGTTTATACTCGTATTTAGGAGTTCTTCAATTTCTTTGAATTTTGTAAATAGTTTATACTCGTATTTAGGAGTTCTTCATTTTGAATTTGAATTTGTAAATAGTTTATACTCGTATTTAGGAGTTCTTCATTTTGAATTTGAATTTGTAAATAGTTTATACTCGTATTTAGGAGTTCTTGAATTTCTTTTGAATTTATAAATAGTTTATACTCGTATTTAGGAGTTCTTGAATTTCTTTTGAATTTATAAATAGTTTATACTCGTATTTAGGAGTTCTTGAATTTCTTTGAATTTTGTAAATAGTTTATACTCGTATTTAGGAGTTCTTCATTTTGAATTTGAATTTGTAAATAGTTTATACTCGTATTTAGGAGTTCTTCATTTTGATTTTGGAATTTTAAATAGTTTATACTCGTATTTAGGAGTTCTTGACTTGAATTTGTAAATAGTTTATACTCGTATTTAGGAGTTCTTCATTTGATTTTGGAATTTTAAATAGTTTATACTCGTATTTAGGAGTTCTTGACTTGAATTTGTAAATAGTTTATACTCGTATTTAGGAGTTTCTTGATTTTTTTTTATTGTAACAATTTTAGCAATTAAATAATTAATTGCTTGATTACATTTTGAGGTGAACAACTAACACCTTCAATATTTGGGACCATTTCTCGGTCCAAATCAAATAGGTAGGCTAATAAACTCCTTAAGCCCATTTTTGAAACTCCACATGGCAACTCCTATTTCAAGTTTGTTTGATCACTCTTGTCTTTTAATCCCAGCCATCCGTTCTTATGATCAGTGACTCCTTTTTCCAGCAGCTTTAATTTGAGAATTTGTTGGCTACTGCAAGTTGAGTTCTATTTTAAGCTACCTTTTGTGCCATCCTCAGCCATCTTATGCGTGCCAACCATCTTATGCGTGCCAACGCAAACAAAGTCCTTCGTTGCATTAAATGTAGTCCCTTTTAAGCTTTAACAGCTTGTTTTGAAGGGCCTTTCATAGCTGGAAGAATAGCTGGAACTCCACTCTTCGTACACTGGCAGCTAGTTTAGGGATTTGGTAGCTAGGATTTTTGGTGAGAAGTTTGCCTATAAATAGAGGAGCCACTCTTCCTTTCTTTCATTCACAAGCCCAGTAGCCTCCTTTTCGCAACCTTAGCATTCTTTAGCAGCCATCTCCCTTCAGCTACCCTCCTCTTCACTTCTTAGCCTTCTTAAAATATAGCCATGTGAAGAGTACTTCGAGAGCTGCCATTTCTTTCTCAAAGTTCACCTCTTTTTCATCTCCACAGCAACCTCCCTTCATAGCCAAAGACCTCTCTTTTTGTAGCTCTAGCTCTTTGGTTACGTTTCTTTTGACAACATGCTAATACCATTTATCATCTTGATATATAGTTCAAAGCAACTTCATTTTGGTTGTTTCGTTCTAGCGGCGGTTGAAGGTAGAGGCGTCGAACGACGACGTGTGCTGCTTCGTAGTCCCGGCGAAAACTTTTGGCAGCGTAGGTAACCTTTCTTTCTTCTCCGCAACTTCTATGCCGAGATATCATCGGCAATACACTTACAACCCCTTTTTTTCTTCCTATGATGTGCAGCTCTTTTCACCAAAGCAACTTTCATTTGCGTGGTTCCGTTCTAGCAGCGGTTGAGGGTAGAGCTAAAAGCCGATAGTAGCGGCAGCAGCAGAATTTTGAAGTCTCCGCGTTACGCCGTCGCCGTCAACTGCAAGACTTACGTTGAGTCCCATCTGCCGCAGCTGCTGGAGTATTCACGCCACCGTACCGTCGACTCGGTCCTTCGTGAAACAATGCCACTAAAACTCTCCGCCGACACGCCTCTGTGTTTGACTGCTCGCGAAAGCTCATTGGCTTGTGTCCGAGATGCAGCACAGTTACGCAGCTCGCTGCTTGTTGCTTGTCATGAAGGAGTAGAGGTTGGAGCTGTAGGGAGCTTCTCACTGCCGTTCGCCGGAGATTGAGGAGTCGGTGGCTTTGAACTTGAGGTGGTCCAGGCTGGAGAGCGCCAAGGAGGCTGTAGCTGACCATGACTGGAGGTCTTTCGTGGCGACGTTGCTCTAGCGGGAGGGCTGCTGTCGGAGCAACGCGGCGGCGAGACGCCGGATTTGATAAAAGGAGCAGAGCAGCGTCGTGTATGTGTGTACTGTCAGCGAAACAAAAGAGAGTATCACCTGCAGAAAATGTGGCGCCGGCAACGGGAAGAGGCTGGCGACAGTGGGCAGATTTTGGGTGGACAGTGGCGTGAGGTGGATGGCGTGAAGGAGACGGCGCCGGGCATAGCTCCTTGTTGCTTCCCTATTTTGCCGGAGCTATGTGCGCAGCGGCAGTCTCCGGAAGCGGTGGCGGGTCTGCTGAGTTGTCTCGCGAAAGTTCAGATGGCGAGGAGAGGCGACCGGAACGAGGCCGGATGGCAGGCGGTTGCCGGAGAAGAGAGAGTATGAGAAGAGATGCGCCGCCTAGGAGTGTTGGCTGCGGTCTCATCCGAGGAAAAGAGAGAGTATGCAATTTAGCCCTTGGTTGAATTTATGTTGGGCCATCTTTTGGTGGGGCTTTGGGCTTCATTGCTGGGCTTCTTTAATTTGTAGAGAGGCCATCTTAAATTACACCAAGCCCATTTCTATAAATCAAATAAATCGGGCCCAATTTTGGAAACAAAGTATGGGCCCAAGTTTTGAATTGATTTTTTTTTTTTTATCAAACCATTTATTGTTATTCAATAATTTTTTTTTTTTTTTTTTTTTTTTTGCAGCTGGCAGCAGCGAAAGCTTGGTGATGACGATTTTGGAGGGTTATGTTCAAGATTGGCGCAGTCTTATCAACCAACTTGATGGCGGATTTTGCCCCAAACGAGATGCTTTGAGTATTTGCAAAGTTTGGAATCTATTGTTATTTTTCTTTCAGTTTTGACATCTCCATTAGCCCGACTAAAGACCATCCTCAGAGAGTTTATCCAAAAATCTGGCGGCAGCTCATCTAAGACCTTATTTGAGTGATGTTTACTTTGCACTTCAGGTGGTTCAATTGGCTTTTAATCAGATTTCGGGTGCGCTCAGATCTGGGCCATTGTGAGTCCAACCTTTGAAGATTGCTGGTTACATCTTCTCTTTGCGCGCATTTGAGCAGGCTAGATGACTCAAAGGTGTGAACGTGTATTTCCACTCCACAAATAGTTTCAACTTTAGAGAAGTGAAGTTGGCGATGCATAGCTGACCTCAACGCCAGATGACTCAATTCTTTGACAGGTCTTGGGTGCGCTCGGACCTGGGATTGTTCGAGTCTGGTTTGAGTGAGGTTGTCATGTTTGGCATCTCACGAAGTTGGGAGAATTCTGCACAGCGACTCGAGAAGATTGAGTCTTCTCTTCTTGATGCTTAAGCCAAGGAGAATGAAGCCATCGTCAGAATTGCTTTGATCAAGGAAGAGCTTGCTATGATAGAGATGTGGGAGATGGAGATGACGTTGTTCTTCAAGCAAGATAGTGCCTCCTTTCATATTGCCCGAGGTGCAATCCCATAATTCAAAAGAGAGTTTGACAAACATAAAGTTGCACATGTTGATGAGGAAATGCTGCGGAATTTTGAAGACTTCAGAGTCACTTTTGATCTCTGCTCAGAGAACTTTGGAGGATCAAGACCCATTTGCTTAGTATTGGTGCAAACCGCAGTTTCTATCATTTTCCTCTTTTGATGACTCTCATTTGGTTTGTGATGGATATTTTGACATCTTTTTCTCCAGATACTTGTGTTTTTTTTTATGACTTGATCTTCTTCTCAACCTTAGAATGAGACATATTCGGCTTCACATAATCAACTTAAATCATAACTTGATGATATAAATCGAAAAGAGTCAAACACAACTTATGACTGAACCTAGAAATTATCTAAGTTGCCTACGTACCCTTTTGAAAGGGATCAAGTCAAAACGTAGTTCATAGGATCAACAGGTGTTTGAGATTGGGTGCCGTGCACAGTTTATACTCATGCGGGCCAGGAGTAACATGCAGTTTAGGCTCGTGCGTCAAGGAGCTGTCTTCATACACTCCATTTTGTTGCTTTTCTTCATCTGACTCATTTTTTGGCTTTTCTGCTTTTCTATTTTTTTTTTTTGGCTTTTTATGCTTTCCATTTTTTTTTGGCTTTTCTATTTTTTTTTTTTTTTTGGAACTATATACATATGTACATGCTTGAACTTCTACCACCCTTCAAGGATAGTAGTACTTCAAGAACTTTCCTTTGAGAGTGATAACAATTGGCCTCCTTGCAGCGAGGGCCATGTCTCCAATTTGAAAAGAGGGCGCTCGCACTGCTTTGTTGAAGGATCTTGAAGGAAGAGTTTGATAGTATTCCAATTTTGCTGGACTTCTAGTCTCTCTTCATCCAGAGTTTCCAGTTCTTTGGGGCTCAAGTGCGAATTCTCTTCTCCAACGACCGTTTTCTCGCAGGAGGTGATATGGTTTGCTGTGACAACGTCTTCGTCTTTTCGGCGAGGATCTTTGCAATCAAAACACGTCTTTATGCTTTCATTTCTCTGGCGTATGAAGGCTATATTCTCTGCAACGCTTGTTGTGATAACGTCACTTCTAACGAGACTTGCAATTTCACGACGCACTTGACTTTGAGTAGTATGAGGAAGAGGAACCGGATTACTAGCACTATTAGTAGTGTAGTAAGAGGAAGCCACACTTTCTCTATCTTCTTGATCTATGGCATCTCGTGTGAAGATGGTGGTCTTCATTTGAGCTTTCATTTTTTTCCCACATGACATAATCAAAGTGGTGTATCTTTTCATTCGAGGAGGGATCAAACTTCTCCATTTCTCTGTTATGTGCAGTTCATCACTCCCTTTTGTCTTGCTTCGTTTCCATGATTTGCCTTTGCCAAGTCTTTTAAAGACAGATACTTGTTGAGCTTCTCTTCTACCCATCCTATTGAAAATAGAAACCCTTTGGGTTCTCCGATTGCTTGAAGATTCCAGGATTTGCTTGGTGCTAGCATAGTTAGCAGTGGCTCTCTTGATGGCAATTCGAATGGGGCTTTGCACTGTATATCCCAAACCTGCTTTGGAGTTTTGGCCTGCGTTATCAGTCTTTTCCAAATGAGACCTTGACATAGAGCTTTCTTGAGGATTGTATCCAGCATTCACGAGGAGTTTATATGCCTTCGGACCAAAGTGCTTTGAGAGTTCTTTGTTTGAGAGATCTTCATGCTCTGTGATGCTACTTTGCTTTGGTCGGACAAACCCTTCAAATGGTTGGTGAATTGGCTTCTTGGCATCAATCTTCGTTAAAGGCATGGTGAATCCTTCCATCTTCAGAAAAGATTCTTCTTTCTTTTTCTCCTGGCAAGATCTCAACTCGTCATGTGATGTATCATCTTTCACCATTGAGACTTTGGTTCTTTCCAAATAGAACTTAGCATCAGCAAAATGTGATTCTGCTTCCGTAAACGGCTTTTGATCACCAACCACTTTTCTTATGGCACCATTTTGATAGTACTTGAAGCATTGGTGCAATGTAGAAGGAACAACACCATTTTCATGAAGCCATGGTCGACCCAGAAGCATATTATAGGACGTCTTGGCATCGATAACATGAAGCAACGCTGTCGAATCCATGTCCTGCATCAGCAATCGCAACCTTATAGTTCCAAGAGCTCTTTGCTCTTCATGATTGAAACCTTGGATCATCAATCGACTTTTTGACAGCTTATCTACTTGGATTCCCAATTGCTTCAAAGTCCTTAGTGGCAAAATATTGACCGCCGAGCCTCCATCGATGAGAATTCGATTGACCTTCTGCTCATGTGTATAACAACTCACGAACAATAGCCTGTTATGAGGTTCAAATCCAAGCCGCAAGTCTTCATTGGAGAATGTGATTGCCAATGCATCATCGTCTTCATCCATATTTAGCTCAGGTTCTTCATCTACTTGATTGGATGTGTCATACAGAGCTCCAATACCTTCTATTATGTCATTCAAGTCTGTGGAGACCATATTTACAGCAGTAGCGTCTTCTTCAAGAGATATTTTCCCTTCTCGAGTGACAAACATGGATTTCATACCTCAATATCGCACGAATTGTTGTTATTTTCCCCCATGAATTGATTGCATATATGTGTTTGTATCCCAATTTTGAGTTTTATGTAGTTTTGATTGCTTGGTATAGTTTTTGAGTATTTTCAGGGCAAATCAAGAGTTGATTGGAGAATTGTGAGAGCATAGGATCGAAGCACGTCTCGAGAGGAATCCATGAGCGTGAACGGCGCCCGAATCAGAGTTCGGACGAGGGAGAACGGGGCCGACAAAGTCAGCCGCGCACAGGAGGCCGCGGCCGCGGTCGCGCGTCCGTGGGAAAGCTCTCGCCCGCGGTCCCCACCCGCGGCCGTGGGCCAGGACCGCGGGCATCTTCACCAGTTTCAGGGCTCCCCCGCGGTCATCACCCGCGGCCGCGGGCCGGGACCGCGGGTCTCCTGACCCTCCCCCACGTTTGTCAACCGCGACCGCGGGTCAGGACCGCGGGAAAAGAGCAGAGCCTCCCCCAAGTGGGCCCCAGTCGGGTTTTTCAGCCCTTAAACCCCATTTTCCCCCCTTTCCTCTCACCATTCATCATCTCCATCATTCAATACTCATTCCTACCTCCATATCCAAGCCCTAACCCCCATTAATACTCCTTCCTACCCATTTGAAGAAGGCATTGAAGAGGAGAGAGGATTGAAGCAAGCTTCTCAATAGGATTTGATTATTCTTTTCTCTCTCTTTCATTTATGTTTCTCTTTTCATTGGGTATGTTATTGTTGAACATGATAGGCTAAATTTCTCTTTGATTTGGGGATTAGGCTAGATGATTATTGTAATGGATTGATTATTTGTGCTCAATATAAATCTTGTTTGTTCCTTTGCACATTATCTTTTCAAACCCTTGTTTTATTTCTTGTATGGTTTGTTGGCCACATTCTATGCATTTCTAATTTGCAATTTGAATCGGGAGAGAATAATTGCAATAGATAAGGTGTTTGAAACATATCAATTCGATAACCGGGAGGTTGAGAGTTGGGTGAGAGTATGTCGATCTTTGTGTGCTTTTGGGAGTTATAGGTTAGAAGTTGACCGGGGACGGCAACTATGACCCGTAATCTACCGTTCTAGTCGTCCGGGAGGGGGCTAGAACTAGTTGGGAGATCACTCTAGATAATTAGGATTGTCAAGATTAATATTGAGCTATAATTGAAGTCTTTTGCTTAATTATCGATGCCTAGTCCCTAAATCGCCTTAATCATCTTATTTATCCACTTTGCTTATTTGATTTTTATTTGTCTTTGCACTTGTTAAGTATTTAGTTAGATAATCAAACCAATCACTCAATCGTTTAGTCTAAATAGTCGAGTAAAATGAATTAGGATAATCACTAGATTGAACTACTAATCCTTGTGGGATACGACCTTGCTTCCATATATTACAACTACCCGTATACTTGCGGCGTGGTGAAAATATTAGCGAACAAGTTTTTGGTGCGGCCTCCTGTGCGCGGCTGACTTTGTCGGCCCCGTTCTCCCTTGTCCGAACTCTGATTCGGGCGCCGTTCACGCTCATGGATTCCTCTCGAGACGTGCTTCGATCCTATGCTCTCACAATTCTCCAATCAACTCTTGATTTGCCCTGAAAATACTCAAAAACTATACCAAGCAATCAAAACTACATAAAACTCAAAATTGGGATACAAACACATATATGCAATCAATTCATGGGGGAAAATAACAACAATTCGTGCGATATTGAGGTATGAAATCCATGTTTGTCATCGAGCTAACCGCATGACCCTGTCTTTGAAGATGAAGCAATCATGTATGGGGTGCCCAACCAGACGATGGTATTTGCAGTAACTTGGATCGTCTGTCCTCCCTGATTCATTTGGTCGCTTCATTTCTGGCAACTCGATAAGCTTTTCTTTGATCAGGTCATCAAAAATTCCTGAAACATCAGAGTCTAAGAATGGATATTGTTTTTGTTGCATTTCTTTCAAGGTAGGTCTTCTTTGCCCCAAATCTCGGGAAGAGTTCTGGTTGCCTTCTTGTCCAGCTTCTCTCTTTAAGAATTTCACCGAAGTTGCCTTAATCGCCATGGATTCTTTCTTTGGTGTTTCATCGGACGGTTTGCTTCCTTTCTTGAATTCTGGCTTGAATTTGCGAGGTTCTCGGATGGGTGGTTCTTCGATCCCGCTTGTCATCATGCTCAACTCCATATCATGAGCTCTTGTAGCAAGTTCTTCGAATGTTCTAGGTTGGATTCCTCGCAAGATGTATTGCAAGCCCCAATGCATCCCTTGAATACACATTTCGATGGCAGATGATTCAGACAATCGGTCCTTGCAGTTGAGACAAAGGTTTCTCCATCGGTTGATGTAGTCAATGACTGGCTCTTCTTTGAATTGACGCGAACTTGTGAGCTCCACCATGCTGACAGTTCTTCTAGTGCTATAGAAGCGGTTGAGGAACTCATGCTCCAGTTGTTCCCAACTATCAATTGAGTTTGATTCTAAGTCGGTGTACCAGTCAAAGGCATTACCTTTCAATGAGCGAACAAACTGTTTGACCAAATGATCTCCACAAGTACCAGCGTTGTTGCATGTTTCAATGAAATGAGCCACGTGTTGTCTCGGATTTCCTTGGCCATCAAATTGTTGGAATTTGGGGGGCTGATAACCAAGAGGCATCCTCAAGTCGTCGATCCGCCGAGTATATGGCTTGGAGTAAGTCAATGATGACTTTGAGTTTCCAGCATTGTTACTCTTCATGGTTGCTTCGATGAACTCCTTGAGTTGGTCGATTGGGATAAGGCCACCAGACGAGAAAGGAGTATCCTTTCCTGAAGATTTTCTTTCATCATAGTTTTGCTTGTCCTTGGAGATTTCTTTATCATTATTCTCTCCATCTTCTTCGTCTTCTTCATCTTCCCTATCATTGTTTGCGTGACTTGATTCTTCTTTTTCTTCTCTCAGCTTTGCAATCTGGGCATCTTGATCTTGGATATGCTTAGATAGAGATTCGACCATTTTTGTTAAGTTTAAGAGTTGTTCTTCCACAGTGGATGTGTTTGTCATCATGACATCCGCGTGGAGTTGATAATTTTCCATGGGAAACATGAAGCTTCTTCTGGAGTTGTCATCCTCTTCATGAATAGATGGAAGACGGGAGGTCGACTTGGACACCTCTTGCATCAATTTTGCTTTGCTTCGCGTAATTACACCGATGCTTTCCGAAGAACATTTAGATGAAGCTTGAGCAGTTGCATTTGGTTGAATAGACATTGTTCAAGATTTTTGGTGAAGAGTAGAGATGAGAGGTAGAGATGTCCCACCGGGCGTGCCAAAATTTGTAAACACAAATTTTTGTATTTCAATTTGATAAAATACAAAAATGCGTTACAAAGATAATTTGATAGATTTGAAGATAGATTTATGCGGGTTGTAATCTCTAGTTAATCCTCTGATTCTTCTCTTCCATTTGATTCTTGAACAAACTCGAAGGTTCTTGAAATACTTGATTTGATGACGCCAATCCAAGGGACTCAAGTCATGATTTTGGATTGAACGTTGAACTTGATTTGATTTGAGAACATTCTTAGAATTTGTAAGAATGCCTTGAAGCTTTTGAACTTGATTTCTTTGGATACTTGAAGATCACTTCAAAGATTTGCAGGAATACTTGAGGAGTTTGAAGGATACTTGAAGATTTGAACGCTCAAATACTTGAAGATTCGAAGGATACTTGAAGATTTGAATGCTCAAATACTTGAAGATTCGAAGGATACTTGAATGTTGCCTTGAAGATTTGAAGGATACTTGATGAATACTTGAAGACTTGATAGAATTCTTTGAACTCCTCAATCTTCCACTTCAACTTGCGATACTAGAGAGGATTCTTTATGCTCTTCGATCTTCCGCTCCCTCCAGTTTTTTTTCTAATGAGCACCCCAACACCTCTATTTATAGATTTTAGAGATGGGCTTCGTGGGCTTTATGGGCTTTGGGCCTTCATGCATGTGAAGGAATATTAAATTGAATTAATACTCGATTGCCCGATGATCGTTTCTTGGATTATTATTAATTCATCATACAACGATTAATTCCTAACATGCTCCTATGAATTTAACAGCTGCACACAGGTGTTAGGAAAAACTTACTTGAGAATCGGATGCACAGATGGTTGATGATCGCGTCGAATGATTCAGACTCCAGCTCTGATCTTCTCGACTGTATCCCGCTCAATTCCCAACGTTGGATGGACAACGAGCTATGAGAACTCCCAAGACAGAAAAGCCAATCACGTTTTTCTGCGCCCCCTCTCTGCTCTCAAAACCCTAATTTTGATCAGTGTATTTTCCTGAGAGCTGACAGCTGTATTTAATAGATAATTAAATACGTATGGGGCGCTGCAATCTTTGTGATAGGCGACTTCTGCCCTACTTGGGCTAGGAGACATTGGGCCAGCCCAGGGACCAGATACAAGGAATAAAGATGGGCCTCAAATAAATTAATTTATCTATGGTCAGCCCAGACCATAATTAATTTATAAATATCAGTTCATTCCACTAGAGAACCGATACTGACTTACCCCTTTATTGCCGGTGATGAGTCGGGGCTTGTATTTAGACTTATTAAATCTCCGTATTTAAAATATCCGACATCCATTAATTAATTAGAGCTCTGACAGCTTAAATTAATTAATCTCTTAATAATTCCTTAAGCAGTACCACTCAATCTTTATTATTACGCCTGAACTTAATCAACCTGCAGGGTTTAGCGCAATAAACCTTATTGAGCTCCTTAAGGGGATGTCATTATCTTATACCGGATACGGGTACTAATACAGATAATCAAATATCATATATTAACCGCTATCACCCAAGATACAGAGTACTCGAGTTAGTATATAACTTTCACCCATAGTAAGTCAAAGTGATATACGAGTTAACATATATATCTGAATACTTATTAGTATTAAGATTTATGAGTCACCGAGATCTTGATTCTTCACTTAAGTCAGATAGAAGAATACATCTCAAACTGTGGTCCTATCAATACGTAATGACGTACCAGTATAGACAAGTAGCCAAGACAAACTACTTCCATCTATACTGCAGCCTAAACCAATAACTTGTCCTAGAGTTATTTCGGCTGTGATCATATTATATCTCTTAAGGTTATTCCAATTATATGGTCTTCTGTGATCTACAACACACCATATAATCTACTTATACAGAGATAAAGAACATACATATGCAATCATGAACACAATCAGATAGGAGATAAGAATAGTGAATAACAGGAATCATTGTATACAAGCATAAAGTTCTTGCTTTCAGTATACAAATCCAACAATCTCCCACTTATACTAAAGCAAAACTTTTAGTATACAATGTGTCTAAATACTAGCTATTACAAAACTTCACTTCATCTCTCCCACTTATACTGAAAGTTTTTCTCTAAGTGGGTGGCATCAACCGCAATCCCATCCCTCGAGCATGCTTCTCATAGGTCTTTTGCGGTAAGCTTTTCGTGAAAGGATCAGCTAGGTTCTCCAATGTATCAATCTTTTCTACTAGCACATCTCCTCTGTTTACGATTTCTCGTATGATGTGGTACTTTCTCTCTATGTGTTTTGACGCCTTGTGGCTCCTGGGTTCCTTGGAATTTGCCACTGCACCCGAGTTATCACAATAAATTATGATACTCTTAGGCAAATTAGGGACCACTCCTAGATCCAAGAGGTAGTTCCGGAACCATACAGCCTCCTTAGCAGCTTCCGAAGCAGCTACATACTCGGCTTCCATGGTGGAGTCTGCAATGCACTTCTGCTTTGCACTCCGCCATGATACGGCTCCACCTCCCAAGGTAAACACATAACCAGAGGTAGATCTCTTCTCATCCCGGTCAGCCTGGAAATCCGAATCGGTGTAACCCAAAGGAAATAGACTGTCTGACTGGTAAACTAGCCTATAATCTCGAGTCCGTTTCAGGTACTTGAGAATATGCTTTACCGCAGTCCAGTGTCCTGGTCCAGGGTTCGACTGATATCTTGCAACCATGCCAACGACATAGCAAATATCAGGTCTCGTGCATAGCATCGCATACATGAGGCTACCTACGGCGGAAGCATAGGGTATCTTCCTCATCTCCTCAACCTCACCAGGCGCCTTAGGACACATGTCCTTAGACAGAGGAATGCCATGTCTAAAAGGTAGCAAGCCTTTCTTGGCATTTTGCATGCTAAAACGAGCAATCACAGTATCAATGTAAGACGCTTGAGATAAGCTCAACATCCTTTTCTGGCGATCACGAACGACCTTGATCCCCAGGATGTACGCTGCATCTCCTAAGTCTTTCATTTGAAACTGTTCGGATAACCACTTCTTTATGTCTGATAATAGCTCAACATTGTTGCCAATGAGGAGGATATCATCTACATAAAGTGCAAGGAAAACCACGTCACCATTGGCATCTAAACGGTACACGCAACTTTCGTTCTCACAACGAGTAAATCCATAGGATTTAATGACCTCGTCAAAACGTTTGTTCCATGACCTCGAAGCTTGCTTAAGTCCATAAATGGACTTCTTAAGCTTCCACACAAGATGCTCTTCGCCCTTCTTCACAAACCCTTCAGGTTGCTGCATTTAGATGTCCCTTCCTTCTTCAAGGAAACCGTTTAAGAAAGCGGTCTTGACATCCATTTGCCAAATCTCAAGGTTCATGTGGGCTGCTATGGCAAGGAGTATTCGGATAGACTTGAGCATGGCAACCGGCGAAAAGGTCTCATCATAATCTATACCCTGTTCTTGGGTATAACCTTTCGCCACCAGTCTAGCTTTAAAAGCTGCGACTTCGCCATCCGAATCTCTCTTTCTCTTGTATACCCACCTACTACCTATAGCTACAAAGCCATCTGGTAGTTCGGTCTTCTCGTATACATCCATAGCACCCATGGATTCTATCTCAGAAACCATGGCCTCGTACCAAGAATCTGCATCTTGATCTTTCATCGCTTGTCTATAGTTATCAGGGTCGACATCCTTTTGTTCATCAACAGGGAGTAGATCCGAAGATTCTCCCAAGAACATAAATCGATCGGGTTGAACTACAACCCTCCCACTACGACGAAGCGGTGGTGGTACAGCTGTGACAATGGTTTGTGCAGTGTCTTGTGGTGCATTCACTTGCACACTTGGCTGGGGTGATGGAATCGCCTGTCCATTGCCTTCGATTTCTTGAAGGACAATCTCGGACCTAGACTTGTGATTATCTATATAATCATGTTCCAAGAATCGTGCGTTGGTGCTAACAACCACTTTCTGATCCTTAGGATTATAAAAATAACCACCTTTCGTTCCTTTAGGATATCCTATAAACAGCATTACTTCACATCTAGGTTCCAATTTCTTCGCTTCCTTGTCTAGCACGTATGCAGGACAACCCCATATCTTTATATGGTTTAGACTGGGCTGGTACCCATACCATAACTCGACAGGAGTTTTAGGAACCGATTTGGAAGGCACTAGATTCAGCAAGTATACCGCTGTTTCCAAGGCATATCCCCAAAACGAAATAGGCAATGATGCATAACTCATCATCGATCTTACCATTTCCAAAAGAGTTCTATTTCTTCTCTCTGCTACACCATTCTGTTGGGGAGTACCCGGTGCAGTCAATTGGGATGTAATCCCTGAATCTGACAAGTATTGCAAGAACTCGTTCCCGAGGTATTCGCCACCGCGATCAGACCGCAATGACTTGATAGATTTACCCAATCTCTTCTCCACTTCCGCCTTGAATTCTTTGAATTTCTCAAAGCATTCAGACTTGCGTTGAAGTAGGTAAATATACCCATATCTTGAGTAATCGTCAATGAAAGTGACGAAGTACTCATACCCTCCACGAGCTCTAGTGGACATCGGTCCACACAAGTCAGAGTGAATCAATTCTAACACATGCGAGGCCCTATTCCCCTTGGCCTTAAAAGGCCTTGCCGTCATCTTTCCCTCTATACAGGATTCGCAGGTTCTAAATGGAACAGCTTGAAAGTCTTTCAAGACTCCATTTGAAACGAGCCTTTGGATCCTATTTAGATTGATGTGGCCTAACCTTAGGTTCCACGCATGTGTATATTGTTCATGAGAATAATACTTCCTCTTATTTGGATTTGGAAGAATTTGTGATGTAGATGCAACATGGACAGAGTTATTCATTGGACATGTAATAGTATAGAGAGAGTTGTTCAAAATTCCAGAACAAATAATCTTGTTATCTCTCATGATAGAGACACCCCCATCAAAAGTAACAGAATATCCATTCAAAAACAACTTTGAAACAGAAATTATGTTCCGCCGAAACTCCGGCACATATAAAATATCTCTCAAAACTAAAATGTCATCACCAAAACATAAAGATAAATCTCCAATAGCAACAGCTGCGACCTTCGACGCATTGCCCATGGAGATGGTGATCTCATCACTTGCTAGCTCCCTTGTTGGGTTGAACCCCTGCAAGGTGTAACAAACATGGTCAGTTGCCCCCGTATCCACTACCCACGAATGAGTAGAAAACGAAGCTAAACATGTTTCTGTTACCAAAACTTGTGTACCTTGTCCCTTTGCCTTGAGCACTGGACAATCTTTCTTCCAATGCCCAACCTTGCCGCACTTGAAGCACTTTCCCTTGGCCGTTGGCTTGTTCACGCCGCCGGTAGGGCCATCAACTTTGGCTTTACCGCTCCCACTAGCCTCATGGTCATGCTTGCCCTTTGGACCCTTCCACTTCTTTTTCCCGCCTTTCGACGAAGAAGTAGATCCCTTGGCAGCAACAAGGACCTCTTTCCCATTGCGCGTGCCCATGACTCCCTCCGCCGAAACTAGAGCATTCAATAACTCATTGAGAGTATAGTTGGCCTTGCTCATAACGACGTTGAGTCGGAAGTTCTCATAGGTTTTGGGGAGAGTGTTGAGGATGATATCGACTTTGGCTTCGCCTTCGATACCCCCTCCTAGCAGATCAAGCCTGTCAAACAAATTTGTCATATGCATGACATGATCGTGCACCGAGCTGCCCTCGCTCATTTTACAAGATAAGATTTCTCTCATCAAGTTAAAACGAGCAGACCTCTCGGACTCCCCATAAACCTCCTTGAGGTTTAACATGATTTCAGCCGCGTCATTCATGACCTGATGCTGGAGTTGCAAAGTTTGTGACATAGTCATCATAATATAGCACTTGGCCATATTATTTGACTTGTGCCACCTTTTATGCATTTCTCGTTCCGCATCAGTGGACTCATCAGTTAAGGGCGCGGGATGTGGAGTAGTAAGCACAAAACTGTGCTCATCAGCGTCAAGAATATACATAATATGGCGTTTCCATTCGGTGTAATTTGGACCGATGAGAGGATTGTTTGCTAGAATGTTAATAATCGGAGACATAGACATATCTGAAAGTAAACAAATAAACATGTAAGAACATGAAACACATATAGTTCGTAACAATAATATTGTAACCTTTTGATAAAACAATATTAGTGAAACCTCCAACTGCTCAAAGAATCCATATGCAAGCCACGCGGGTGGACGTTTACACACGAACTCCTCAACCAGACTATTTACCTAGTCATTTAATTTCTATCCATGTCAACTTAACCTTTTGACAAAAGAAATTAATAGTTGGCACCTTAACTAGACCATATCATAATCAAGAAGGGACTCCGCGGGGAGTTGTACATTGTACTTGATATGATATCTAAGCAATGACCACAATTTAACCTTAATAATTAAATTCTCAAAATTGACATACTCACTCGGACCATGTCGCTTTCGATTTAATTACTTTGGTTATCTTATTTAAAATCATTCTCCAAAGTACTTGTGAAAATCATACAAGCAAGCCACGCGGGTGGACGTTTACTGTATAACTCCCACTACTTTAATGAATTTAAATATTTTTATAGAAACCTCTTCTGACAAACTTATGAGAAACAAATATGAAGTAAGCCACGCGGGTGGACGTTTACCCATACCGCCAATCACTTTGTCTAGAGACCGCATGTGGAGGTCTAAAATAATTTTTAATCACTATAAAAATTATTAAACAGCTTAGTCTTTTTCTTTCAAAAGGTTTGTACATGCTCAAGCACATAAACCTAAACATGCTCCTCTAGAACACAACATGTAAAACATGCTCGCAGAATTCTAAAACATGCTTAAGAAAACGGCAAACCTACTAGCATGCTCGTCTAAGCGCAATTAATAAACAAATATTAACAAGCAAAGACGTGCAAAAGCAGGTAAAGAGCATAAGGGATTAACAACCACGACATGCAAAGAACATAATTAAAGAATTAAAATTCTTCGTGACCCATTCGTGGAATCCCATTTCTAATCTATTACAATAAAACAATAGAAAAGAAAATAAAAAAAATGGGCAAAAACAGCCCAAAAACTCTCCAGTCCAGCAATTGGGCTCAAAAGCCGCGGCCCAGCCCTTGTTTGGGCCCAAATTCGCGGTCAAAGGCCCAGAACCCGGAGTCAACAGACCCTACCCGCGAACAGTATCCGGATCCGCGCCTCGGATCCGGTTCCTCACCCTTCTGACCCGCGACCTGCACCTTCCATCGCTAGGGTTTCGCGCCGCCAGAGCGGCGCCGCCACCTTCCAACGCAGCCGCCGCACAGCAACCCTCGGCGCCGCACAGCATCACGCCGGTGCTGCAACAGCCATGGCGCGCGCAGCGTCGCGGCGCTGGCAGCAGCCCGGCGCTGCATCAGCACGGTCCGGCACCTCCAGCAGCGTCAATGGTCGGCAGCAGCTCTCGCCTGACTCGGCCTTGGCGTCCCCGGCAGCAGCAACGAATGGCGACAGCAGCGGCTCCAGCGTGCGGCAACAGCAGCGGCAGCGTGCCGCCCGCCGGGCGCGCAGCGCGCAGGCGCAGCCCCGGGCGCACACCGCCCCTGCCCGCTGCTTCCAGCCCTCGCCCAGTCTCGCCACGCCTCGCGCGGCCGCCTGCAACCTGATTCCGGTGCCGGGCTCAGGTTACAACAGAAAGTTTGAATCGGCAAACATCCTCATCCCCGTTCTTCGTGTTCTTCGTTTGTTCTCCAAAATTACAGATTACAACAGAAAAACGAATACAATTCGAAAATCTAATCTAACCACGGATTTTCTCGTGGTGGAAAAACAATTACAACGTCAAACCGACGTATCCCACGAATCAACAAGCCACGAAGAACAACAGCAGTTAAAAAACAACGCATATTATTAATCGTACACAAATTAATAATAGAGCCAAGAAATTAATCCTGGGCTCTGATACCAATTGAAGGAATATTAAATTGAATTAATACTCGATTGCCCGATGATCGTTTCTTGGATTATTATTAATTCATCATACAACGATTAATTCCTAACATGCTCCTATGAATTTAACAGCTGCACACAGGTGTTAGGAAAAACTTACTTGAGAATCGGATGCACAGATGGTTGATGATCGCGTCGAATGATTCAGACTCCAGCTCTGATCTTCTCGACTGTATCCCGCTCAATTCCCAACGTTGGATGGACAACGAGCTATGAGAACTCCCAAGACAGAAAAGCCAATCACGTTTTTCTGCGCCCCCTCTCTGCTCTCAAAACCCTAATTTTGATCAGTGTATTTTCCTGAGAGCTGACAGCTGTATTTAATAGATAATTAAATACGTATGGGGCGCTGCAATCTTTGTGATAGGCGACTTCTGCCCTACTTGGGCTAGGAGACATTGGGCCAGCCCAGGGACCAGATACAAGGAATAAAGATGGGCCTCAAATAAATTAATTTATCTATGGTCAGCCCAGACCATAATTAATTTATAAATATCAGTTCATTCCACTAGAGAACCGATACTGACTTACCCCTTTATTGCCGGTGATGAGTCGGGGCTTGTATTTAGACTTATTAAATCTCCGTATTTAAAATATCCGACATCCATTAATTAATTAGAGCTCTGACAGCTTAAATTAATTAATCTCTTAATAATTCCTTAAGCAGTACCACTCAATCTTTATTATTACGCCTGAACTTAATCAACCTGCAGGGTTTAGCGCAATAAACCTTATTGAGCTCCTTAAGGGGATGTCATTATCTTATACCGGATACGGGTACTAATACAGATAATCAAATATCATATATTAACCGCTATCACCCAAGATACAGAGTACTCGAGTTAGTATATAACTTTCACCCATAGTAAGTCAAAGTGATATACGAGTTAACATATATATCTGAATACTTATTAGTATTAAGATTTATGAGTCACCGAGATCTTGATTCTTCACTTAAGTCAGATAGAAGAATACATCTCAAACTGTGGTCCTATCAATACGTAATGACGTACCAGTATAGACAAGTAGCCAAGACAAACTACTTCCATCTATACTGCAGCCTAAACCAATAACTTGTCCTAGAGTTATTTCGGCTGTGATCATATTATATCTCTTAAGGTTATTCCAATTATATGGTCTTCTGTGATCTACAACACACCATATAATCTACTTATACAGAGATAAAGAACATACATATGCAATCATGAACACAATCAGATAGGAGATAAGAATAGTGAATAACAGGAATCATTGTATACAAGCATAAAGTTCTTGCTTTCAGTATACAAATCCAACAATCTCCCACTTATACTAAAGCAAAACTTTTAGTATACAATGTGTCTAAATACTAGCTATTACAAAACTTCACTTCATCTCTCCCACTTATACTGAAAGTTTTTCTCTAAGTGGGTGGCATCAACCGCAATCCCATCCCTCGAGCATGCTTCTCATAGGTCTTTTGCGGTAAGCTTTTCGTGAAAGGATCAGCTAGGTTCTCCAATGTATCAATCTTTTCTACTAGCACATCTCCTCTGTTTACGATTTCTCGTATGATGTGGTACTTTCTCTCTATGTGTTTTGACGCCTTGTGGCTCCTGGGTTCCTTGGAATTTGCCACTGCACCCGAGTTATCACAATAAATTATGATACTCTTAGGCAAATTAGGGACCACTCCTAGATCCAAGAGGTAGTTCCGGAACCATACAGCCTCCTTAGCAGCTTCCGAAGCAGCTACATACTCGGCTTCCATGGTGGAGTCTGCAATGCACTTCTGCTTTGCACTCCGCCATGATACGGCTCCACCTCCCAAGGTAAACACATAACCAGAGGTAGATCTCTTCTCATCCCGGTCAGCCTGGAAATCCGAATCGGTGTAACCCAAAGGAAATAGACTGTCTGACTGGTAAACTAGCCTATAATCTCGAGTCCGTTTCAGGTACTTGAGAATATGCTTTACCGCAGTCCAGTGTCCTGGTCCAGGGTTCGACTGATATCTTGCAACCATGCCAACGACATAGCAAATATCAGGTCTCGTGCATAGCATCGCATACATGAGGCTACCTACGGCGGAAGCATAGGGTATCTTCCTCATCTCCTCAACCTCACCAGGCGCCTTAGGACACATGTCCTTAGACAGAGGAATGCCATGTCTAAAAGGTAGCAAGCCTTTCTTGGCATTTTGCATGCTAAAACGAGCAATCACAGTATCAATGTAAGACGCTTGAGATAAGCTCAACATCCTTTTCTGGCGATCACGAACGACCTTGATCCCCAGGATGTACGCTGCATCTCCTAAGTCTTTCATTTGAAACTGTTCGGATAACCACTTCTTTATGTCTGATAATAGCTCAACATTGTTGCCAATGAGGAGGATATCATCTACATAAAGTGCAAGGAAAACCACGTCACCATTGGCATCTAAACGGTACACGCAACTTTCGTTCTCACAACGAGTAAATCCATAGGATTTAATGACCTCGTCAAAACGTTTGTTCCATGACCTCGAAGCTTGCTTAAGTCCATAAATGGACTTCTTAAGCTTCCACACAAGATGCTCTTCGCCCTTCTTCACAAACCCTTCAGGTTGCTGCATTTAGATGTCCCTTCCTTCTTCAAGGAAACCGTTTAAGAAAGCGGTCTTGACATCCATTTGCCAAATCTCAAGGTTCATGTGGGCTGCTATGGCAAGGAGTATTCGGATAGACTTGAGCATGGCAACCGGCGAAAAGGTCTCATCATAATCTATACCCTGTTCTTGGGTATAACCTTTCGCCACCAGTCTAGCTTTAAAAGCTGCGACTTCGCCATCCGAATCTCTCTTTCTCTTGTATACCCACCTACTACCTATAGCTACAAAGCCATCTGGTAGTTCGGTCTTCTCGTATACATCCATAGCACCCATGGATTCTATCTCAGAAACCATGGCCTCGTACCAAGAATCTGCATCTTGATCTTTCATCGCTTGTCTATAGTTATCAGGGTCGACATCCTTTTGTTCATCAACAGGGAGTAGATCCGAAGATTCTCCCAAGAACATAAATCGATCGGGTTGAACTACAACCCTCCCACTACGACGAAGCGGTGGTGGTACAGCTGTGACAATGGTTTGTGCAGTGTCTTGTGGTGCATTCACTTGCACACTTGGCTGGGGTGATGGAATCGCCTGTCCATTGCCTTCGATTTCTTGAAGGACAATCTCGGACCTAGACTTGTGATTATCTATATAATCATGTTCCAAGAATCGTGCGTTGGTGCTAACAACCACTTTCTGATCCTTAGGATTATAAAAATAACCACCTTTCGTTCCTTTAGGATATCCTATAAACAGCATTACTTCACATCTAGGTTCCAATTTCTTCGCTTCCTTGTCTAGCACGTATGCAGGACAACCCCATATCTTTATATGGTTTAGACTGGGCTGGTACCCATACCATAACTCGACAGGAGTTTTAGGAACCGATTTGGAAGGCACTAGATTCAGCAAGTATACCGCTGTTTCCAAGGCATATCCCCAAAACGAAATAGGCAATGATGCATAACTCATCATCGATCTTACCATTTCCAAAAGAGTTCTATTTCTTCTCTCTGCTACACCATTCTGTTGGGGAGTACCCGGTGCAGTCAATTGGGATGTAATCCCTGAATCTGACAAGTATTGCAAGAACTCGTTCCCGAGGTATTCGCCACCGCGATCAGACCGCAATGACTTGATAGATTTACCCAATCTCTTCTCCACTTCCGCCTTGAATTCTTTGAATTTCTCAAAGCATTCAGACTTGCGTTGAAGTAGGTAAATATACCCATATCTTGAGTAATCGTCAATGAAAGTGACGAAGTACTCATACCCTCCACGAGCTCTAGTGGACATCGGTCCACACAAGTCAGAGTGAATCAATTCTAACACATGCGAGGCCCTATTCCCCTTGGCCTTAAAAGGCCTTGCCGTCATCTTTCCCTCTATACAGGATTCGCAGGTTCTAAATGGAACAGCTTGAAAGTCTTTCAAGACTCCATTTGAAACGAGCCTTTGGATCCTATTTAGATTGATGTGGCCTAACCTTAGGTGCCACGCATGTGTATATTGTTCATGAGAATAATACTTCCTCTTATTTGGATTTGGAAGAATTTGTGATGTAGATGCAACATGGACAGAGTTATTCATTGGACATGTAATAGTATAGAGAGAGTTGTTCAAAATTCCAGAACAAATAATCTTGTTATCTCTCATGATAGAGACACCCCCATCAAAAGTAACAGAATATCCATTCAAAAACAACTTTGAAACAGAAATTATGTTCCGCCGAAACTCCGGCACATATAAAATATCTCTCAAAACTAAAATGTCATCACCAAAACATAAAGATAAATCTCCAATAGCAACAGCTGCGACCTTCGACGCATTGCCCATGGAGATGGTGATCTCATCACTTGCTAGCTCCCTTGTTGGGTTGAACCCCTGCAAGGTGTAACAAACATGGTCAGTTGCCCCCGTATCCACTACCCACGAATGAGTAGAAAACGAAGCTAAACATGTTTCTGTTACCAAAACTTGTGTACCTTGTCCCTTTGCCTTGAGCACTGGACAATCTTTCTTCCAATGCCCAACCTTGCCGCACTTGAAGCACTTATTGGCATCAAACATTAGCACAAGCCGATATACATTATTCCTCTTGAACACTTATTTTACATTTATTTATGGACACATTTTCTCAAGCAGAAGCAGGTCGTCTCTGAGTCCCGCTGAAAATGAGCGTCTCCCGTCGTGAAAACTTGAGTCTCTCGGCCTCCTCCCTGGAGACTTGGTAGGCGTTGGCGACGACATCGACGGGCAGCCCCCTGATGGCGGAGGTGCGGCCGCTCAAGGTGTTGATAATGGCGTTGTCGTTGGTGTTGAACGCCACCCACTCAAAGCCCTCCTCTCCAGCCTGCTTGACCACGGCGAAGTTCTGAGGCACCACCACGACCTGGCCCTCCCTCAGTTGGCCGTCGAATACGGCGTGCCCGCGGTGGTTGACTATCTGCACCCGGGATGCCCCGCGAGTGACGTAGATGAGGCTGTGGGCGTTGGCGTACCAGTGCGGCGAGAATATGGCGTTCTGTCAATCAAAATATGTATATATATTAATCAAGTGTTAAGAGCTAAGAGAGAGAGTGGTAGTGTTGTTACCCTATGAAGGACTCCTCTGGCGGCGCTGAGTTGGAGGAAGCGGAGGATGGGAAGGTTGAAGCTGTTGAGGGTGGAGAACCTCCCGGCGCGTGGGTTGTAGAAGTCGGCGCGTGATGCCCTGTCGAGGTTCTCTTTGACTCTGGCGCTGCAGACGGTCTCCTCGAGGCCGTTGTCGTTGTGGTAGCCCTCATCCTCACGTCGGCTCCTGCCATAGGGCTGGATCAATTTAATGCTCTTCTCTGCCCTGATAATATGGCCCCTTTCGTCGTTTTGGCCCCGGAGCTTTCTGGCGGTCTCCACATCAACGCCAAATGCCTCCGCCAACAACTCGTCGTGGAAACCGCGGAAGACATTACCCAACTCTGATTGGGCTTCTTTGCCTCCGCGCAGCCTCATGTATTGCTCTTCCTCTTGCTCGTTGTTGGGGTTTCCGGCCAGGAAGAAGGACTGCATTCATTCATTCATTTTTAATTAAAATAACACTACCATGGATGTATATCTATGTATGTATGTACCCTTGGGTTTTGGTCGAGTTGGTTGGCATAGTTGGCGTTGTGGTGGAAAACAACAAGAACAAGCTCTTGATCGCCGTCGTTGTAAACCCAGTGAGCCTCGCCGGCCCTGACGGCGATGACGTCACCCTGCTTCACATCCTCAACTTTCTGGTGTCTGTCTTCTCTGAATGATCTCTCGCTTCTTTCCTTGCGAGAATATTGTTGTTGGGCTGATTCGGCTTCGAATGTTTCGGGGCAGCCAGAATTCAAAACTCCATAAGTTCCCCTGCCTGCACATACACATGAATTAAACAATCCATTTCAATTTCCAAAAATATACATGCAAATAAATCAACCTTGGACGACATAGACGAGAACGGGGGCGTTGTGGTACACCGGCAGCAGGAGGCCTCTCTGCTGGATTCTGTGGCGGCGGATGGACACACCGGCGCATCGGAACTCATCGTTCCGGTTGTCCCAGAACTCGGTCTCTCCGCCCTCCGATCTCACGGTGTAGGACGGCTCCCGGGCGTCGATGTTGCTGATCTGGCACTCTCCCACCTGCCACGACCCCTCTCGAACATGAGTGGCGCACCCCAATCCTAACACTAGAAGAAAGCTTACAACTGAGAGCGAGAGCTTCGCCATGCTGGAATGTGTTGTATTTTGATGATGTGAAGCGGCGAGGCGGAAGCGTCATTATTTATAGGGGAGAAGTCTGCAACATGCATGGCTGCCTACCTCCCATGCCTTCCACCTATGATTTTCTCAGGGGGCACCTGGCTTCATTCATGCTTCCCAAATTATGTCTCTTTCTCTTCTCTCTTGCATCTATATGCTTCCACTTTTTCTATATTTCCTTCTTATGTACTTGGACCAAAAACAAGCCTACATACATTCCTTAATTACTGCTCTTCAATTCGATCAAAAACTTAACCATAATATTTTTCATGCATGCACCTACCGAATAATTTCTAATACCCATCGATTTTACATTTTTCATCAATCTTAATTATATACTCCTTCTTTCTCATATTTATCTTATAGGCGGATAACCTATACAATTTTTAAAATAATAAAACACACACACACATATATATACAGGGGAGGGCTACCATGAAAAACACCACCCCTTATACTATAAAATAGGAACATTTCCTCACCCTAGATCTATACCAAATTAACGGTTCAGATTGAAAATCTGTATTTTGGATTAATTCATTTCAAATGTATTATGAATTCAGAGCTATGATGGTAGAACATGTACGATAGTCGTCGATGATGCAGAGCAACTGGCCCGAGAATCAAAGAAATGGGCGATAAACAAGCCAAGGTCGAAGAGGAGAGCAACTCGACAATCGTTGTTCCGATAACCCAAATAGTTGTCCAATTTTACATATCTTGATGATAAATTCGGCGATCGCCAAATTCGTTAAGGGATGAAGAAGAAAAACGGTGATCGGTTTGCTCGATCGCCGAGTTGTTCTGTTGCTTATATCTTTTTTATGTTTTGTTGTATTTTTTTTGGTAATGTTATAACAAGAATGTTAATAACACTCAAGCTAACACACAATTAAAGGTACATGTACATGCAATTAAAGCTAACATGCTTACCGGTCTTAAGTCCGCCACTACTTTCGGCTTCTCAACCATCATCTTCGTTTTCAAAGTCTGTGAGGATCAAAGATATCTTATACTCTGTATTCAAAGTTCGATTGTGAATAAAGGATAGCTCGATTTCTTAGCCCGTGGATGTAGGTTGAAAAACCGAACCACGTAAATTCTTGTGTCGGTTTTTCTTATTCACCAATTAGCTCAACAAGTGTCACCGTGTGTGGGAAGGGAGACCACCGATCGATGATCGGATGTCGATGCCAAGAATTGAATCTAAAAAATTCACTAGGAAAAATGACTTTTAATCAAAATGCATGCGCTATTGAAGCATCAGGGTTTTGCAGCTGCATTGAAGGAGGATGATTTCTCGTCTTGATCATTATCGGCCAAAGATGCTTATTCAAAAGAAAAGATTGCAGCAGCCGCAGATGAAAACCTCAAGCTGAGCTACACGAGAAGGCGCATAGTTTGATCATATTGTGCTTTGGCGGTGATAAGGTGCTACGGGAGGTGGCAAGGGAAAAGTCTGCACGTGCAGTTTGGGAGAAGCGTGAGTCAATTTATATGACTAAATCTCTGGCGAATCGACTCTATTTGAAGAAGATATTGTACTCTTTCAAGGTTGTGGACTCTAAGCCTTTGGAGGATCAATTCGAAGCATTCAACAAGATCATTGATGATCTTGAGAATGTGGAAGTAAAGATAAGTGATAAGGACCAAGCTATCATTCTTCTGAATTCTCTCCCATCATCATATGATTGCCTCAAGGATGCTATGCTTTATGGGAGGGAGAATGACATATCGGCTGAAGAAGTCCAACCAATTGATGTTGCGTTTGAGTATAATTTTAATCAATTGTGCAGGTTTTGAGCCTTTTAAAGTAGCCATGATGGTAGAACATGTCCGATGGTCGATGATGGAGAGCAACGAGCCCGAGAATCAAATAAATGGGCGATAAACAAGCCAAGACCGAAGAGGAGAGCAACTTGATGATCGTTGTTTTGATAACCAAAATAGTTGTCCAATTTTACATATCTCGACGATAAATTCAGCTATCGCCGAATTCGTCAAGGGATGAAAAAGGAAAACGGTGATCAGTGTGCTCGGTAGCCGAGTTGTTCTGTTGCTTATATTTTTTCATGTTTTATTGTATTTTTTTGTAATGTTAACAGGAATGTTAATACACTCAAGCTAACACGCAGCGAAAAGTACAGAACAAATATGAATGTCTTCGATACAATCTTGGTATTGCACATGCTTACCGATCTGAAGTCTGCCACTCCTTTCGGCTTCTCAACCTTCGAAATCAGTCTGATAAGAGTGTGATTCCATTCTATAACCCTTGTGTTCCCGTTGAGGACGCCCACCTGCTTCGTAATAGACTCTCCCATAGCTGACCAAAAGCTCTAAAAGAAACGAGCATTGAAACCATCAGGTACTGGTGCTTTTGTCGGGTGCATATCGAACAACCTGCTCAAAAAAACATAGTCTTCTTCTGATCAGGCCCGTACCTGAGGGCATGCTCAACATGCTGCCGCATAGGGCCCCAAATTTTTGGGGGCCCAATTTTTTTATTTTTATTTATATATATAGTATATATAAAAATTATTTTTGTTTAACAAATAGTATTCCAAAAATAAATGCAGTAACTGAAAAGACATTCTAAAAAAAAGTGAATCAAAAAGCTTATCTAACTATGTCGCAAGACATGTTGAATGGGTTGGTTATGTTATCAATTGAAAGAAAATTGGTTGATCAGTTAGATTACACAAACTTGATAAATACATCTGTCTCTAAAACTGCAAGACGTGTTATATTTAGATAAAGTAAGAAACTTATCCCTATTTTGAACTAATTTTTGTTGTATGTTCTATCAATATTTCATATTATTTATTTTTTTTCTCAAATCCTAATATTTTTGTCCTTTTTGGTTAGATATATAAGAATTTTTTTCTCAAATCCTAATATTTATTTCATATTATTTATTTTTTCTCAAATCCTAGATATACAAGAAATTAAATTGTGTTTTGGTTAGATATTGTGGGACAGATTGCATTCAATACTGCTGTTATGGTGAACCGTATTATAAGGTATTTATTTACATAGCTTTGTGAAAGTTCTTTTCTTCATTTAGATCATACCGTTAATGTTGAATTCTTTAGTAACTTATATTTTCTTCTCTTTTGATTGAAAATTCTTTTGAATGATTGATTGAAAAAGTTTATGTTAATAAATTATTGTTGTTTCGTCAATATAATTTTTTTTATTAGGGCCCGTTTTTTAATTTTTGCTTAGGGCCCTGTGAGATACAGGATCGGCCCTGCTTCTGATACTCTTTCCTCAATTGTGCCAACCATTGTATCAATCTGTGTTTCCCGAAGGCCTACGTAACTTAACATAAAGAGCTTGCCAAAGAATTCTTGTATCACCTGAGCCTTCTCTACCTTACTCCATTCACATTTTAACCTCTTTATTGTACATGTTCTTCTTTTTATGCTTCGATACTTGCGCATGAAAAGCTTTAGTGTTTCTATCGCCATTTGCCCCGGGCTCGTTGTTTCCAATAGCATGCTTCCGCCTCAACTGCTTTCTCAATCTGAATTCTTGGTTGCCATGTTCTTCATCAAGGTATTCCGCTCTGCTCTCAGTTTTTTAACCGTGCTAGCTAGATTAATCAATCTTTTTCCCTGCCCACTTCTTGAGGAAGATCTCACAGAGGTTTAGCTTTCTTGTCATGCCTTAGAGATGTCCATTCGCATAAGAAATCACATTCCAGGAACCACTTATCTTCAAAGTGAAAACGCCCCCTCCCTTTACACGTAACCTGCCACCACTCCTCATCGAACTTGCATGAGATGGGTACATCTTATAAGTTGTTTCGGAGTTTATTTTGTCAGCTATTCTAAACAATTTATAAACCCAACCAAACAATGTGTATGTCGTCCTTGAAAAAGCTGATTGTCCAAGAAATTGGAGAGAAGTAAAAAGTAGTAATACATTAATCACATTACATAGAATGCATAAGCCAAAATTAATTAATACTAGCTATTACACATGTACATGTGGAGGTTTACCTGCAGCACACCTCTAGCTAGTAGCGGATATCCCGCCTCACAAAACCCATAAGGAAAAGAAAAAGAAAAAAAAAAAGAGGCGAAAATGAATGAAATACAATTAGCAAGATTATTGCCAAATGCTTTGTTTAGCAATACTAGAAAGCCTAATATGAATGGGGAATTAATTGTAGATCCTATAGATGGGCAGACTTTGCCTTGTCTTGTACCTGTAGAAAGCCTTCTTCCTTGTGTATGAAGCATTGAGTATGCTTATCACAATCTTCCCTGGCTCTCTGATGTAGAACGAATTCCGGATGCTCTCTCCCATTCTCTTCTCCTGCAGCAGAATCTTGTACGAGCACTCGTCGTCTGGTACGAATTCTTCTCTGTATGTCACATCGTATCCGATCACAGTTATGTCCCACGTTAAACTCACCCCTGCCTGCAGCATTCATCACCAATTCATCATCAAAACTAAGTTAATCATTTAACTGAATGTATTTACCTCCACAGGTATCTGTATGAGTTCAGTCCCATTTGCTCTGATATAAGCTTCAAGAACTTTGTCTTCTGATGTGAATTCTGTGTCGTTCTCTCTCCTAAGCCCCCCATATTGAACCAGTATGTTCTCTATGGTGGCGTACCTTCATATGTATCATCCATCAAACAAGAGTAAATGAGTTTATACTAAGAATTAAGAGATTAATTGATTGGTTAATTACTTGAGAAGGGTCTCTGTAACTCTTGATGGCTTCACAAATATGAACTTGTTCTTGCTCCTCTTGCCCAGCATCCGCAGATTCAAAGCGTTCAGAGTCAGAAACCACGATGGCACATTGATGATCAGCTGCATATATAAATCGAGAAACAAATGAATTATAATTACATAGTATAGTAGAATTGATAGTGATATGAACTGACATTCTTGTGGACGATGCCGGGATAATGATCATGGAGCAATGTGATCATCTTCTTGCCGATGAGCTTCATCTCCTTGGTGGTGGGGCCGCCGGCGTGCCTCATGTCAAGGATCTGCACGACGGAGTCGACGCCGCCGGGCCTGAAATTGAGATGGCGGATGCCTTCCTCGACGCAGAGCAGCCTCCACCTCAGATAATCCTGGTAGCTCTGATCGCCCAGGCTCACCAGATTCTTCTGATACTCCTTGCCGAGGACGTTGTAGCAGAGGGGCCGCCCCTCCTTGTCGGCGCCGCTCGTGAACCACACGTTGTCCTGGGGCGGGGCCAGCTCGTCGGCGGGGCGGAAGTCGGCGCGCCACCGCAGCGTCTTGCGCAGGGCGGTGAAGGCCTCGTGCACCTTGTAGCGCTTGGCCTTGAGGAACTTGTTGAGGACGGCGTCCGTGCCCTCGTGGCCCTGGCTCGGCAGCAGCGGCACCCCCCACAGCCGGGCCTCCTCCGCCTCCCCGTCCGCCTTGCTGGTGAACAGGTAGTTGCCGTTGATGGCTTCCTCCACCCTGAACCGGAACTCGATCAGGGATTTGCTCCGGGACCGCGCGTCCACCACGTTTTCCAATTCATCCTCGCTCTCCGACAGAGCCTCGCTTGTTGCCACCTGCTTCTCCTCGATGATCATTTTGTTTTGTTGCGTCTTCCGAGCTCCGGCCGGCAAAGACTCACCAGCCGATCAAGGAACACTTTTTGGCCCTCTCCTCTTTTTTGTTTTTTGATTTTTTTTTTCTTGTGAGAGGCAAGGGAATAAGAAGTGGTGGAGTTCTGTTGGTTTGCCGCCATTTGTGGATGAATTTATATTATTTGGCGGAATCAATGGTCGTTATGGAATTTGGAGGATTTTCTTTTTAGTGGAATGGAAACTAAGCCATCCACAAATTTAGCTCTACTTTTGTCTACGTACAAGGATTCAAACCTATAGTTATTGGATTCGAGGTTTAATCTGTTTGACCAATCTTCAAACTGTCTATTGATCTCAAATGTAGTCAGGAAATTACCAATTAGTACTATTAAACAATTTTAGCACGACATAGGTATACCAAATTTCTCTCGACACTAAGCGCTCGTTTGGTTCAAATAGAGGAATCAAAATGGAATGAAATCAAATAAAGGAATGGAATGATAATAATAATCATTATTTTTGTTGAGTGTTTGGTTTAATAATGGTAATGAATCATTAATAAGAGATTCCATTTCTTTTATTTCCCATCTATTTTGAGGGATAACAAATTGAGTGATTAAATTACCCTCAAGTAGGGGTAATGATTATCTCATTACTCAAACAAAACAACAAGTAATGGATTCAATTATTTGATTTCCTTTTCAACCTCTAAAAACACCCAACCAAATGTAGACTAAAAGTAAAATATTAAGTCATATTTCAAAGGATACATCTGTAGCAAGACAAATATGAAGTAAAAGTAAATAAAATAATTAAATACCAGCAAGATTCAAATATCCAAATGAAGCTCCGATTCAGGAGGTGAATGAGAAACAGGAGCTTATGCAAGCAAAGTATAGAAGCTGCAGACTGCGGCTAAACCACACACATTACATATCCTAAGGCAACTGAAACCTTATCATTTATTTACAACACAACCACCTCATCATACTGCAGTCGGGCTGCTTGAACCGATGCCGTTCCTATGGCTAGAGACAGTTTCTAAATACAAGCAACCTCTTCCAGTGCGCTCGATCATTCTTTGCTGCTCTTTTCAGCACTCTCTACTTGATGACTTGACTTGTTGGACCCGGTGGTGCCTGCTATAGAATTATCTGTAGTTTCAGTCGTGTCGTGAGGTCCCAATGTAGATTTATTAGTAGTAGAGTCGTCAGAAAGATCCTCTGTATTCTGGTCCTTTGCCTCTCCAGATTCCAGGGCTGCTACGAGCTCACTATGTCTGGATATGGCATTTTGAAGCTCTTCGTGGAGGTTTAGAGCATCGAAAAGCATCACTTCATCATCAGATGTGCTTTCTATAATTCTCTGAACAACAGGAAGAGACTGCTGGCACCTCTCCAACATACTAACCGTAAGATCATCCTGCGTAGAACAATGTACTGATCATCAGGAAAGACCCAAGAGAATACACATCCTGAACATTCTAGGATTCATACAATAACGAAAGAGAGACATGTTACCACACTCTTATATTCTATATTAAAATTTAAAAAGAGATGTGTGATGGCATGATAAGCTATCTAATTTGCACTCTATCAGATATGAGAACCTAAAGGCTAAAGCAGAAATATAAAGTTATAGAATAAAAATAACCTTGACGGGTTTTGGTTCGGTGTCAGAATTCAAAATGCTGGAGAGAATATCAAGACTGTTCCGAGCCACAAGAAGATGCTCCTTTTTCTCTTCATTGGACTGGAAACCATAACTAATGAAACTGGGAACTTCTTCATTTGCTGCACCTGAGTTGGGAATGGGGTGTCCCTCAGACGGCGCTAGTTGCTGTTCACCAAGATAGGACTCCAAGTTGCGTTGCACAGTGGGAAAGCTTTCTTCCGGTGCTGTAGGAGGGAATTCTCTAGATTTCAAATTCTGAAAAAATGAACTAAATTAGATCTTGAAATGAAATGCATTTCCAACAAACTAAACATAAAACTACTGAAGAATATGGCATACAACAAAAACACCTGAATTCAAGCTCAAATGTTCTTCTAAATTCTAATACAGCTACCGAAATAGAAACCGCATGTGAAGAAAAAATTACAGAAAGATAGAAGATAGAAGCCATTAAAAAATCATACAATCATAAAAGAATATGGAAATCTTCGATGAGAAAATGAACACAAGAACTACCAAGTTATCCATAGTCGATGAATTTATTCTAAAAGTCCACAGCCTTAAAAGAGTGTCCTATAGCGTAACCACTTATACATGTGAAAGCACAAAAGATAGTTACTTAGGAGGTTATTCTAGTAAATTTCTGATTATGCAACTCTTGGGCATGGCATACACCTTGAAGTTCCATTTTTATTTAACACAACCAAACAACAACCTAAGACAATTTCATTTTAATTCAAGCCCCGTGTAATGTTTTGCCTTCTTCATGTGACTAAAATGTAGCTTAGCAGCTTGAGGGACTTCTTGCCTTCTAAGAGAAGCACACCCACTTTCTTCCATCTTCAACTTATTGGTTTACTTCATGAACTAGTATTTTCTTTCATGAAGAATCCAGAGATGCCTATATATGTCTGTTATGTCGGAGCAAATAGACATGTGGTTGCCACTACATGACTGATTCATATAGTTCTCTAAAAAAAGCTCAACTTTTGCCATATCAAAGATGAAGTCCGGTTTATTCTTATTTAGTTGCTGGTTCGAAGAAAAGCAAGTTCAAGATGTTCTAGACCAAATTCCAGCTCTTGCTCTGAGTATTTTAGGCGCTTGAAGATAACAGCTTATGATTGCAATAGTTTAAGAGCAGATCTGAATAACGAGTCCATCAAATAGATATCGTCTAAATACAAACAAGAAAAACATTGCCGCCATTGGAGTTTGAGCCAAGCATGAAACCCAAACCAACATTTAGCACAGACGCGATCTTCAATCGAAGCAACAAATGATCATCTTAGTTTCTCAAACATTTAACACAATACATATGCACATGAACAAATAAGTTTTGAAAGTATTTTTCAGAAGTAATGCAACTTCGAGAAGGCAATTATCGTCCACGCATCTTCAAATATAATGATCGAGTGTAAGGAACTAAGCAACAAATCAATTTTCCGAATGAAATGAAGTGCACGTATATTTATATAACCTAATTTCTGATTTTCATCTTTCCCCAGTGCAATTCAAAAGCAAACCAAATTTAGAGAGAGAAAGGTCACCATATACGTCTGACGGAAGACGGGCAAGTAATCGAGATCGTTAGACTCGCCCCAGCCCCTGATAAGCTGCAACGCCCTGACCCTAACGCCGTGGTCCGTCCTGGGATCCTCGATGAGTCTGACCATATCATCGAGCACCTTCTCCGACGCCACCTCGGAGAAGACCTTCTCGCAATTGGAGGTGCAGGCCTCGAGCAGGTCGAGGCTGAGCCCCTGCGTGGGCGGGCTACGGGCGGCGGTGAGCTTCTTCTTGATGGCCCTGACGATCTCGGCGCCGTCGTACTCGGTGCGGCTGATCATGGCGCAAATGCGGAGGTTGAGGCCCCAATTGGGCTCCGGCAGCGTCTCGGCGGTGGCCTCGTCGACGGCCTTGGACTCCGGCGTAGGGGACTGGAGGATTTCCTTCATCTTGGAGCTGATGGTGCGGCCCATCTGCGCGCCGCTGGTCTTTATGCGCTCGCCGAGGGAGGAGGAGGCCAGCTTGAGTTTGTTTAAATCGAGTTTCTCCATGGATGCGATTGGGAAGAGATATTTGTGGTATGGCGGGGGAGGGCGGCGGCGTTGAATTGATAAAGTGAGATACGGAGGATAAGCAGAGGATACTAATACTAGTAATATTATATGCTCAAAATTGGAGTTAGTTGCACCAGTCCACACTAGGAAATACGAATACTACTACTCGGGCTCGTTTGGTTTTATGTAATGGATTAGCTAGTATAATATTAAACTAGATAATTAGTGTGGATTACACTGTGTTATTAATATTAATTGGATGTTTGCTTTTACGTTTAACTAATCATGAATTCTGTTTGGTATTCATAGTACTAGGTCAGATAAAGTTAATAATGGACAAAAATGTCCCCTTCTAATTTTCGAAATTCCAACCTTGTCCTCTGCTTTACACCATTACACCCACTAATCCCTATTCTCCGAAAACATTCTTCACCCGCCAAGAACTCTTCTGCGCAGAAGGTGAAAGGTCTCTCTCCATAGAAAGGGCAAGAAAGCAATCTGAACTTGCCGATAATGAGTTCTGCAACTCAAGGTAGGTCATTCTTCTCCCATGTCGCGACTCCTTAGAACTATATCCAATGGTTTTTTAACAAATATTAACGTCGTATATGAGTCTTCGCCTTGATGAAAATATATTTTTTAGTCTTTATGCGATCTGTGTTTATATCATGTTCTGCTCTTGGTTTTGCAATATTCGTCTATCCGTTTTAGTGGCTGTGATATTTAGATACTTGCTACTTGCTAGCGCCGACCGCAAAACATAATTATTTTGCTAGAGTATATGATCGTATTTTGGACTGGTATAAAAACGTGTTGGTCGGGATTTTTAATAATATGAAATGCCATAAACGGATGTTAAATAATATGAAATACAAAGCTGGTGGTCTGGAATAAGTATACAGCAACACATGAAACACATTGCTGGTGTTTTTCTTTTTTATGGTTGTTCAGGTAGCAATGGAACAACGCTTTCTGGCCGTGTTAACAAGACGACCCAGAAGCGCCGCAGTTGGTCTACACGCGAAGAAGAAGTGCTAATCGCTGCATTGAAGGAGCTCGTTGCGCAAGGATGGAAATCCGACAACGGATTTCGAGCCGGTTATTTGAGCAAGTTAGAGGAGGCTATGAGGAAGGACTTTCCGACCACCGATTTGAAAGGGATGCCTCACATAAACTCGAAGGTAACAACGTGGAAAAAGACTTACTATTCATTGTGGAACATCCTCAAGACCAGTGGAGTTGGTTTCAATGTGGATGGAAAGCACATGATTGATTGCGATGATGAACAATGGGAGAACTTTGTGAGGGTAAGTCCATTTACATTGCTTATTTGCAGCCTGGTTTTACTATGTTTTGTTAAGCTTTAAATTGTAATGTAGGTCGATAATAGCGTGAGCAACTATCGCAAGAAAAGTTGGCCTCTACTTGAGGATTGGAAGATAATATTCGGCAAAGATAGAGCTACGGGCGATGAGGCGGAGGATCTCATGGAGGCGTCCCATGAGATGTATCGAAAATTGGATACTAGCCAACCGAATGCCGATGATGATTACCGCGTCTCACTTGAAGATCTCTTCGAGAATGGCGAAGCGGGTGACAATGTAAGCCACACCCAAGTTCATGAAGAGAGTGTTACGGCTGAGAAGGAAGTGCGGGGTTGCGGCAAGAAGCGGCGCCGCAGTGCCACCTTTGACGACAGATTCTTCGAGGCCCTACATGAAATTAACCGGGGGACCGAAACTAGACTTGATACAATATCAAGTAAAATGGGTTACGACTACGATATATCAAAGGCAAGAAAAGAAGTCTTCGCTCAATTGTCTGCTATTCCGGGGCTGTCAAAGATGGAAAAGTTTGAGTTGACAGATTTGCTTGCAAAGGAGGTCGAGCGTCTGGATGTGTTCTCAAGCCTCCCGGATGACGCGAAGGAAGACTACGTGCACTACTTGCTTGCTTTGAAGCATAAGTAAGTCACCTTCGTGCAAGGAATGTTTTGGTGCTCTTCTTTTGCATTTTGAAATCTGACAGTTTCTCATATCATGTTCAAAGAATATTTTGGAACTTGTTGCAAGATTGTTTAGGTTTATGTTGGGTACTAGTTGGCCCTTTAAGCTTATGCAGTTGTTGGTACTTTGTTTCATGGAGACCGATCATGTTATTTTGTACCTTGTTTCATGGAGATTTGAAAGTTATTTCATACTTTGTTTCATGGAGATTCAAATGCTATTTTGTAATTCGTTTTATGGAGTTTTGAATGATAATGTGTTTATTTTGCAGAAATTTTATTTGCATGCTCAGTAGATTGCAGAAAATTTATTATCCATATATGTCATTATTTCATTGGTTGATTTTCATTTGTATCTAATTTATAGTTCGACCAATTATTGAGTGCACATAACATGTAAAAAAACATGAGTCCAACCAATTATTAGAGGGAAAACAGTAGGGTACTTCAATAGAAAACATAAAAACCTATTAGCTCATGGAGACGCCAAAAATAAGGTCAAAACATAATAATCAAACATGAAGGTGAAATATAAGAGCAGGACGGCAAAACAATGGAAGAGATAGCGGCAAAATAACTCTATTTGAAAGGAGAGGACGACGCGCACGAACTTCCACCATAACCGCCGTCGCGATTCTGGTCATCTTTCGTTTTCGTTGGCCGACGGAGCTTATTTTTGAGTGCATTCCATGGGAGCTTATTGTGGAAAGAAGCTGTCGCGCTTGAACAAGCATCGTCTGGGAAGATGTTCCTAGCGGCCACTGGTTTGGCCACTGGTTTTGGTTTTAAAATAGGAGATGTTACCTCATCTTCACTCCAGTATTCGCCGTTGATAGTATGGTGGGATGGCTTCTTCACAGTTGACGAGTCTTCAATAACGATTACCGTATGAGACAACTCTTTTTTTACGTCGTAGAGGCCAAACAAGTTGCACATCTGTAGGTACTCCGGATCACCGTTATGATAATAGGCTCGGAAGAATGCATTTTCCTATGATGATAGCAAATAATGGAATAATGTTATTTGATTGATTTATTGATATTTGCAACAAGGTTTAATAGAAAGAGTATTATGCGTTTTCTAACCTTGAAGAGTTCTTGCCACACTTGGTCATCGGCATGAACGACGTTAGTTGTTCGATCCCACTGAGTTTCCTTACGATTGCACAAATGCTTGAAGCAAACGTAGCGGTCGTGTAGAAAATCAACGCGACTCTCAACTTCATTCAACGAAACACCCGCTTGTAGCTGCGAATTCAGAGCCATCATTGCATAAATTAAAGCGTGTGTAGATAGATGTGGTGGAGTTGGGCTGCATTCTTCAATTTTTTCAATGAGACATGCAAGGATCAATTTATCCTTGGTGTCGTCCCAATTTGCCGGATAAAGGTAAAGTGATTGAGGGCCAACTTGAGGGAAAGCCATGGTGTCGGAGAGTTGGTGCTGAAATTTCAAAAGTTTTGTGTTTTATGATACCTGATTTTAGTTGCTTGAACCATATCTGAAAGGCCTATTTATAGATATGAGGTTAAGCTAATTTTGACAGCACCATTAAAATTAGTTGTTGGGGAGGTGGTGGTTTGGTGTCATCTCTCTATGTATTTGATTGACACCTGTTATTATTGCTAATTTGAACTTGATTCGTCCCAATTTAACATTTCCCAATAGCTTTGAATTAATCAACATTTCCCAATGGCATGTGGTCAATGCCCACCGTCCATGACTACCATCCTACAAATTGCATCAGACAACTGTACAGCCACCTCTTTTGGGAACAAACAATATTAACTCCCATTGAACCAAGAAACAAAAGTAGAAGTTACTAAAAAAAAGTCAAATAAATTTAAAGTGGAATATAACCCCATATTCGAAATTCAATACATCACTCACGTAAGAGCAAAATGAAACAACAAAGTACTTCACATTGCACAGTAATCAGAACTACAACACCATAATCCAAGGTCATTACAAAAAATGTCTCAAGCTGTAGCCAATAGAAAGGAACTTCAACAGAGGAGTACATAAAACAAGTGTCATTTTCAAAAGCAATAGACGCTGCCCGACAGATCACCACAAATACCCTCACATAAATTTTCCAATTATAATACCAATAATCAAAATCATTATAGTGCGACAAATAACAGCACTATGGAACTCCAGGTACCCACGGGGTGTGTTCATGTTGTTTCCCTGAAAATCTAAATCGCTGGCAGTAACGACCATACTAGGTGAAGCACGACCTCGGGTTGCTGAAGATCCGGCAGTTGGAGAGACAATCCGATTGGATAAACGATGATATTCGTCGTACCAATAAAATCCCTTCCAATGATCCTCACCCAATGGACATTTGTAGTAGTATCTGCCAGGGTTCTGTGATCCATAGCCTGCACACTTTAACTTCATGATTCCATTGCCACAACTACATGGAGGGCATGGTGTTGATGCATCGGAAGCGGTGTCCATCCTAACAATGAGGCATACAACAAAGAGAGAGTTATTTTAGCACCTGAAATACCTCAATAATATGAACATGTACCAGCAAATGAAATATCACAATAAAAACACTATTCAACTTTGAATGGTGTTATGAAGTGGATATTATGATCATGTACCAGTAGCTGAAATATAATAATAAAAACACATGATCTACGAATACAAAAATGAAGTGAAATTGATAGTAGAACATGTACCAGCAGCTGAAATATCACAATAAAAACACATGATCTACGAATACAAAAATGAAGTGAAATTGATAGTAGAACATGTACCAGCAGCTGAAATATCACAATAAAAACACATGATCTACGAATACAAAAATGAAGTGAAATTGATAGTAGAACATGTACCAGCAGCTGAAATATCACAATAAAAACACATGAACTACGAATACAAAAATGAAGTGAAATCGATAGTAGAACATGTACAGCAGCTGAAATATCACAATAAAAACACATGAACTACGAATACAAACATGAAGTGAAATTGATAGTAGAACATGTACCAGCAGCTGAAATATCATAATAAAAACACATGAACTTCAAATACAAACACGAAGTAAATATTATGAACATGTACCAGACATGACAGCCACACACCTAATTCGAATTCATATACTGTTGCCACATGGTCTCGGCTAAGATATTCCTCGCTGCGTTCCATTGTGGAGAACATTCGACGGTGTCTATGAATTCGTCGTGCGGTGCATCTATAACTACACCGTTCTCTTGTGCCATATCGTCGAATTGTTGTTCTATGGGGTCAATCGGCATCTCCATCCGAACAAAGTTATTGAGTAGAAATGCTGCCATAATAATTCTATTTTGAACCCGGATTGGATAATAGGACGGAGATCGTAGAATACCCCACCTCATCTTTAATATACCGAAGGCTCGCTCTATAGCGTTTCTTGCCTTACTATGTCTCAAATTGAAGAGCTCCTCTTTATTTTGAGGTCGGGCAGCGTTCGGACCCCACTCTTTTAAATGGTATCTAACACCTTTGAAAGGCGTTAGAAAACCATCACTATTCGCGTAACCGTTGTCACACAAATAATATTTTCCTTCATTAAAATTAAAATATCAATACATATTCATGTCAATATTTAAATAATTCAAAGTAATGAATGAGTTTGATAACAGGTTATACCCTTTGGGACCTTAAGGCCGTGAGGCCGATTGATGGCATCTCGTAACACGCGAGAGTCTGCAGCCGATCCTTCCCAACCGGTTAGGACATAACTGAAATTCGATTGTCTATCACATACGCCTAAAACATTTGTTGATATTTGCCCTTTCCTTGTTCTATAACGAGGTTTGTCCTCATTGCCAACCATCACACTTACATACGTGCCGTCTAAGGCGCCTAAACATCCCTATGCACAAGACACAACAGTAATGAGTTAAAAACAACATAATTATTATATTTAATTCATTCATAATAATATTCTTGCATATTATTCTATTTATACCTTAAACCACCGCCATCGTGGGTCAGTGCAACCATCGGGAACAGCCTCGGGTGTGGCTAGGAATAAGTGGTGAATCCGTATAATCGCCCCTAGCACCGCATGTACATAATGCGAGATCGTTTGGCCGGATCTCCAAAAATCAAATTTTACTACTCTATTTTTCTTATGATGGGCAAGAACCGATAGGAACATAGCTACTTGTTCTTCAACAGTTACAAACCGACCATCAACCAACCCCCCTTGTTCACGTAATATCACACAAAGCCTAGCAAAAGTTCTACGGTCCATACGGAGATTCGAAATACAATCAGCGTCATTTATACCAACCAATCGATTTAAATATTTTTCTTGGTCGGGAATCTTACTTATCAATTCGTATTTTAAGACTCTTTGACCACGCTTTCTTTTATTTGATCTAGCCTTAGCATAAAAAGCAAGTAAAACTGCAACTTGTATGACGTGAAAGCGCAAAATCTCTTGCAACAACATGAAGCGTATGTCACGCCCACGAATACGTTCCCTATCAGCCATTTCAAGTCACAAACTAGCAGGTTTTTGATGAAGCCTACTTGCAAATGAACACAAGGAACTGTCAATCCACATGTAACGAAACTAATATATAAACACTCAAAGGAATTCCACAATGAATATGATCAACAAATCACAAATATATGACATAGAACCCCCATATAGTAGTGAATAAAAATCATAACATAGAACAATGATTACTAATAAATCTGCCCAACTATAATCACAACACACATATACTCCATGAACGTAGTAAATATGCAAATAAAAAACGAAACAAATATACTCCATGAACAACGAAATCTGTGATACACATAAATCAATAACACTGGGAGTAGCAAATGGGGGCGAAACTGACCTCTGTCTTCTCTGTACTGGCTATGTTTCTCTTCGAGTCCCTATAGAAAAATGAAGTATAGAAAATTTCAGTCTAATGTAGTCGGCAACAACAAATATATGATATCTCAAAAAATCGAGATAGCTAAAGGAGCCAAAACAGGAATGGCAGCACAAATTTGAATTCTCAATCCGTTCAATAATTTGATTTCACAGATTAATTCACACAATGTATATGTGAGTACACGAAAAAAAATACGAATCAGAACCAAATCAAAGAACCCTATAAATTCCTGTATAAGAATGGTGCATTTATCTGATAGAACATAGCAATTCCTGTTTTGCTCCTATACATGTCTCTAAAAAAACACAAAATCGCAGGAGATTCATACATAAATCAGACCCAAATCAAAGAACCCTAAAATTTTGGGCGAAATGAAAAAGGACTCGAGGGATTTTGGGGGAAAAGCGTATTAAAATCCACGCCGTTCCAAAGCATCAGGCAATTGTTCAGGCGAAACAAATCGGAATCATCTAACCTCAACAACTATGTCGTGCCCTTCGATTTTGGCGCTGAAGAAGAAGATGCAAGATCGGTGAAGAAGAAGTTCACCTGATTAATAAATAGAATTGGGGATCCTTGATGTTGTTGAGTTGAAACTGAGAAGAGGGCGGCGAGCAGAAGACGGCAGCAGCAGCGGCAGGAGCTGTCGTGCTGGCTCGAGTGAACGGCGGCGACAGCGCTAATTTTGTTGATGACTGGCGACAGCGCTAATTTTTGTTGATGAACGGGAGAGTGAACGGCGGCGACAGGTAGACCACCGATGGAGAATGACCAAGGTAAAGAGGATTAGGTCTTTTTTTTAATTGAACCTCGATTTTCGTAAGAAGGGTATGCAAAAAATTGGTGCAGAATCTGGGTTAATTCCTAATCGGGGGGGTGACGAGGTATTAATTACCTTGCGTAATACCGATTTTTTGCTCCGGGCCTTGAGTTATCGCAGGGCCGCCCATAATAAATGTACAGAATACCAAACTATGCATTATGCTGGATTAAGTTAGCTAATATGGTGCATTCCATAAAAAAGTCCACGTCACGTTGCGGCTAAAATGTATAGATGGTGTTCGCCTGATCTTATAACGGCTAAAATGTATAGATGGTGTTCGCCTGATCTTATAAGCTTCTTCAAAGTGTTCGGCAAAATAAGCTCTTAAACAATTTATAAGCTTCAAAAATAAGTTTCAAGAGTTTATAAACTCCCAAAAAAAATAAGTTCTTCTACCCCAACTTATTTTTTTATAATCTTATATTCAACAATCATTTTACAAATATTTTTCAACTATAATTTATTATTTTCATTATATATCATTTGAATTTATTTTTCTTCGATTTTCTCTTTCAAATTTTTTTTTTCTCTCAAGTAAAAAATTATCTCTCTAACTTATAAGCTCAATTATCCAAACACTTTAACAACTTATAAGCTCTTGAAACATCTTATAAGCTCCAAGAACTTATAAGCTCTTTAAAATAAGCTTAGCCAAAGTATGAGCGTTTACTTTGATGGATAAATTTATCTATGGAAAATGAAGGATAACAAAAATTTATGTCTTGAAACGTCTCATTTCTTTTCCACCATTTGACACACAAAAGATGTTCACCATTTTTCCTTCCTTATTGCCACTAATGGACCCACCTTACAACAACTTTATCATTTTTATATTCTATATTTGTTACACTTTATCACTAGTGGACCCACCACACACACCTTTAACACTTTAGTCAACTACTTTATCACTTTAGTCAACTACCCTTATATTTAACCCACAACACTTTTTTCAACTTTCTTAGTCTCTGTGTTCACTCTCAAATGGGGCTTTAATTGGTGGACTGAGGGAGTATCTTTTTATCCTTCTTTCTTTCATGTTTTTATTTTATTATATATATTTTTCTTATTTATTGTACATGAACAACTACATTAACTAATTATTTTTTTTCTAATTTATATTCCATCTGTCCGATTTAGGGGTGGGAATCGGGTCGGGTTCGGGTACCCTACCCGAAAAAATCAGGTACCCGAACCCGAAAATCGACCAAAACACCTACCCGATCTCGAACCCGATTTTGAAATCGGGTACCCTAATACCCGAGTCGGGTATTCGGGTACCCTAAATTACCCGACCAAGATGAATATGAAATACGCTGCCAGAAATTGGAAAATTCTTCTACCTATCACACCTACAAAGGAGCAACAATTTTCTCACTTGAAATGGATACAAATCCACTTCCGTTATCTCCTTAGTTGACTAAAACACTCCACTGTCAAAAATTCAAAAAACGTAAATCCCTAAATCGGAAAATGAATCTATGAATTCATATAATATAAAGACTTCATCTACATCATAAATGGAGAAACATTTACCAAAAATTCTGTTCCATTCATCCCTTTAAATTCTCTAATTGAATTTCTTCAACAAATAGTATTGTTCAAACTTCTGGACTGACAGCGCTGTCGCTACTGCTGCGCGGTCGGAGCTGCGATGTAAGGCGTCGCGTCTGGATTGACGGCGTTGAAGCGATTGCTCTGGTCGCGTCTGGACTGAGTTGCAGCGTGCAAGCTCGAAGTCGGCACAGGGTAGGATCAGCAGGTATCGTCGGTGATGGGACGATAGGCTCGTGGCGCAGCTTCCGGCGAACGGCAAGAAACGGCCGACTGCAGCGGTTGGAGCTTGAGAGGGATTCGGTGGGTGTGGATTAGTGGCTATAGATCTGAACAGCTTTTAGAGAATAGGCTTTAAAGTTTACATTTAGTATTTATTTATTTAAATTAATTAAATAATTATATATATAATCGGGTATTCGGGTATACCCGATACCCGAACTACCCGATCCCGACCCGATACCCTAATTTTTCGGGTATCGGGTACCCTATACCCGATCGGGTATCGGGTCGGGTCGGGTATACTCGATACCCGAATCTGATTTTCCCACCCCTAGTCTCATTTGTATTGGCCCATTTGTCATTTTGGGCTATCCCAATTATATTGGCCCCTTTCTTAAAATAGCAAAAATAAGGACTCCTAAGTGGGCAAAAGTAAAACACTCTACCTACTTAATAAATAAAGACTTTTTTAATCTTCGTGCCCAAAAGTAATGGGCCAATACAAATGGGACGGATGTAGTATATAATAAAAACATTGGGTCCTGATCAATAAAAAAATGTGTTTAACTAAAGTAACTATTTACGGTATAACGAATACAATAAAAAAAATATAATTTGTGAAATTTATAGATATATATTTTTACACTGAAATAATATTATTTTTATATAATAATTGATATGCTTATAGTTTAACTATGTATATAAAAATAATTCTATGTGAAATTTATGCTAAATTTTATGGACTTCTTAATACTTAGTCTCAATATAATTAAGTACCAATTAATTCAAACGTAAGTTTTATAAAGTTAAAGAAAAAAAAATTACTTAAATCTATCTATTGACAATCTATCTATCGACACTCATTTTTCAATTTTTAGGAAAAAAGTGTATATCCTTTAGAACTAAATATTACATCCACAAAATTACCAATTAGTTTAAATTTTACAAATGTTCTTCATGAATACATCAATAAAATATTTATTTACTCAATTACATTTCTAATTTTTATACTATTGAAGTGATGTAAAAGGTAAATTAGTAAAATAAAATAATTTCATTCCATTCATAAACTTTATTTCTAACTACCAATCATAAGAATAAAATCAAACAAATAACCACTATTTCATTATTTTAGTATTTCTTGTACATACTAAACATATAAATCATTTGAGATTTGTCATTCATTTCCCATTTTCATTCAATTATTTTTACTTTCATTCCATTCCATCCCCATTTTATCCATACCAATCACCTCCTAAGAATTAATATGTTAAAGTCGAACATTTATTGCAAATCTACGGTGCTGAGTAACATAAACTTCATTTTTCCCTTAATGTGCGTTTACTTTGATAAATAAATTTATCATAGGAAAATGATGGATAACAAAAATTTATATGAGAAAATGAGGGATTATTCTTTATTTTCTCATGATAAATTTATTCATCGAAGTAAATGTACCCTTACATTTTACTTACAGATCGAAAATGAAAAATGTTAAAATGGAAATTTCGTGATTGAACACGCAGTTTATGTGATACAAAGAAAAACCTTCTCTCAAAAAAAAAAAAAAAAAAAAAAAATCAAACTACTATTCGATAAAATTGGAAATTCCAGCCATATTACGACTCATATCACCAATGAGTTATTTCTTCAAAAAAGATCACAAACGAGTTATAAAAGGAAATGCTCAAGGGTTTAACGGAAATTACAGGCTACAGACCTCACCTTTAGAAATGGTTGCGCTCTCAACATGGCTGCGCTACATTGGAACCAAATTTGATTACTCTGTCTCCGTCGCAAAGATGGTAAACGCCCCCCCCCCCCCCCCCCCCCGGATTGATTAGCTTATGCTTTGTTTCACATTTCTTGATTTCTGTAGCGGATTCTTTCTTTCCGTTTTGGTTCGAGTAATAGCCCCTAGTTTTAGCGACTGGGGCGTTTATTCCGACTTTTTTGCCGGGAGGGTTTTGGTGTGTTTATCGGATAAAGATTTTAGCAATTTCGTTGTTTTGATTGATATATTGGTTGAGGAAAGTTAAATATCCTATTTCGCTTGAGGAGCGACAGATTCTTTGTTTTGTTCAGGATTGTTGAAATGTTCGTGATCGTTCAGTCAGAATTTCTAAAAGAAAACAATTAAGCATGGAAATTAGAAGTACATTATTTTAAAAGATAAATTTCCCTTTCTTTGTCACTGGTCGCTTAAACTATACTAATCTACTACATTTCACCATTGACAGTTGCCTGTTGAAACTATATGTTTTCAGCACATCGACTTGATTTATTTCATTTTAGATTCCTTGATGGCTTTTTGTCAACGTCTTTCATACTTAACTTGCTTTGTACACTTTGCCAAACCATCTGATCGTGGTTTTCTGTAAGGTTTATGGTTTGTGTTCTTCAATACAATGCACTAAATGTTAAAAAATTATGTGAATAAATGTGGATTGTTCTTTACATGAATATGGACAGCTAGAGGCAACTTAAGGATTTATCTTCTTCTGTTCTTCATCAAGAAACATCTTTAAGATGTAAAAGTTCTATTTGATTCTCTCATTTCCCACAACATCAGTCTTATTGACATTCCTATTCTTTAAGATTTCAGTGCCAAATCTCCTGTACTTACATTGTTTTGAAAGTTATGCTGATTTATTTAAGAGATTTTTTCCAACAGGTGAAGTACTGGGAGGGTATTTGAAAATAGTAGATATGGACCCCTTCTTTCTCTTTGTCTTCCTATCTTGCTGTTGCTAGTTGTTTGAGGAAGAATATAATATATGAGATTGAATACATGGGATAGACCAGCTTACATGAGGATAGTATTATAGGTGTTGTTGCTTCGTATGTATAATGTATGTCACTTTGCTAGAAGTAGGCTTGGGAGTTGGTACCAATTAGATACTTTCAACATCGCCTATTTGCCTCTGATGCAGGTTTACTGCTGCAATCAGCATTCTCTAAAGAATTTTTGGTGGATGGTATAATTTTTGCTAGAGTATTGAAACTTCATGTCACAAGTTTCTGCACTGACATGCATTTAGGAGGCATTTATGTATCGCTTTTAGTTATTACTTCTGCTTCTTTGATGTACTGCTTATTCTAGATGCAGAATGTGCCGATGAATCTTTTGAATTATTCAGTCTTGTGACTCTTGTCTATGGCTTGTAAAGTTGTTCTTATGGATAACTTCGTGAACTCTAATTTGGAAACACTCTCTATAATTAAAGTTATTAATCTCTTTAACACCACATCAGATAAGAAGGGTCTTACATAATGTTACTTTTTTTAGGAGCTGTTTACTTTGAGTGATAGGATTGATAGATAAAAATCATCCAAGCTAGTCTACCATTTACTTTTGATGGATTGATTAATTTTGCACTTGCTTGACCATCTTATTCTTCAAATACTTGTCAATCCATCCTATCACTCAAAGTTAACACCCCCATTAGGGTATTTCTATGGTGTCAAGAGGCATTTTCTTACTTCAATAATTTAAGACTTTTGGCATTGTTTCCACTTGATTTTGTTTGGTGGAGGATTTTGTTACAGTTTTTGTCTATTTTCCTGGGCATTTTCTGAAACTTTTTTACATGGACCATTGTCCATAGCTATACTGGATTGCACAGGGACCTTGTTCATTTACTAAGAGAATATTTTATTTTACTGCAGTCCTATGTACGAGGTCAAATTGCTGACACGCAAGTACTTGATACCATATGGAAGAACTTTTCCCATGGAAGGTTGACTTTCTTGCATTGGAATAAAGGAGAAGAGATGGACCCAATAATTGGGACTCAGGGTGGAACTCTTCTTGTTCGGAAAATTCCAGATCCTGATCCTACGTATGGTTTACCATAAGAAAAATCTATCTAATAGTATTACTTAATTGCTAGTTAGGTCTAATGCTATTTATATCTATTGAACACTTAAAATATATCTTTTCTTTTTCGATATTTTTTTTCCATTATCTGGTCTGATGATTGTATTTTCTTTGAATTCGTGACATGTCAAAATAGGCATTAGACTCAAGATGATTTTTTGAGATGGATGTGTCCATTGCATCTTAGCTGTACAAGCAGCCACAGAGAAGGGAATGTTTTGGAAAAAAAAAAATCAAACAAATTGAGTGTAATATTACTGTAGGAATGTGTAGATACTAGATAGGAACTGCCAAACTTTCATAAACTATACTCCCTTCATGGATCTTTTTACCATTTGGTCCGTCCACATTAAGTGTGGTGTTTTCCATTTTGGTACACATACCCTTGTATTTTCAATCCCATTCACAAACAATATTTACTAAAAACCCCAACACTTAAACGCTCAAAACCCTTTGTGGGACCCTAATACAATAGCCTTTGTGGGACCCTTTATCCAAAACACACCTCCAACATTTTATTATAATCCGTGCCCTCCAAACCACACCTCACTTTTGGTGGACGGAGGGAGTAGTATTTTTCAAGTTATGCAACTACTATTTTCTTCTTATTGTCACATGATTTAACTTTGCTCAAACATTCTTATACTTCAGCTGCACCTCATTGTATTTTATAACTTTTTGTTGCTTGTGAGTTTTGAAAACACTGAACTTAAAAAAATGGTTTATAGGTGAGCTTATGATTTTTGGATGCCTCTATAAAGTTGATAAACTTAGAAACCTAAGTATAGGACACTGAATATATAGATGGGATTTAGAACTGGCAAACTTGCTACAAGGAACATAAGAGTCAAAATGAATGATGTATTGTAGGACAATTTGAATAGTAACTATTTACTGGAAGCTTGAAGACAGTTGTTTCTTTCGGTCCAGAAACCAATTCTGCTGCCAATGCTTGCTGATCGTTGCTTAATAAACTTTACTTGCATGTGTGTGTGTGTATCCTTGTTCCATGTGGCCATTTGATCCAAAACATAGGAAAAGTCCAACTCTTTGGCTACTAAACAATGTACTTTTGTTTCATTAAGTCTAGAAGTGTAAAACAGAAGTCTAGAAGTGATGCATTAAGCTCTGAACATATAGGATTTTTTCAACACCTTTCTGGTGCATTTAATACACATGACTATAGCGCATGAAACCAACAATAAATTATAATAGTGGAGTCCACATGTAAAACAGAAGTTTGAAAGACCAATCTTAGAAGATAAATGTGAGGGCTTTATAGAATAAACCTTAAGGTCAATGGATTTTGCCTTTTTATTTTGTGTTCGTACTGGTAATTGTGTATGACACATACCAAAAGGGCACTAAAAAAGCCTTCAATAATAGCAAAATAAAAGTTTGAGCCCTCAATACTTCAAAACAAACATATGTTTAGGCTCAATTGACTTAATGGTTTTGGGGGCAAATAATTGGATTTGGCCTTAAGCATATCATAGATTTTATGCATATCATCAACATATTAGTATTTAGTATTCTAAGAGTAATGGTACTGACCTCTTGTGTTCGACTGATTTTATGCATATCATCAACATATCATAGATTTTATGCATATCATCAACATATATGTGTAAATTTTTTTAGCTTATGACTTGTTCCTGGCGTGTTATACTTGCTAGAGGTTAATTTATACTTTATGACCTCATCTTAGCCCTAGTTTCAATATGGCCCGACCTTTAAAAATGTAAAAAATACCCTAACTTTTCATCAAAGTTTCAAAAAAGGCATTGAGAGGGAATTTTAGGTACGGTGATGTGCAATTTTTATTGTTTCTTCTATCCTCTTATACTTAGGAACCCATAAGAAGATAAGAAACAGAGAAAAAGGAGAGACAAACGAAGAAATGTGCAACATTTTGGTACCAGAAAATTGCTGTGTGCTATTTTTGAAACTTTGATCAAAGGTAAGGGTTTCTTTTGCATCTTTTTGAAGGCTGGGCCATTTTTTGCCCAAAGGCCAGGCCATAAAATAAAATTAACTCTATCTGCAAGTCATCTTGAGCTGTTGGGTATTATTACATCAAACTCTATGCTCTCTTGCTCTTGTAATTAGATATAAGTTTTTTGGCTATAGATTGTGCATTGTAAGATGATGGAGCATAAATTTTGTTGCTGTGGCTGATTTGACTGTTACATATACAGCTAATGCACGTTTTCTAGTCTATGTGTTAGATATCAAAGAAACAAGTAACAATGAGTTCTCTATTCAAGCCTGATGTGGGAACCCTTCATTAAGTGTCTTAGCCAATTTCACTTTCAACTTTGCAAAATGAATAGCAAACATGGTTGCAATCATCAGAAATTTTTTAGTTCTTCCATCTAATATCATTTCATTCTACTGGTGTTTTGAACCATTACCAATTTTTTTATCTGGTCTTCTTTTATTTAGCATCCGAGGATTGTGGAAAAGGCCTCAAGTTATGGTTGCAGCATATTTCTGATTCTGTCGTTGCTTGTGTCTTCAAGAAGTTGATCTCTTCTCTCTGTTTGTGATAGGAGCGTGCAGATTGGAGATGTGGTAGTAATGAAGGACCCTGAAGATTCAGCCAATTATCTCATAAGGAGGTTAGCTGCAACCGAAGGATATGAAATGGCATCTAAAGATGCGGATGAGGAACCTTTTGTCCTTGAAAAAGATCAATGTTGGGTATTAGCTGACAACGATAAACTGAAGCCAAAGGTATATACTTCTCCATATCTTCTTTCAATATGCTTAACATGCCTCAAGGGAGGGTATGAATTACTTGGTGCTAGCTACATTTCTCAGCTGGGACGCCCTATGGATAAAATAGTACCATATCATTGTTATGGAACATGTAACAGGAAAAAAATGTTCCATGCCTGATTTACCAACTCCCGCTGTGAGATATTTTAAAATTTCTTCAACAAAATACTTTTATTTAGTACTCCCTCCATCCCACTCTAATAGGCTCGTTTTTCTTTTTGAGACGTCTCACTAGAATAGGCTCATTTTCCATTTTAATCTCTGTGCCCAAAAGAAGTATGCCTATTAGAGTGGTACAGAGGGAGTATTAAAAACTGTTTCGATTTCAGATGAGTAAATTTTTTTCATTTCTCTAGCTGCATGCTCAATATGGAGCGAATGCCAAGTGTTATCTTCTTGTTTATGTCTTCAGATCCTTAATTTATACTCCCTCCGTCCCTCAAACATCTTTCTAAGGGAGGGTGGCATGGGTTTTAATAAAAGTTAGTTGTGTATTAGATGAGTGGAGAATGGGTCCCACAAAAAGTGAAGATTGTAAGAGTAATAGTGAGTGGAATTATTTCCAAAAGTAGGTTAGGGAGATGTTTTGGGGATTGACCAAAATGAAAAGAGAGGAAGATGTTTGAGGGACGGAGGGAGTAGATACTTTTGGTCTGATAAATTGCTATAGAGTTAGTAGTTAGCAAAAGCAGCTGCTATGCTTGTAAATATGTCATTACAAATTTCTTCATGAGCATTTCTCGAATAGTTATAGATCATCCATGTGCTTGTATTTAATTGAAGGTCTTCTCAGAGATAAGTGAATTTGCAGCTTTGTTCTTTCCACCTCATTATTTTAGTTCAATTTGTCCTCGTCTTGTAGATTAGTTTTTTGGGACAATCCATAATTATCGTGGTTTGTAATGCAGCTGTTTTCTTGTAGAAAAACAGGCAGTCATCGATGATTAATATTTTATCCACTGATCTTTTGTATGACAGGAAGCCTATGATAGTCGAATTTTTGGTCCAGTTACCATGACGAACATAGTTGGTCGAGCCATTTATTGCCTGAGGAATGCTGTGGATCATGGGCCCGTCAAAAATAGGTAATTTTTTACGGCTGTTGTGCTACACTATTCTACTCTGAAAACTCCAGTTGTAATTGTATATCGATGGATAATCCTGCTTTTTTCAGCGAATCTAGCACGACAAAGGATTCACCTGTTCTGGAAGTGGAACTAGATGTTGATGAGATGTTTAAGAACCATAAAGCACAGAGCTAGGTTATGCTCCGCTCTTTCTTCGTTCGAGCTGTTGGACGATGCATGAGTACGGGACAAGAAATCGTTTTCATACAAGTTGTGAAAGAAATGCTGCTAATCAAGGTAGACTGATGGAAGTGGGTTTGCCAATATTGAGTATTTGTTGCTCTGAGATTATTGTGGTGATTTTGTAGCAGCTTTCAACTATGGTTCCATCATTGCCACTGCTCATTGTTCTCAATAATTCGGATTACTTTGGGATACATTCTAATGCAATTTTTCTCCAATGATTTTCTCATTTCTGTGTACGCGTCGAATTTAATTTCTCACAATTAATAAAGGTATCTAAATTCTTAATGATAATATGCTTTAAAAAAAAATGGTTGATATTCATTGTTGCTCATTCATGTTGGATTTTGAATAATTCATGCATTTTGATTATTTATTTATTTATTTGGAATCCTTAAACTTTTGACCCATTCTATGAAATAGGATTTTGATGTTCTTTTTTCCTTTTCTTTTTTTCGCGATGGTGAATAATGTTTGTGTAAAAAGGAAAAGGTCTTGTATTGAATCCTACCTCCTCCTAGCTCAAAATAAATACTCCTTTCGTTCCGCTGAACTTTCGTATTCCTTTTCGAACTGTTACACCAAGATTGAGTCATTTTCATATTTGGTAAAAATTGAGGATATTAAACTACTCCCTCCGTCCCAGTCCAATAGGCTCAGTTTCCTTTTTGGGACGTCCCACTCCAATAGGCCCAGTCTTAAAATAGAAAGAATTAGGACTTATGTAAGTGTAAGTTTGAGGCTTAATTAAGGGAGATATACTCCTAATTATTTCTCTCATTCACACACTCAGCCCACCATTCTACGAACTCATTCCTCGAGCTCATTCTATCATTTCTCTCTCTACTCAAACCCTAGAATCGAAAAGGCGCCGACCCTTCTTCAACCTCCGCCGCCGCTCCTCCACCGATCAACCGCAACCCACCTCTTCAACAACCAGAGTGTCGCCGCCGACTCTAGAGCTCCAGTGACACAGTCCCCAGACTGCCCCTCCTTCGTTTCTTGCCAGCAGCCACCGACCGACCGACTCTAGAATCCGGCGAACAATAGCAGTAGACGGAGCCTACCGCCGCTGCGCGAACGCCCTCTCTCAATTAGATTCGCCGCCTAGCTCAGATCTCGCTTCCACGTTCATACTCAGATCTCGCCGACCGCGTTCATACTCAGATCTCGCTTTCCCCTAGCTCCGACCGACAACAGCCGTTAGCTCACCGCCGGCCACTGTCTCCCTCTATCTCTCGGCTCAACAGCATCAACTCCCACCCGACTCGACTCAATAACCCCAAAACGGAGTTCAAAGCTTAGTCCGGATTTTCAAGTCAAATATCTCTCTTCTCCTCCTCCAGATCCCGGCGACTTCATTCCTCCACCCAAGTCACCATTCTCTCTTCAATTTCCGACGACTATCCAGAACTCCGCCCACTTTCCTCTCCTCAATTTTCGGCGACAACAGGGCGTGCGCCACCCTCCTTCTCTTCTTTCATTCCTCCTTAATTTGAACATCAATTTTTCGATTTTCTGGAAGCATTAAACAAAGTTCTTTGTGACTATGGATTTTGAACATCAATTTTTCTTTATGTGATTTATGTTGAGGTTTGTCGAAGGTTGTTCTTTGTTTGATCTGCATTACTATCTAATTGCTTAATTTAATTGTAAAGTAAAGGTGTGATTAAATGTTTAATTGGTGTGGAACCCACCTTTTTTCTTCCAAATAGTGTGTTTCTTAATCTTCGTGCCGAAAGGAACTGAGCTTATTAGGCTGGGACGGAGGGAGTAGTAATTAGACTTCAATATTTTCTTAAAATTGAGATGACTAAATTTTGCGGCCCATGTTTTTTGGTGGCCCAATTCTAGAATATTCCATTTCCATCTTTCATTTCCACTTCCAAACCCTAAGTTTTCCGCCTCCCCTCACGATCTGGGCCGTGTTCTTCGGTTCCTTTCGGCGATTTTAGTTTAGTTCGTTGGCTCCTCTCACGATCTATAACCTTTTTCTCGATTTATCTTCTTCCACTCTCTTTACAAAAAGTCCCCTTCTTATCCGTCAAGATGCTTTAACTTTAATTTTGAGTTTCAGATTATTGTAACTTTCAGAAAATGTGAGCAGGAATAAAACTTTAAGATTATTGTAATTTATGATTTAAAGTTAAAAAAATACTAAATAAAAATCAGATTATGAAATTTAAATTTTTTCAGTTAAAAATAATTTAAAATTACTAATTATATATAACTATATAGATAATGACTTAACCTCAAACCTACATACATATTTAAAAATAATTAAACATAAATTCCTTAAATCTCGTGCAAAAAAGAAACGCTTCAAGTCCGATGGAATGGAAGGCGTATATTTTATAAGCTTCCAGAGCTTATAAAATAAGCTGAGTCAAACACCCACTAACCTTTTTCTCAATTTCTACTAATTTTAGATTTTAAAAAGGGGTTATTGCAGGAAAATACATGTAGTTTGTCAATTTTCTGGTTTATAACATGACTTTATAATTTGACCAGAAAATACATCAATTTTCAATTTAATCGTAATTATAACATGACTTTATAGTCTGATAAGAAAATACACCACATTTCAGTTTATTCTCAATTATAACATGACCTTGTAATTAATTTAGTAGTATAATAATATCAAAGTTTAATATATTAAATATTTTTAATTTTCTTTTCATCTCACAATATACTATATATATATATATACATATATATTTAATAAATATACATCTATATGTATATAATATTATTTACTTTTTAACATAGTTTCTATTATATATGTACCTAAATTATTTATTGGTCATAATATTTTATAATTTCATAATTTAAATAAATAAATACTTATTATATATGTAATATATTAATAGAATATTAAAATCAAATATATATATATATATATATATTATGAAATAATTAATCATCTAACTTAATTTTTATAAAAATTAATCAATTAATTAATAATATTTTCTACATAACAATTTAATATAAATACAATAAATATTAATACATCTATGATGAAAAATAATCTAAATAAGGTCATGTTATAATTGAGAATAAATTGAAACTTGGTGAATTTTCTTGTCAGACTATAAAGTCATGTTATAATTGCGATTAAATTAAAAATTGATGTATTTTTTGATCAAATTATAAAGTCATGTTATAAATCAGAAAATTGACAAACTACATGTATTTTTCGACAATAACCCCTTTTAAAAAATACAAGACATGTATGAAAAGTAACGGGCTTTTAGTATGGATTAATCCGTTAGGCCAAATATGAAATATCCATCCACCTTGAGCTTATTGCCGGCGTAGAATAGTTTATAGTACTAATATATAAAACCCACTCACTGCTCCCAGCGTCACCGTCTAATATGTTCAAAACCCCAATTCAATTTCAACAACTTTCGTCGCAGCTTTTCCAACAATGTCGCGCTCTATTCATTTCATCTCCAAAACCATTCCTGGTAAATATGTTTTTTGTATGTATATTATGTATGCATAGTATGTGTTATTATGCCGCGCTGAAAACGTTCTTGCACGAAGCAAATACATGGCTTTGGTGAATAGTCGCTTGCCGCTGATTTTGCGTTTTATGCTTAATTGAGAGACGCCTGCAATCTGTTTGATGAAATGCGTATTTGCTTTTTTATTTTTTATTTTTAATTTGGTTCCGTGTTTGTCTAATTTGGGGATAGCAGTTTGTGGCTTGCTGTCAGCTGACTGCTATTTTGAAGTTGTTTCTTTGGCTCTTATACTTATCTTTTGTTTGCCATTTAAAATGTAGAAATCTGGAAAGTAGTTTTAATTGGATGTGTGGTTTTATAGGATTTTGCAGATTGAAGTTTCTGAGTAGTTTTTATTTATTACGTAGTATTAGTGATACCAGACGAAACATATCTTGTTTTTTCCTTTTTCTTGTGATAAAAGCCTGCTGGTCGCATCCTCTGCTTAGCTTGTGATGCATATGTTTTTTTGGCAATTTTTGGGTATTTGATGTATCGCACTTTATTAGTTGTTACTAATAAAAGGAAACAGGTTTTACTTCTCATTCTCATTTACCTACTGGTAATTTTTCTCATTACTTCTCCGCTTGCAAGCCTTGTGTTATATAAATGAAACAGGTTTCTCTAATTTCCAAACACTGTTTTCTTATTAGTTGTTACTAATACTAAAAGGAAACAGGTTTTACTTGAGGTCCTTGGGTTATTGAACTTCCATGTTTGAAAATATAGCTTCTCAGTTGATCTTTTTCACCTTAGTCTAAGGTGTGCAAGACTGGTTTTATAACTCTTGTGTGCTCTGGTGATACGTTGAGTGAGAATCTGGAATTCGCAATGAGTTTATGTTGTTGGAGCCACTGTTTTTATAACTGGAAACACACTTGATGATTCTTAATGACCGTCCACTGCCAAATTCTGATAAGATGCATGAGATATGATGATTGTCTTAAATATGTGTCCTGCCTTTAGATAAACTTCTACTGTATTTTTGGAAGTTCAAGTCTGGTAAATCAACACTGCCAATATAGTTCGTTGAATTCTTTCCACTCACCAGAATAATTTGTATGAATTAGTATTTCAAATTACTTGCAATAAGTTTTTATTGTCGAGACTCTTTCCAGCATCAATGTGCCAAGTGTTCCTAGTCAGGAACTAAAGATGTTTTTGACATCCTTCCCTAATTTCATTGCAGGATATGGGCCATCTGATGGCGGTCGTCCTCCCTGCTCTGGAATTTCTGGAAAAGCACTCTGCTTATCACCTAGATCTTGTCGTGAACACAAGGTCGTTTCTGATGTCAAGTTATCTTTGAGATGTGTTTCTAGGTACACATCTTCTGTGTGTAATGCAAGTTCTAGCAACTATAGGAGAAACCCGGATTTCCCTAATAACCAAAAAAGGCATGGATACTCCCGCAATAGGAATAGGCAGAATGAAACAAGAGAAGAATATGAAGACCCCGAAGAATCTGAAACTCTCTCTTCCAAAAATGGACCACTTCTTTCTGTCTCCAACCATAAATATCAGGCAACTGCAACTACTGGTCCTAGAGAAAAGGAAATTGTTGAACTATTCCGTAAGGTGCAGGCTCAACTACGTGAGAGAGCAGCAATGAAAGAAGGAAAGAAAATTGACGAGTCTCAAGCAAAAAGCAAAGAGAGTGAGACTGTAGATTCTCTACTCAAGCTTTTGAGGAAACACTCAGTTCAGCAAGGGAAGAAAGGCAACACCACTGCCAACGGCAGGGACTTCATCCTGGATCAGGACGAACAGACTGCCCCATTGACAGAGGAAAGAAGCACAAGCATCGCAGACTCACACTCCACTAGTAGCGTGAAGCATGAAACGCAAGAAAGCCCAATCCCACGTCTTAGCCGACCAAAGTCAAACTTTCGTAAGAGATCTCCAGTTCCTGAAATCAAATTCCAACCTGTTTATACTGAGGACTCTGTTGATTCTGTATCGGAGGACAATGTGGACAGTGAAAGAAAGTGGACTAGTACGGAACCAGAAGCCCATGATGACATCCAGGATGTTGAATACGATTCAGAATCTGATGTGGAGCCTCTCATTTCAGAAGTAGATGCTTTTGATGAAATCTCCGAGGATAAAATGTCGGGGATTGTTGAAACCGAGCACGAAGATATAGCAAAGGACGAAGCCAGCAATTTGCACGAAATGAAGCTGACTGAACTGAGAGCCCTTGCGAAGTCGCGGGGCATGAAGAGATTCTCAAAGTTGAAAAAGAATGAGCTAGTTGAGCTGCTGAGTGGTGGATCAGTGTGATTATTTATCACGTAAGGATACAATGGAGATTTTGTTTTGCTCTCTCTTTTCTTGTTAGGTGTATGCTTTCTTTTAGCAACATCTGTGTGTTCACTTGCTACTCCATTTAAGTTGGACCTGCCTTTCTCGCTATTTGATTCATAATAGGTCCAGACTTTGCTAATATTCAAAGAATTTATGTAATCATCAAATCCGGAGTTAAGGTCTTTTTTGCGAACTGAGTTATTTGTCACTTCAATACAGCTCAAAATGAATTGAAAGCCTTACATTATTACTACAATTTATGTATTGTATGACATGAGACACCTGTTGAAAGCACAAATTATAAGTAAAATTCGAATATTCAATTTGAAATTTGAAATTTGGTTTGGATTTTTTGAATATTCGATTAGGTTTGGATCGAGTTTTGTCCAAATTTTGGATTTTCAAATCTTTGGACTATAATATATTTTAAAATCGAAAAAAAAATGAAATTTGAATTATGTATAGAATAATGCTAAACGACAAACGTACATAGTATGTATGCATATAATTGAATTTTTGTTTGTCATTTACATATTAAGGAATTAATTTTATTTTATTTGAATTTACAATTTATTTAATAAGCCATGGAAATTATTAAGGAAAGACCTATCCATAACCTTTCCTTAATGATTCAAAATCTTATTTCCTTCAATTATATGAACTTGATCTTAAAACTAAGTACAATCCCACGGCATTAACCACATCAAAAAACTAACTTCTCCGACTGATATAATTATCATCGGTTATCATATGAATTTCTAATCTAAATAAAGAGAAGTTAGTTTTAAATTTTTATTATATGAATTTCTAATACGAACTTCTAATAAAAGTTAAAAACTCACTCCTAATAGGAATTGAAATAAAAATTAGAAAATATAAATGAATGATTATAATTGTTTTGAACAATATCATATGTTGGGTTATCGATCGAAAACTCAATAAAAATATACTATAAGACAATATATTATAATAAATTAGTAAACTCAAAATAATTTTTTTTTTAAATTTACCATAATTGTGAAATTAATGGAATACGTTGAACATCTCAATCGATTACTCAATGAAATGATATTGTATTATATTAATAAATTAGTGAACTTGAAAAAAAAATAGGAAGGAATTAGTATAATCGTTAGTAATATCATATGCTAGCTACATTCTTTGATTATTTCATAAAAGTATGCATTAATGAAAAATCATAACAAACTAATGAAATTGAAATAAAAAAAACAAACAGAAAATATTAATGAATGAATGAATGAATGACTATAATTGTTTTGAATAAGGATAACTCAATAAAAGTATACTATATGATAATACATTAAAAAAATTAAAACGAAATTGCTATAATCGTGTAAATAATGGCATACGTTAATTTAGATCTTTTTTGCATTGTCAGATTTTTCGATTCTGATATGATTTGATCATACAGTTTTCGAAGTTCAGGATAATTTAATTTGATTTGATTTCATTTTTTCTTTAAAAATTGAATTTTTGAGATAGATTCAGAATAGGCAAAAGTTCGAACCTAAATCCAAATAATACCATTAATTACAGGCGCTTTCAGATTTCCGTTATGCTTTGAAATTACAAATTGGCATCATTAAAAAGGCAAAAATACATTTTCATGTTCCAGTTATTCGCCTTTTTTTTTAATATAACTTAACAATTAAACAAAGAAATTTGAGATATAAATTAAGTCTTGAGGTTCAATTATAGGTGATAGGAATTTATGTGGCACACCCAAAATTGAGCTGAATTTTAACAATAGACATTAACAAGATTAGCATTTACATCAACCAAAAAAAAACATCTATCTGGTAAGTGCTTAGGAATTCATCCTAGGAAGATATCGGAGAAGTTCCCACCCACTTTTGAGCAACTCATTTACAACTTGGTAAAACTCATCCATCAACAAAAACAATCCATGGCGTCAAAAATAAAAATAAAAATACACTCCTCTCGGGATAAGTTAACATTGGTTGTTGTTAGCAAACTGCCCTAGATGTAATCCACCCCCATTCATCCAGGCGTTCGTCCGAGGTCTTTTGCGAGGACCGGCAGGGTGGGGCACCTGAACCAAGTTTTCAGTAGCCTGAGGGAGAGCAGCATGATACGTTTTAGTTTGGCTCGACTGGTGTTGAGGAGGCCGTCTCCAGACAAAGGCAGACCCATTATTCAAACCATGGCTAGGCGCTATTTCAGGATTTAGGGCAACGGCACCAGATCTTTTGGCCTCCTTACGAAGCCTTCGTCGTGCGTTCTTACTTAGGTGTTGCTGGGGTCCATAGTGTCTCCCCTGTTTTGGTATATTAGGCGATGGAAATGGAATACCACGTCTGAAGCTGGCTTGAGACATTTCCAACTGCTTTATCCTTGCTGTTAGAGCGTTAGGGGAGTAGTCAGATTCAAGCCCGTACTTGAGAATATGTTCGATTGCAAGATGCAGAGCAGCAATCTCAGTTGCAATCGCCTTCTCCTGATATCAAATGCATCAATCTATGAGCTTCATCTAGTCGTTATTGAACACAAGAAAAGAAAAGGTTTACAGATACCTGTGCTGCAGAAGTGTTATGCTCGCTTCTACATTGTGCATTTGCTGACAACTTCGAATGTGTTGCATAATAATTGAGGATGGCTGTCTGTGAGAACATGTGCTGAAGCTGATATTCATAAATGTAGGTGCTCGCAAGAAGAAACTTTTTCTCTTGTATTAATTCCTGGATATAATCTATGATACAGGAAAATAATGCTTTTCAGCCAATGAAATGACATAATAATATTGTAGAACAAAATATCTTACTATGTACCGGGATACAAACTAATACATATGTAACAAAGCTGGAGAGATTCAACTCGATGCAGTCAATTAACAACCATCAAGGAGAACTAAGTATTAAATCAATTAATTAGTAAAAATGGGCAAGTCCGACTAAGTTAGGGGCAGATCGGGTCAACTCCTAATTCGAAACTAGGTTAGTCCAAAACCAGACCCATGAAATGGGGCCAGAATTGGTATGGATGGGATGGGACCAAGAAAAACCAACTTACAAGTCATAATTGTAGTTCAACAGGTGCCAAAAATCGTGACTGGCAACATTTCCAACCCCAAATAAATATGTGGGAGTTACTATGTTTCATAAGCAAGCATATCACTTCATCAATTTAGGTGATACTTTCGTAATTTTCAAGTATATAAACATTTTCTCGAGTCTAGACTATTGGGTGTTTTAGTAATTCTGCACATCTTGTATATATATATTCTGCATATATACTTTCAGGGGTGATTTTAATCTTCTTTTTCGATCTGCCCAAAAACGTCAACAATCCTTCTTTGATGTCACCACCCGCCCATGCAATGTTTTGGAAACTATCACCACTTTTTCTAATTTGTGAAACCCCTTCTCCAGTCACCAATACACAACTAACTTCCTTTTTGGGTTGTCCCACTTCAAATGTCTTGTTTCCCTTTATGGAAAAAATTAGTCACAAAAAGTGGGAATCTTTGGAATCCACGTCACCTTTTCAATTCTACACCCCCACTTAATAATCTAGTTAACATCTTACTAAATAAGAGTGCTAAAAAGAAACAGGACACGACGGAGGGAGTACTACTTTAAGATAGGTTTTTTGTTTCCTTCTATTCCTTGTAGCTATTTAGATTGTTTTACTACTACCTACCTTCTATCGCTATTTCCTGACTAATTGTCGTTCCGTCTCTTTCTCTCTTCACCTCTCACCTTTCTTTCTTCTCCTCTCACGTCACCATAAAACCCTCCCTTCTTCTCAATGCCCACTAGACTTTGATGCTCCATGGTGATAGGCCGGACTAAAAGCACCCAAACTTGGCGCAATATCACAAGTCATGTACAAGGTCAACATATTTGCTTTCGCCATATGAAATGTTCCTTTATTTTGTGAACTTTTCATCTAAAGGGTGTTTTAGTCACTATACTTGGAATACAGGCATGACAGAGAGTTCACATTGTGTGAAAACTGGAAATAAACAAGAGAAAGAGAAAGTATATCAAGTGAAGAGGAGAAAAGAAAATACCAGGAATTTTCTCTTTGAGACCAAAGGTGAGACACAAGTCACGCGTATGCCTATGTTTTTCAGCCAGCTTTAGAAAACTGAATAGCTCGTTTTTGTCAAAAGAAGAGGATAGATCGTATGCAGCCAAAAGACGCAAGAATGCTAATGCCTCCGTCGGATTTTCAGCAGCACTAGTACTTATTTTCGACTTCCATCCAAGAGCAAGTTTAATTGCTGCTTCTGTAACACAAGGCTGAATCTTAGGTGACAGTTTGGCTAATTGATCCAACAGAAGAATTGTGGCTGTTCTCTCCGTATCAAGTATCCCTGTATGGAGTGCATTAAACTCTTCCACTACTTCTACAACTAGCTTTGCTGGATCAGAAGATAGTGAAAGGATTTTATACATGTTACGGCTCATCGATCTCAAATCTCTCTCGGGACCACTAATTAACATTACTAAGAAGTTCTTGTGCATTGCAGGTTTCCAGTCTACTGATTCATCTTGTTTAGTTACTAAACGAGCATCAGTGGTATCAGTTAACATTGGTTGTTTTGATCCTTGTTCCTTAAAATGAACATCATGTAGCTTTTCCATCAAGTCTACTTCACTTGGCCTGCACACCTGTTGCCCTTCATCTGCATCAATCCCCACGGGTCGTCGTTGGGGCTGATCTAGCTTGCTTAATGCAAGATTTTCCTTTGCACAAGTTTGTGTGGATTCTCTTACATAACTCAGACTCTTCTCCCTAGAACCGTGCTCTTCATAGTCATGTTCTTTTTTACAAGACACCAAATTCGCTTGCTTCAGTTCAAGCTCTTGTTTCTTTTCTTCAGGCTTATTCTCCAACATTTGAAGCCCCAACTTCTGCTGCTCAGTCGATTTTCCTCCTCTCAACTCAACCTCGTTTGTCCTCACAGTACCAAAGTGCTCCTCTTTTGTTTTATCTTCTTGAGACAAATTAAGCTCTTTCTCAATACCCTCAAGCTCTTTGAACCTTTTCTCCAATAATTCTCGAATCAACTCAGCCTCGTTCAACCTCGCGGTCAAAGATTCATGGGCCACCTCCTCCCTCGACTTAATCTCCTTAAACCTCTCATCCATAATCACCTTCATTCCACCTAACATATTTACTGCCAACTCCAACCTCTGGATAAGCTCATACCCCAACTTCTGTTTCTCCTTAATTTTCTCATTAGCTAACCTAACCTCCTCAACAAACTCTGTCTTCTTCTTCCCCAAAACCTCCTCTTTAAAAGCCAGCTCTCTCAATTTCCCATCATGTAAAGCATCAATTTCCTTCTCCCTCTTCTCAAACTCCCCCAATCTTTTCAACAATTCGCTTTCCCTCTTCTCAAACTCCCCCAATCTTTTCAACAATTCCCATTCCCTCTCCTCAAACTCCACCAATCGTTTCTCCAATTCCCTTTCCCTCTTCTCAAACTCCCCCAATCGTTTCTCCAATTCTCTTTCCCTCTTCTCAATCTCCTTCAACCTCCAGCGCTCCTTCATCCGCAGATCATCAACCTCACCCTGGGACGCTTCCAATTTCTCGATATGCTCATCAACCAACCTCAGTTGTTCATCCAATTTCTCCTCCCTCAATTTCAACTCCTCCTCACTCAACTTCAAGGCCTCCCCTTTTTTATCGTGCAACAACTTCAATTCCCTCTCCGTCTCCTTCAAATCCCCCAACCGCGTCTCCAACAACTCGCTAACCGACCTCAAATTCTCCTCCCGAGATTCAATATCCGAGAAGCAATCCACTAAACCCTTAAACACACTCTCGCCCATAACCTTCCACTCCTTCACCCTATCAATAATCGCGCTGGGAGCCCCACCGCCTCTCGCCGGCGTTCGTCTCAGAGCGCACAGAAGTTGCTCCGCCGACGCCATTGCCGGAAAGGATTCCATTGTGCAGCAAACACACACACAACTAATAGTACTATGTATAACTAAGCAGTTATGTAAGCACACAATATGCAGAATGTATGTATAAATATGCAGAACAAGAAATTTTGACCTGCAACTAGGGCTTCAATGGAGAGGAGAAAAGGTAAAAGTGAAAGCCTTGGCCACGAGGCAGATTTTTGAAGGCGGCAGAACTCGGCGGTTTGGCGTAGACGTGTAATTTGTAAACTCCGAAGAGAAATCGGAACCGATTTGAATTATATACAAGAAAATAAAATATATGTATATATCTTTCTCTCTCGTTCCAATTCAATAGGTCACAAAACTTGAACAAGCATGTTAAAAAATTAATAAATAATATACGTGAGAGAGTAATTTTTGTTGAGAATATATTTATTCAAAAAAAATAATAATAAATTATATGAAAATATTTATTATGTATTAATTTTTCATTTTAAAAAATAGCCTATTAAATTGAGATGTTCAAATAAAAAAATATGACTATTTATTGAGAATGAAAGAATAATAGTATATCTTCTTTTTTTAAATTGCGAACTCTTATCTATAAATAATGAGATCCAGGGTTCAAATCTTACCGTTCATCCGCCCTCCAAAGTGTCAAAAGAAAAAAGAAGTACTCCATCCGTCCCAATAAATGTGGTCACCTTTCCATTTTGGTTTGTCCCACTAAAAGTGGCCACTTTCCCAAAATGAAAATATTTATAATTTAATTAACCCTAATTAGTTATCTAAACCTAAACTCTAATTAAATAAACGAACACACACACTCACACACACATCACGCAGATAAACAGCGTCGCACCCTCTCCCTCTCGTCTGCACCCTCCGGTCGACGGCGGCGCCGCCGTTGCGCCACGACCGCCGTCTCCTCACCCTCTCGCATCTCTCTCTGTCTCCCCCTCTTTCACCCTCTGACTCTCTTTCTCATCTATCGCTTCTCTCTCTCTAAAGAGCTTTATGTCTGCCGCCGCCTCCTGCCTTCCGACGTCTGGTCTTCATGAATTCGGAGTCGCGCCGCCGCCGCGTCTCTGTAATTCCGGCAAGAGAGCGAGCCCTAGCCCTGAGAGTGGTCGCGATTTGGGGGTGGCGAGCCCTAGATCTGAGGATGGCGAGCCCTAGATCTGAGGATGGCCGTGTCTCCTTCTTCCTCCCTCTCTTAGCTCGCTTGTGAAGGTGAGGGGTGAGCGGCGACCGCCGTCGTCGTTGCCATCGCTCCAGGCAAGCCACTGCCCTCTCTCTTCCTCACTCTTCTCCAGACTCCCTTGCAACCTCTGCTTCCTCTCCTTTCCCGGGTTTGGCACGAAGCTCGACTCTTCTCCCTTGCTCAGATCTCTATCGAACAAATCCGACCCAACTTCTTGTGATTTGGTTTGCAATTGCAATTTGGGATATGCGATGTGCGATTTGGGATTTATTTATGTTCATTTGCGATCTGGTTTAGTTCATTTCTTGTGATTTGGATCTGTTAATTTGCGATCTGCTTTGCAATTTGGGATTTGGTTTGCGATTTCGTCGCCGGCGTCGCCTCTGGCGAGAATATGGAACTGATGTAGTGAGAAGAAGACTTAATTAGCTCTTTAATTTTGATAACACTTAATTAAAAAAGTAGGCCACACATGATTAACACTTAACTATCACTTTCTTAATCTCCGTGCCGAAAACAAAGTGGCCACATTTATTGGGACAGAGGGAGTAATATATTATAAACCATCCATTTGAACAGATTATGTATTTTTGCCTCTAGCCACGAAAACCAACGTTTCGCTAAACGAGGAGTCGATTTTGGATTTCAATTAGCACCTGTATAGTTTTCTTTTTTTCGTTTTCGTTGGTCTCATAAAAATATATATACTTTATCTATAATAATAATTCTCTCTTTATAGTAGTTATACATCACAATTAATGCGGGATCATTTCTCCATCCATATTATATTTTATTAGAATTTTTTAAAACTTATGTAATCCCATATTATGTACTCTCTCCGTCCCATTATAAATGTCTCGCTTTCCATAGCTAGATGTTTTGGTTGTGAATTCGAGTTTTAAAACTAGAAAAAAAAAAAAAAAAAAAAAAACTCGAATTTACAACCAGTTTGATGAATTCACAACTAAATTGCTAATGTTAGTTGTGAATTCGAGTTTTAAATCTTGAATTCACAACCAATTTTATTGTTAGTTGTGAATTCAAATTTTAAAGTTTGAATTCACAGCTAGAAATAGTGATAGTCGTGAATTTGAGTTTTAAAACTTTTTTTTTAGAAAAAATTTGAGTTTTAAAGCTTGAATTCACGATTAACAATATTTTAGTTGTGAATTCATTTAAACCTTGAATTCACGACTAACAATATTTCTAGTTGTAAATTCACAATTTAAAACTTGAATTCACGACTCACACTATTTAAGTTGTGAATTCACATCACACTTTAAAATTTGAATTTACGACTAACACTACTTTTAGTTGCGAATTCAAACTTTAAAACTCGAATTCACAACCAACACAAGTTATTCAATTGTGAATTCAAGTTTTAGAGCTTGAATTTACAACTAAAATTAATGTTAGTTGTGAATTCGACTGGTTGTGACTTCGTGGATAATTATTAAATTTTTATATGAAGGGTAAAATGGTAAATGTGACCATTTTTTATTTTTTTTTTATCTTAGTGGCCAATTTTTAAATTTACTATTCCAAAGTGGCTATTTTCAAAATCCACTAAAAATTAATATGTAATACTACCAATTTTGGACCACACATTTTGTTCATATAACACATTAAGAACACATGTGGCAAATACCTTTTAATGCAAAATATACGCAGGGATAAAATGATAATAAAAATATTGGATAACAACAACAACAACAACAATAATAATAATAATAATAATAATAATAATAATAATAATAATAATAAATTAATCTAATTTTTTTCCGCACTGCTCGTCGACTTAATTATGCATATAATGGAACACAATAATGGATATATATATATATATATATATATATATATATATATATATAAGTACAAATATGCATAACTTTGCACACACAAAATATGCATGATGTTGCCACGTCGACTAATGCAATGCATAATTGTGCTTAACTATACACATTTATGTGTGCAACGTTATGCATATTTGTGTTTATATATATATATATATATATATATATATATATATAGGGTCGCATTCAATGGAGACCATTTCTTATATAGAGAATGAAGACCAAATCAAGGCCATTCATCTCAATCCAATCAATGATCCAGATTATTTCATGATTTGATTTTTCATGTAATTAAATAATGGTTAATTACATTTATTTAATCCAGAAAGGGCAAAAACGTCCACTCAAATCTACTGAAATATGGGATCACATTGAACAAATCCCGAAAATTCATCTTTTTCCATTCTGGGACCTAATCCGTCAATGAACATAATAGATGAACATTAGTATGTTCATTGTTTTCCTACGAACATTTCGACGAACATCAGTATGTTTATTGGTTTTTCTACGAACATATCGACGAATATCAGTATGTTCATTGGTTTTTTCTACGAACATATCGACGAACATCAGTATGTTCATTGGTTTTCTACGAACATATTAACGAACATCAGAATGTTCATTGATATTTTCTACGAGCACTTCATTGACGATATGCAGATCTGCAAATCCGGCGACGACGCGGCACGGCGGTCGCCACCACGAGCGTTCTACCATTGTCGTCTTCATCGGCTTCACCCTGACGACGCCGGGGCAGCACAGCCTCGAGAATCCTCCGCCTGCGACGCCGACGGAGCAGCAGAAGGAGGAGGAAGGCGGTGGAAGGGAGAATGGAGGGGATGGCAGCGGAGCAGAAGCGGAGGAGCAGCAGAGATGGGGAGGCGGCGGAGCAACAGGGGATTGGGGGAGGCGGCGGGAGAGGGGGGAGAGTGATTGAGAGAGAGAGATAGAGAGAGAGCGTGAATGAGAGAGAGTGGGTGAGATTAGGGTTAAATAGAAAATGACATGCTTAACCTTTTGATTATAAAATTAATAAATTTAATTAATTAAATTATCACCATTAGATTAAGTTAGATCAAGGAACCAGATTTGGTCTTCATTCTCTATATAGGGGAGTGGTCTCCATTGAACTCTCCCCTATATATATATATATATATATATATATATATATATATATTCATGTTCAATTATACGTATAATTAAGGCAGCGAGCAATGATCAGCGATGAAAGGCACTTGACGAGTCGCCTTGTGCAATGCATATTGTACTTAACGATATACTCCCTCCGTCCCAATAATGAAGACACGCTTCATTTGGGCACGGAGATTAAGGTGAGGTAGTTTAAGGAATAAAGTGTTGTGGGTAGTTGATTAAAAAGTTGATTAGGGGCTTTATTTATTTTTATTTTAAATTATTTTAACTCTCAACTCTCTCTCTCTCTCTCATCTTCTCCAACCACCACCGCTGATACCCTCTGCTATGCTGCCAAAAATCGAACCCATAAAATCAAACTTAGAAATCGCAAATTATCCAAAAAATTTAGTACCAAATCTGTGACTGCAAAATAAAAATTGGCAAAGAACAAACAATTCTCATTCCAAACAAAACTATTCCCATTCCAAAACAAAAATTGACATACGGTTAAAACAAAAATTGGAAGAAATAAAAATTGACACAAAACTATTCCCATTCCAAAACGAAAATCGAGGGTTCTGAAATTGGGGTATGAATCTTGAAGGGGAACTTAGGGATCTAGGTTTTGGGGAGAAGTAGAAAAGATTGGGGGTTGTGCGATGGCTGCTGCCATCGGAGAGAGAGAGAGGTTGGAGCTGCGTGGTGGTGGTTCGGCTGCACAGGGCGGTGGTGGTTTGCCGGATCTGGGTCCGCCATGTATCTCGAGCGTCGCCTCTCTCAAATTGAACCCAGAAATTTCAGATCCGCCTTCTCTTCCTCTCTCAAATCGAACCCAGAAATCATTTTTTAATAATCTTATTTTAATAAAATATAATAAATTATTAATAAATTAATTTATAAAAAAAATTGAAAAAACCTACCCCTCCCTCCATCCCCAAACATCCCCAAACCTACCCCCTTCCCTAACTCCCCCGACCACCACATCAGAGGTGGCTATTGTTACCGCCTGACTTTAGAGCAAGAGAGACAGAGATAGGAGGGGGGAAATTGAGGTGGAATCGGCGGCGGTGGCTTGAGCTACTGCCCGACTGAACGAAGGGAAGAGAGGGACGACTGTTTCCAGCCGAAGAGAGAGAATGAAGAAGGGAGGGAGATAGAACAGTGACCAAGGAGGGAGGCAGCTACCGATGTGTCGTCGGAGTTTCAGAGGGTGACCGGGAAGTGGCGGATTTCGCCTGAAAATAAAAAGGAGCTGACAGGATCTATGAGTGTGTGCGCTGCCTAACTGTGTGCTGTTGTCAGTTGAGAACAGGAGGAGATGGGCGGCGCCACCTCTCGAGATACGGGTGGCGGCAGTCGGAGATGAGAAAGGGAGGCGGTGGGAGTCCAGAGCTCGGCAGCGGTAGTCGTCTGGTGCCTAGCCGGAACAGGGTTCTGGTGGTCTAGTGACTTCGCCCCAATTTTTTTTAATTGTAATTGACGTCGTTTTGATTAAATTGTGGTGGTCGGTCGACATAGCCACGCTAGACATTTCGGTGTCCATGTCAGCTTCAAATTGGGGGGATTTTTTAATTTTAGGAACATTAAGAACAAATTCTTGATTTATGTATTCCTACGCTGATTTTTAAATTGGTGAGAATATTGCGAAATTTCAAAAAGCTTTTGAATTTTACGACAATTAACCCTTATTATTTGTGTTCAATTATATGTATTATATGCATAATCAAGGCGGGCACTGAATGAAAATAATAATAACAAAAATAAGGATATAGTAATTGATTGTGCGAAAGTAATTTTAGCAAATGACACTAATTCAAGGATGAATCAATGACGAAATGCATCGTAATTGATAAAACACTTCCTTTCTAATAGGTTCAGAGTTCGAGTCACCTAATGGCTATTGTACATGAATGAGTGTGTGTGGGTCGTAATTCTTAAAAAAGAGGTGATATCATATCCGTAGCAATAGCTAATACCTGAAATTATATCTCCGTGAGCAAAGAGGTGATACCTATTCCACAATAGGAAACTCATTGCACCAGCAAATCAACTAGAGCTCACTAGCAAGAGAGATTAATAAGAAACAAAGATAATTACATACTACTAATTTTCACAGGCTTAATTTTGTCACAAGGGGAAATGATAGATGAAAGCCTTCCAAAAGAAAGCAAGCACAACTACATTGGCATTACAAGAAAAGGGGAAAGATTATAAGCTCAAAAACTAGCCTGTAGTTGTAGTGCTCACTGCAAACCAAGTGCTTCTCTATACTGATCTACCACCATCAGGAAACTAGAAACATCATCTTTGTCAAAATAGGAGGCTAGCCCAAATGCTGACAATAGGAACAAGAATCCTATCACCTCCAATGATTTTGCATTTTGAGCAGCAGCTCTCAATCTAGACTTCCATGAAGTAGCAAGTTCCATTGCCTCTTCCCTCACACGAGGTTTGATATTTGGAGACATTTTAACCAGCTGCTCCAACAGAATTATACAGGTCCTCCTAACGTTGAACTCCACGTCTTCTTCCCTCAGATGGGGAGGGTAGAACCCCGCCATCGCATCTAGAACCAACTTTGCAGGATCAGAGGATAGGTGAAGAACTTTGAAGATTTCATCCCTCATTGATTCCATGTCCTTTTCAGGATCATTTAGGAACATCTGCAAGGTTTTACCATCCATTCTCACAATAAACTTCAAGTCCGCGGACTCATCTGGTTTGATCTCAACAGGGGCATTGAAGACATTAGTTGAATGCCGTTGTCTTAATTCAAGCAGTTTGAAAGTATCCCTCATCTGTTTTTCCTTGAATTCAAGTTCCTTTTCTGCATGGTTGAGACGTTGCTCTCTTACACCAAGATCTATATCACGTTTCTCAACCAATTCTTTCTCAGTTCGTAACTCCCTTTTTTTGGCAAGATGTTCCTTAAAGCAATTACGCGTAAATTCTCTCACAGAATTTAGATTCTTCTCTCTTGAATCTAGCCTCTCCGACCTTGCTTTCTCTCTATCTTCAAGTTCTTTTTCCTTAGAAATCAGACACTCTTCCTTTTCAGCGATTCTCTGTTCTTGTTCCTCAGATTCTCTTGCTTTCGAGTCAGCCTCATCCATTTTCTTCTCAACCCAATCACGAATTGAATCCAATTCAGTTTCCTTCAAGCCAACCTCTATAAATTTCTCATGAGCCAGGGCCTTCAATCCCTCCACAATATCCTTTGCCAAACATAACCTTTCAAGAAGCTGGCGCCCCAACTTCTCTCGTTCCATCAATTCTTCATTCCTTAACATGGCTTCCGTAAAGACCATTTTACTCCTCGAATCCAGTAGCTGCTCTTTTGAAGCCACCTCCCTCATTTTCTCACCAACTTCATAAAACCTCTTTTCAACACTTCTCTTCAGCCCCTCCACATTATCCATAGCCAACTGTAACCTTTCCAAAAGCCGGTGCCCCAAATTCTCTCGTTCTATTAGTTCTTGATTCATCAACTCGATATCCTTGACAAGCTTTTCACTCATCGCATCCAGTTGCTGCTCTTTTGAAGCCAACTCTCTACTTTTCTCCTCTTGGAATGTAATGAATTCAGTTTGCATCTTCTCCAACTCCTCCAACTTTTTCTCCACGGATTCCCTAATCAAATCAGCTTCTTTTACACTCAACGCCAACGATTCCCAACCTGCATTGTCCCTACACTCAATCTCCTCAAACCTCTTATCCATCTTCAACCTCACGTGATCAAGCTTATTTTCTGCCATCTCTATCCTCTCGATGAAGCGATGCTTCAACAGTTCTTGGTCCCTGAACTTGTCATCAGCCAACCTAGCCTGCTCACCAAACTCTTTCCACTTCTTGTCCAAACTCTCTTGTTTCAAAGCAATTTCTCTCATTTTCCCCTCTTGGAACAACTTAAACTTGAGCTCCTTCTCCTCCACCGCGCTTATCCGAGCATTCAAGCTCTCTCCCTCAGCCTCAATCTTCTGCGACCACTCTCTCTGCCGCCCCCTAATTTCTCGCACTTCAGCCTCCGCCATCTCAAGCCAGTCATCACGCTCATTCACCGCTGCGAGACGATGGTTCAGTTCCTCCTCTCCCATCCTAATTTCGTCGTATAACCTAACACGCTCCAACCTCAGTTCCTCTTTCTCAGACGCGAGTTCCCTCTTTCTCCTCTCTTCGAACAAGAAGAATCTCCTCTCTTTCTCCTCCAAATCCCACTCCCGTTTGACCAGCGAATCTCTCAGAAAATCGACCTCACCCCAAGCTGCATCCAATTTCCGCTTCCTCGACTCAATTTCTGAACATTTTGTTTGCAGAAAATCCACCATTTTCTCAGTTACACTAGTCCGCTCGCTCAGAGCTTCCAGAGTCTTCTCCATCACGCACGCGCACAAACATACGGGAAAGGAGCACAAATTAGAGGTGACATTGTGGAACGTGCATCAGCATTACCGCAAGATACGCGGGAAATAGGTGGTGTGTGTGTGGATTGAAAATTTGGGACGTGGGGATGATGGCATTCAGGAGAAAGGGGAGAATGGAGTGCAGCAGTAAAATTGTTACAAAAAATTAACAAAATATATGTAACTACTTACATTGGGGGTAGAAGTTCTTTTGTCTTTTACACTTTGGAATTGGGGAAGAGGATGAATCCCTACTCAGTACTGAATGCTAATAAACCTAACTCTTTCAGGGTTTCCCAGAGCTCTTTCAACTTTTTTATTTCTGTTTAATATTTTATTTTACTTTTTCGATTTTTTTTTTTAATTAAAGAGGAAGGATACGCTACATCAACATGAATATGATAAATTGATAACCACTATTGACGTGGCATTTTAGTTTTCATCTAATTTCTTCTCTTATACTCCATATCTTTTAAATTATTAAATCAACAAATTATTAGTTTGCTTCTCTTTCCCTCCTTAGAGCATCCGCAATGGACTTACTTGATAGCCTACCTGATAGTGGGTTGTGTTATTGAGTAGGTAGTGCTGCATTGGGGTTACTTGATAGCCTACTTGATAACATTAGTTTTGATTTTTATGTTTTTCATTTAAATTTAATTGCTCAAATTTAAATAACACAATTTATTTCAAATTTAAATTACATTAATTATAAAATCCTAAATATTACATAAAACTTAAATAAAATAAAAACAATTCCTAAAAATATGATTGGGGGCAGTATGATTGAAGCACTTGTTTCTGCAACTCAACCAACTCCATGAACTTTTCAGCTACTTCGTCGGAATCGAGCGAAGAATCATGTTCGGGTGACGACATTTTTGAAAGAACGAAGATGATATTTTGCAAGAAAAAATTGTAGGAGGAAGAATGAGTGAGTTGTGATGAATGAAGAGTAAGTTGTGATGAATGAGGGAGGGAGAAGTATTATTTATAGAGAGAAAAGAAGAGGGAAAAAAAAAATGCTCAAACGGCTAAAAGAGCCGTTAAAAAAAAATTCAAAAATATTGAAAACAGCCGTTGGAATTTTTTTTTTTATTTTTATTTCAGGCGCGTGCACAGCACGCGCCGCTCGAGTGCTACACGAGCACTCGAGCAATACTCGAGTCGCCCCCCCTCCCCGCAACGCACATACACGAAGGCAACGCCTTACTCGAGTAGGCACTCGAGTAAGGCGTTGCCGATGCTCTTAATTTGAGTGTCTATTACACCTATTATTTTAAGTAAACTGCACCAATTTGAATCATCTATGATCTATCTATCTGTATCATTTGCAGACTAGCGCACTCGAAAATGAATGGGGACTTCCACAATATCAAAAAATGTTAGCGAATCTTTGCATTTGAAATTAATTAACACAAACACTTTGGTGTGCTCCCACTAGACATGTAAATTCGAGTCGAGAGTATCGAGTAGTCCCTCATCCGTCCCAATACTCGCACAAGTATTGAATACCCGATATCTTCTAAAATTAATATGAGGGTGCGGTGAGGGTATTGAATTTGATAAAATTTCGAGTATCAGGTACCCGTATCGGGATTGCGGGTATACATGCAAATCCGATTATTTTTTATTTTTATTTTTATTTTTATTTTTATTTTTATTTTATACTCTCTCCGTCCACGAAAGAACTTCATACTTTTTTTTGGGACGTCCACAAAAGAACTTCCTACCTATTTTTGGACTATACCCCACCACTTACTTTTCACTTTTTACCACTCTCAATACTAATTATAACATTTTTTCACCACTCTCAATACACTCAACAACCTTTTCTCACACTTAACCACTTTTTTCTTAAAACTTATGTCACTCCCTCCTAGGAAGCTCTTTCGTGGACGGAGGAAGTATTTTATATTATTATTGTAAAAAAATCAAAATTCAAAGAAACAAAGTAAATTAATTAAATTCAATTTAAACTTTCAAGTCAACACACACATACTCTGCCCGTCTGGCTTTAACGACGTACTGCCCCCGCCAGCCGTCGTCCGTCCTGACAGCCCTTCCGTTCTCTTTGGTGCTTTGCCTTCACCAGACGTGGCTCCATTCGTAAGGAGCACAGAGCAATGTAGCAGACCACCGCCCTCTTCCCCATTTTTTTGCCCACCACCACTCAGTTTCAGATTCTTGTCGCCGACCATCTCTAATGTCGTCCAACACCACTCAGTTCCATTTTTCCGGTGGCTGGCAGATAACATTTTCTTTGATCCTAATTATGTGAAATGATTGTGAAATTATAGCTAAATTAACCTTTATTATTAGTCGAAAATTGAGAATAGCTCGGCCGGAACTCCTAGATAATGTAAAGACATTAATTGAGGAGAAATAACTCGTGTCAAAACCTAATATCAACTGATAATACTCTGCTAGGCAAGTAGTAGCATTACATTTAAGCATAACAATATTGCCTTAGGCGTGCGAGTAGAATACCATCAACCTACAAGAAATCATATAGGGTACCCAAATACCTGCTGCGGATACCCGTTGCGGGTATTCGGGTACCCGCATGGGGGATACAGGACGGATCAGGGAAGCAGAGTTAAGAGATTTTGCAGGTCGATTACCCACATTTTGCGGTAGGGTTTGAAAATTTTTGCAAATAACACTTTGAATATATGCAAATGATACTTTTAAATGTGGCTGAGAAGGGTTTGAAATTTTTTATAAAAAATGGATAATTAAAAAATAAAGAGTGATAGACCGATAAAAAAAAACTGGCCCAGAAATGTGCAAGCATTGAAGGCTTAGAAAAGGCGTTGAAAATGAAAATAGAGGTACATGAGGTGAGATTCGAACTCCTAATCTCCGCCTCATTGAGGCATCACTAGGGGTGAGCATAAACCGAACCGAATCAGACCAGAAAACTGACCGAACCGACCATTTTTGGTTCGGTTCGGTTTTGGATTTTTTTGTTCGGTTTTCGGTTCGGTTTGCAAACTAAAAAACCGACATGGTTTCGGTTCGGTTTCGGTTCTCCGACCATGTCCAACCGAACCGAACTGATACTTTAATATATTTTAATAAATATATTATTTATTATATATTTTATCTAATTTTCGAAACCCTAAGTAATGATATTTGCAAATGCTTTCTGCCCTACTACTCACACCTAGGTTGCACAGGTGCGAGGGGGCGGGGGCGGGAGAGATACGATTCGGGTACGGGGATACGGATTTTCAAAAATTATAGGGTGCGATTCGTGAAGGATACGTCTGTTATATATATATATATATATATATATATATATATATATGAGATAAGTAATACATGTCATGCTTTAAACATATGATAATTAATTTACTTAAAATATATACATAATAATAATATTATTATTATGCAAATTATTTTTTAAATAAATTAATTAAACTAATGATGTCTCATTTAAGTAAAAGAAGCTGGGCATCATTTAATTAAAAGAAAGTGGACAGCCCAAGACTTATTTTGAAATAAGCCCAACTACTTTAATAAATTATAGAGGCCCAAATTCGGTCCCTCCCTCTCCAAATTCGGTCCCTCTCTCTCTTCCTCATAGCTGCGCCCGCCCGCCCGCCCGCCCTCTCTCTCTCTCTCTCTCTCGATCCTGTTCCCGGCGACGGGTCCGGCGCCGCCGCCGCCGCCTCGTTGCGCCGTCGTCTTCCCCTTCTCTCCGTCTCACACCTCTGTCTCTCTTATCTCTCAATTTCAGACTTCCTCTATCCCAAATCTAAAATCGAAAGGAGCCCTGAATTTCCTGAAATCGAATCCGCCTCCGCCTCCGTTTGATGCCGCCGCGTCCTGCAAATCCGGCGACTGTTAGTCGCCGTTCTACCCTCGTCTCTCAAAATCAGGGGAGGTCGCCAACAACTCCCGATTCGCGAATCCGATTCGTGAATCCGATTTTTTTTTTTTTGATTTTTGGGGGGATTCGCCACCTGGCGAATCCCGTGCGAATCGGACGCGAATCGCGCCCGCACCCGCCCCCCGCGCGAATCGGATACTGCACGGGGGTGATTTCCGGCGAATCCGTGCATTATAGACTCACACGCACCACCAGCCACCTCTACTCTCCATTGGAGAGTCCAATTCCAATTTCAAAACCAAACTGAAACTCCTCCCTCCCACGCCGCGCCGGCGTTTCCTCTCCCCCCCCACGCCGCGCCGGCTTTGCCTCCGCCCCCACACCGTGCAGCTTTTACTCTCCGACTCTGCGGCGCAGCACGAGCAGTCGAGCAGATCGGCTTCTTCCGTCGCTTCTCCTCCAGCCACGAGCAGACCGGCTTCTCCTCCGCCGGACCAACGCTGACGCAGACCTCCCCCCGGCTTCTCCTACGCCACGACGCCAACCTTCTCCCCAACTCCGCAACTTTGTTTTCTTAATCTAATAATTGTTCTTTTTTTCCTAAAAAATATTTAAAAAAAAAATCTAATTGTGCTTTTATGGTTGTTTTCGAAAGAATACTAATTATTACTTACTATATCTCTAAACAAACTCAGCAAATATAATATTAACAATATTAATATAATTGACTCTTTTAAAAAAATATTGTTAAATGTATAACTAAATGTCTTTTTATCTTTATTTATATTTATATTTATTTTTTCTAAAGATTGGATGCGTTTAAACTTTTCTGTTAACTTTTTTTTTGTCTTCTTCTGATATTTTGATTATTATATTCTGCATTAATATTTACTTTAATGTATAAAATTTATTAATAGAAAAAATAATATTATTATCAAGAGATATCAAATTATATATTTATAGTTTATGTTACACAAGAAATTAGAAAACAACCACATTATAAGGATGTTGTAAACATTTATGTTGTCTATTAGTATTATTTTAAATTCATAAATATTAAAAGGTAAATTTTAATATTATTATATTTTAAATCCATAATCCATGTGCATCGCACATGTGGTATACTATGTAGAAGAATGTGTAAATATATTTATTTTTTTAAGAAAAAAAATTCAACTAGAAGGACATAATTGAAAGTTTACAATTAAATGTATAATTAGATGTTTATAAATAAATTATTTAATCCACAAATGACCAACAATTCTATATAATCACACACGTAATACAAATATTTCAACTATCTAATGCTCAAATTAAATTTACAATTATTTCAAATAAAAAAAGGAAAAAGATTCACTCATCCAATTAAAAATTAAGGCACTCTAACATTTTCTTCTTCTTTTTATTTGCATAGACCATTTTATTCTTTGTGTGTAAATGATTTCTAAATAAAATATGCAATATGCAATATGTCTATTAAATGAAAGTTCATGAAATTAAAGAGGTCTAATATACGATACACTAATTATTTTTATTAAAATTTGTATCGTCTCTTTTTAAGACTATTTTTTATGACCGAAGAAAATATAAAATATATACATAATTTATACGAGTCTAAAATCACAATCACCGCACATAGCGCGAGAGATACACTAGTTCTATAAAGATGCAAATGATCAAAATGCCTTAAGTTGATACCATTATCAACTTTTGCTACTAAATTATGTGACAGATTTGGCCGATCTAGGCTGCCCGGTTGTTAGGAGGTATTTATTTTCCACCTCAATTTTTATCATTATCTGTTTTCAGTCGTACAATTTTAAACTAATCTTTCCTTCTTCCTTTTTTCCCACACCAAACACGGCTTAGACTTCATTTGATTTACTTACGGAATTGGAATACTACGAACGAACTTGATTAAGTAGCCGGCACCGACAGCTATTAGTGGTCAAAACAAATGGACAATGCCCTGTTTGGTTACAACTTTCCATGCTATTCTATGACTGTATTTTTCCCTATTTATTCAATTCCGACTTCATGAGTAGATAATAATTCTAATATAGTGGTTCTTTTTTCAAAAAAAAAAAAAAAAACTTCTAATATAGTGGTTATTTACAAAAATCCTAATACAGTTCCCTATTTTTTAAGGCAAAATTTACAGCCGAACATTTTGAAATATTCACATTTGAAAATTTTGTGTGCAAGCGAATGCATGGTGTATATGTCACAATTAAATTTAGTGCTAATGGTGTGAATTAATTAAATAAGAATATTTTTTATTCTAATTAGGCAAGAATATTCTCGTTTGATAAAAGTAGATACAAATTTCAATGAACAAATTTTCTATTCTTGGTAATTTCCAACACATTATTATTTCAATTTTCATGTGGTCAGATAATACTACATCATTTATTTTCACTCTGACTTTACTGATTTTGACATTCTGGATAGTCCAAAACCAGATACTATTAAATTTGCCGGATGTATACAGTTAGATTTGGAAAGACCAAAAAGCCCATGTCCTTTTCTGAAAATACTATGATGGATCCATATCACACAATTCCTTCTTATTTGTTTATTTGATTTAAAATCATTTATTTGTACATCCGTTTAATTATCGCAAGTGCTCCATTAAATATCTCAATTATCATATAGTACATTATAGATTTATTCATACATGCAATTAAATGAATGCAATATCTAGCTATCTATAGATAATGAGCACATCAGCTATCGACCAGTGGACCAAGTTTTACAAATTAATTGTACAAAAATATTATGAAATCAATATATTTCAAGTGGTGCATGAGATGGTAACATGAGTTTATCGTGCTTATAAATTTGTTAATTCCATTGTTTAGTTCAACATGAAACACAACTTTCTAGTTTGACTATTTGGATATAAAAAACTTCATGACCTAGTTGAGGGAAATCGTTAATTCTGATATTTAATGAAATATTAATATCCCCTTTTTCCTTTTTATTAAAAAAAACATGTGGTCTTCATTAACAGGGCAAGGACAAAATGGTCATTTCACACACACAATGGTACTTTGCCTGCGAAAAGATATTGGATATCATTCCCCTTCACCAGTTCATTAAAAAAAGGTTCAAACTTTTTTCATTTGCATCTAATCATGGTTTACAGATTCCTCCTCATTTCTTAATCCTTCTCCAAATTATTAAATAATGACAACCAATTCATAATTACCTCATTAATTTATTCTTCCCCACCACGTACAAATTTGCAGCTATAAATTGGGACCCACATATTCCTCCTCTCTCTTAATGTTTTCGGATCCCTTCAATATTTTTTCTCGATTTTTCCAGCTCCAGAATGAAGCACAGTGAAGAGGGGTGGCAAGATTTCTTGTTAAAAGAGCATAAATAAAATCATTTTTTGTGGAATCTCGTAGCTGACTTGACGACTGAGAGATCAAGAATTATGGGATTTTCGCTTTGACCGGAATTTCCTTCTGGGCCGTCATCAAGATCTAGAATTGTGTACATCATTTCAACAGTCTTCTTACAGAGGTGGAATTCCAATTTGGAGGGATTTATTTCAGTTTTCTCGAATTCAGCAATATTGCATTTTAATGGAGTGCTGAATTTTTGCATGTTCTCTTGAGCTTTTTGTCGAACATATTGCGATTTCACAGTATAGAGTGAGCTTGGTCAAATCAGCATAGAAATTCTATGGAGATTTCAATATCTCTTGTTGGTTTGGTTTTATCATCGTGCTTTCTGAAACGTCAGCAATTTTAAATGCTTTTTGTCTGCTGACAATTTTGCCGTTATTTAGGTGTGAAAACTAAGTAGAAGAGTAGTTTTTTGTGGCGTGAAACATTGAAAATTTAATATGTTCTTAGCCTGCAGCAATTGAAGTATGATTTAGTGTTGTATTTCAAAAGTCTTGTTAGGCAGTTATGGTACATGTTCATATATGTTTCTAACAATTTGAGCACTTACATAGTTAAAACTATTAGCAAGACCTTTAAATGTCAGCTGACATGAATAGTAGTATTATTTTTCTCGAGTTCATTCAGGAGGCAATAAAATATCGTATCTTGCTGTTATTTCCATGCCATGTTGTAGGATTCTCTAGTAGTTGACTTCTAAGGTCATGTAATTGCTGCTGGTGTTGATACTCATTTTCTACTATTGAAAACCTTGCATATGCAACGCTATATCATATTATCATCTCAATACATGATTTAAAATGTGTAATCTTCTTGCGTTTCGATTTATCTTTTTAGTTGATTTTTGTGGTTTTGTACACTTAGCCGTCTAGAAACTAGTTCTTTGCTTCGTTTTTGTTTCATGTATCTGGAAGGGGTCTTCTTCATATGTCTATCCACCAGTAACTTCAACTGTAATGGGCTTGTTCGATGTATTAGTATTTCTAGAAAAATACATAGTAGCATCGTTGCCTGCTAAGTTTAAGCTTGGAGGACGGGAATATGTACTACCTTACTTTTCTCTAAAATGCATACATTCATGCCTACAGATAGACAATTCTTGAGTTCTACTTTCTGTTAGTGTGAATTTTTAACTGACTACAATTTCCTTTAACTCTTGTATAATTTAGGAGGAATTGATCCACTCTGAGGGCCCCTATCACCATTAACTACATTAATCGAGCAACTCTAAGTGGCTTCAAAGTGCAACCTTTCAACTCCTGGTCATTGTGGTTGCTTGATGCCTTGGTGGTTGATCAATTTTCTGCAGAACCCTAGTAATTTTCCATTTCTATTACTGGTAATATCCTTTTTTCGCTATAGCTTGAGTTAGCAATCCTGATCTGCAAGTACTATTGGAAGTAGATTTTTTGTTGTTGTGTTGCTTGTCTTTTTCCCTTATTTGACCTGTCAAGAACCTTTTCCTGGAAAAAGATAAAATAAATGAACTAAGTGAGTTTTATTATTATTTGGATTGAGAAAAGAAATGTCTTGAATCATGTTGCTCAATTATTTCCTCAATTATTATTTAGCTTGAGAAAAGAAATCCGTTTCTGGTTCTTATTATCTGTCCTCATTCAAACAGGATGGACTTGACACCATTAAGATGTCTTATTAACAGTATTTCTCGATTCATTCATCTGGTAACATGCCGTGTATCAAGTACGATGCCGGCTGAGAAGGATTACCAAACTTTGGTTTCTATGTTGAAGCATTTGAAACCAGTACTTGATGATGTTTCTGATCACAAAGCACCACTGGATGAAGCATTGTTTAAAGAATGTGAAGAGTTGGATATAGCTGTAAATGAGGCCAGAGAGTTCCTTGAGAAATGGTCCCCAAGAACGAGCAAGTTACTTTTTGTGAGTACCTTCTGATTGCACATGACCTCATTCTCCAATTAAATGGAAATATAAACACATAAAGTTAATGTGTTAATCATGGGAATCAATTTATGAAAGACTGTTTCTACCCAGAATTACTACAATTCTAAAATATACCAATACTGTGTGTTTTCAGGTGCTGCAAAGTAAGCCATTGCTCTTGAGCATCCAGATTGCCTCAGTCAAGTTATCTTGCATTCTTTGCAAAATATTTGAATCATTACCAACTTCTTCGAGCCTGGCTCATGTGCAGGTAAGGAGTTATTACAGAACCTTGCTCCATTGCCGGCCTTTTCTAATATATACTTATTTGCTAAATTTTGCAATCTTATTCCTTGACCTTTATTTTCCCTTTTCTTTGTTTTTGAGAATGCTTCTTTGTATGTGGAGGGAGCATATTTCCACCTTTATGATACTATGCATCTAATGACAAGAGAATATTTAACATACATATCGTGTTCAGTTTTCTGTGCAAGAGTGTCAGAATCTGAAGCTAGGGCAACTAGCAGAACAGATAGAAGAGATTCTGAAAAGCCAAAAAGAAGGGAAAGTTCCTGGTGTTCAACATCTTAAACACATCATTGAGTCCTTCAACTTGACATCAGGGGAAGAAATCTTGAATGAGTATATTGCACTTGAGAAGGAGAAACAAAAGGCGGAAGGCAGTGACATAAAAGGGGATTTAGATCATATTTCCCGTACTGTCGATCTTTTGTCTCACGTTCGTGATTATGTTGTTAATCTCGAGAAATTTAAAGCCATAAATGACATCCAGATTCCTTCGTATTTCCGCTGTCCATTATCTCTGGAACTAATGTTAGATCCCGTAATTGTTGCTTCTGGCCAAACTTATGAGCGGGCTGCTATTCAGAAATGGTTGGATTATGGATTAGGGATATGCCCCAAAACAGGTAACAAGCTTTCCCATAAGAATCTTATCCCCAACTATACTGTAAAAGCTCTCATAACAAATTGGAGCAATGAAAACAAACTAGAACTCATTAGCAAGCGTGAAAATCTGGAAATAGAAAGAGTTCATTCCCCTTTGGAGCACATCAGTCATGAAGATGATAGCCAATGTCCGCAAAGTGGTAATTCTGCATCTGGATCCTCATTTAGACACGGTCTGGAGACTCAGAAGGTTGGTGAAGAAAGATATCGCGTTTCCAGAGGGGTGATTGAGAAACTCGATCAGTCTTCTCCAGAGCATTCATATGTACACAGCCGGAGTGAGTCAGAATCAAGTGCTGTGTCCAGCATTGATTATGTCGCAACAGCAGAAACTGAAAATGCAAGAATATCGAATAAGCAGGAAAATGTGATTGATAAGTCAGATGATACAGAGTCTGCTTGTTCCACTTCCCACGGAAGAAAATCTGGTGGTGCTTCTCATTCTTTACATGGAAGACAGTGTATTAGTGCCAAAACAATGGGTGAAATGGTTGTCAACGGAAACCATAATCCATCTAGAGCTGTGTCGCTTCCATCTGAGTCGGGGTATGATGTATTGACTTCTACTTCCCATGTGGAAGAACTCGTCAACAGCTTAAAAAGTGCTTCAAATGAACTACAAACTGCAGCTGCCAGAGAACTACGGTTTCTTGGGAAGTCTAATATGGAAAATCGCATCATTATTGGTGAATGTGGGGCTATTGCCCCGTTGATCGCTCTTTTACACTCAGATGTGGAGGCGACACAGGAACATGCCGTCACTGCTCTTCTGAATTTGTCTATCAATGAAAACATCAAGGCCAGGATCGCAGAAGAAGGTGCTCTAGAACCGCTAATTCATGTTCTGAGAACTGGAAATGCGGGAGCCAAAGAGAATGCTGCCGCCACTCTTTTTAGTATCTCACTTATAGATGAGTACAGGATAAAGATTGGTCGATCCGGGGCAATCAAACCGTTGGTTGATCTTTTAGGAAGAGGTACTATCCGAGGAAAGAAAGATGCTGCAACCGCGTTATTTAACCTATCTATCTTTCATGAAAATAAGGCTCGTATAGTTCAAGCTGGAGCAGTGAAGCATTTGGTGATGTTGCTGGACCCCGAATCAGAGATGATCGACAAAGCTGTGGCTCTTCTTGCAAATTTGTCTACAATTGCAGAAGGATGCTCAGCTATTGCTCGAGAAGAGGGCATTCCATTACTTGTTGAGATAGTCGATATGGGGTCCCAAAGAGGAAAGGAAAATGCAGCTTCTGTACTGTTGCAGCTGTGCATCAACAGTCCCAAATATTGTCGGAGCATTTTGCAAGAAGGAGCCGTTCCGCCTCTTGTGGCATTATCTCAGTCTGGCACTCCGAGAGCTAAGGAAAAGGTATATAGTTCCATTCAGCCCATCTATTCTCGCATTTTTTTCAAAATAACATCAATGTCTTCTGCACTTGTCTTTTCACAAAACATTGCAAAGTGTTCCCTATGTTCTGTGAATATGCATCAGCTATTACGACATACATAGCTTGAAAGAAATAAAATTTTTCTTCTTTTCTTATTCGAACCAGGCGCAGCAGCTTCTCAGTCACTTCCGCAATCAGCGTGAGAGTTCTGCAGCAAGAGGGAGATCGTGAAAAGGGGCGAAAGAGTCGCTCACCCATGTTCTCTTTGGCTCCTCTGTGTAGGTAAATTTCTTTAGGCAGGGTTTTTGAAAATATATATTATTTTACAGATTTGTGGCGACGAGCTTGCGCGAAATGCATACAGAACCAGACGTTTTCTTTTCTTGCTCCATAAATGGCTGTAGCTTCGCTGGAGGTTTGGATTTATTTTTTCCTCTGTCCATCACTGGATTACGTGCCTACCTGTACAGTAGTTTGTATATATATCTTGTGAAGCAGTTTTGTTGATTCAAATTTTTGCTTGCGCTGCACATCGTACCCCGTCATCTTAGTCGAGTGTCACTGTCGCGTGTCGTGTTTTGAATTTTACAGTTAGAATAGGTTGGATCCCATAACCCCCCATGTAGGATTGATATGCTGAGGTCAAAACATGAGACCAATTAGAACTGTGATTCGTTCGAATTATACAATTGCGTTTGAATCTCGTCATTCCATACCTACTTTTATCTAACATTTGTGAGTGTTGAGTGTATTATTCTTGAGTCAGCTTTGACATAGGTTTGTTAGATCAACTTTGAAATCAGTGAGAGTGAGATGCATCAACTTAGGTAGAAATTTGTGAAGTACGGTGCATTGCTCCAATTAAGATTCACCAATCTCAGTTATGGTTGATTAATTTCTAATTAGAATTTATTAATCTTCAATTATGTTTTACTAGTATTATTTATAAGTGTTAAACTGAAGTGTGCCTCATTTGCGTCTGCCGTGGACCGTGGTGCTTGACGTCTCTCTCTCCTGTCTCATGTCCGCGCGCTCACATGAATGAAGAAGTGGATCTTCTGGTTTTTCTTTTATTATTATATTTTTATTATATATATTTTAATTTGGATATTATATTGAATTTAATTAAATGAAAAATTATCTGACATGTATTGCACTCCATTAGCTTGTAAGTTTGTAACTAAGGAAGTGCCCATTAAAAGAATTTTTTATTCTTCTATATTTTATATAAGGGTTAAGGTGCAGATCCACCCCTGAAGTAGATGCTCCTAGAACGTTTACCCACATTATCGACCTTGGTGCAAACACCCCTCATATTCCAAAAAAAATGGTGCAATTAATTCCAGACCTTTAACGCTGTTAAGTGCCGTTAAACGTCTGGGTTTAATTGCACCCTCTACTTCAGGGGTAGATCTGCACCTTAACCTTTTTTTTTTTTTTTTTTTTTTAAATTCGGCAACCCACCTTCGACATCAGTTTAGCTGCCCCAATACTCATCGGCTTCGACTTGGACCATGTCAGCTCGCACGCGCTCAATTTCTTGGTCGTGACTGCCCATCGCCCACATGCAGCAACGCCACCAGATCCAGATCTGGACCGGATCCTGTTTGGTCCAAATCCAGATCCATATTTTTTTACTTAGGTTCGGATCCAATCCAGATCTATTGGATCCAAAAAACGAGATTTAGGTCTAGATTCATAAGATCCTTAGGGTCTCGGGTCCTAACTCGGATCCATTGTTTTTTCTCTTTTAAAAATATTATACAGAGTATTAACTAAAAATAAAATCATAATTATTGTCTAGAGTTTTAACAATTATTCAAAATAAATAATTAAATCATAGTCTATAAAAAATATTATAAAAACTTAAAATATTATACACAATTAATATCATACGATAAACCTAAAGTGTTAAGGTGTTGGAGGAGATGCTGTTGTGCGGGGCGATGAAGAAGTCGGTGGCGCTGTTGCATGTCGGCGGTGGGCAGTCGACGATCAAGAGATTGGGTGTGTGCGAGCTGACAAGGTGCAGGTCGGTGCAATTCTTACAACATTTATTTAATTTTTTTAATTTAAACCTAATGCTGGTATGCTTCTTAAAATGTTCGACAAGTGACAATAATCGACTAGAAAACTTAAAATGTGATTTTATGCAATGAAATTTAATTTTAATCCAAAAATCTACCTACACAATCGGCATTTTCGTTTAGCCGCTAACCGTTCAAATTTTATTTTTTTACGTGACAATGAAATAAAATATTAAAATATGAGTCTCGTTAAATTTGTACTATGACATTTTAAATTGTGTTAATAAACAAAAATGTCCATTTATATATACAAAATGCTCACTTTCATAAACACGAGCATTATATGTCGAAATTGAGTGAACGATTTTAAACAACCTTAGATGTTGACGGTGATGATGGTTTTTTGTGAAAAAGTTTTATACTCCCTCCGTCCATGAAAGAACTTCCTAGGAGGGAGTGACACAGGTTTTAATAAAATGTTGTATAGTGTATTGAGAGTGGAGAAAAAGTTGTAAAGTGTATTGGGAATTGTGAAAAAGTATTAATAATTTATTGTGTTGTTTTAATTAATGTTATTTGAGTGGTGGGAATTGTCTTAAAAGGGGAGTATTTTTTAAGTGGTGGGGTATTGTCCCAAAATAGGAAAAAGTAGGAAGTTCTTTCGTGGACGTCCCGAAATAGAAAAATAGGAAGTTCTTTCGTGGACGGAGGGAGTATATTTCTTACACAATTATGATTGTGTCATAAATGTAAGAAAAATATGAAAAAGTGAACAATTTAATAATAATCAATCAAAATCATTTAGTTGGCGACTACATGAATTTTGACATATTATTGTCACATCGTTCACTTTTTCAAAAGCATGTCAGAAATGTGTGAGGTGTTGTCTTCCAAATATAATACTCCCTCCGTCCCGCTAAAGTTGGCAACATTCGTTTCGGCACGGAGATTAAGAAATTGAGTGGGGCCCATCAAAATTATTGAGTTAATTAAAATCTGCCAACAACCACCACAAATCTGCCAACTCACCGCCGCCGCCGCCGGCGACCGGAGCACCACCCCCTCCGACCACCCTCAGATTCAAGAGCACCACCCTCAAATCTGAGAACAACCCCCACCACCGTAGCCAACAACCACCACCCTCAAACCAGCCGCCTGAAAACCCTAGCTCCCAAATCGCGCCACCATCTCGAACTTATCGGCGATGGCAGAGCCACCACCGCCATTCACCAGTTCCACAACTTCGCCTCTCATCAGCCTCACCTCGATCTAGGCGAATCACCCTCAAATCGCGCCACCCTCAGAGAGGGGAAAGGTTCGGCGGTGGTCGCGGCGCAGACCAGAGAGGCGGCGGCCATGGGGTCGCGGCGCAGACAGACAGACGGCGGCCATGGGGTCGCGCCACCTCAGATCTGGGCGAACCACCCCTAAATCGCGTGAATCGGAACCCTAAGGTAAGCGATTGTTGCCTTGCTCACCGGAGACGACGACAAATTCAGATGGGGAAGCCGGCGGTCAGACGAGAGAGAGGAGAGAAGCGTCCGACGGAGAGAGAGCGGAAGAGCAGAGGCGAGAGAGGTCGGGGGCGCAGAGGAGAGAGAGGGAGAGCAGAGAGCGCGCGCACACAACGAGAGAGAGAGAGGGAGAGCAGAGGCGAGAGAGGTCGGGGGCGGGGCAGGAGCCGACGGCCGGCGGCGGTGTCGTCGCCGGAGAAGAAGAAAGAAGAAGAGGTTAGAGAGTGGCGGCTAGGTTAGGTGCAAATGATGGAAAAATAGATTTAAGTAGGTTAAATTAGGGTTTTCTTAATAACTTAATTAGTGACTTTAATTAAGTTAATTTTTTGTCATTTTTAGAAAGTGGCCAACTTTAGTGGGACGCCCAAAATGAAAATGTAGCCAACTTTAATGGGACGGAGGGAGTAATGATTGAGACATTAAGGGTAATTTAGTCCATTTGAGCATAAAATGCATATATTTATATAATTGGATATTTTTTATATAGACTTTAGTGGATGTGGGCATTTGTAATTTCCACTCAATTTGTGTAGTTGCATCTACTATACAGTTATACAACTTATACCTCAATAATCTTATTTACAAAGATTCCAATTCCAATCCCAAACACAAACAAAAACACAAAAAATAAATAATAGTGGGAGATATTTTGGAAATGATGAGTTATTTTACGTTAATTCTCACCTCCAAAAAATGTGACGTCCATATTTCACTTATAATTTAATGAAATGATATTAGGTTATGAATTATTGAAGTTCAGATAGGTTGAGCATGTTTATCGTTTTTTTAAATAAAACATGTTTCAAAGAATAAATAATTAGTTATTATGTTTATAGTTTGTATAGAAGTACGTTTTGTACTAAAACGTTTTTAGATTTGATTTAATTTGGAATTGGAAGAAAGCATGTTTATGGTGCATTTTTGTTTTTGTTTTTTGAGCATGTTTGTTTTGTTGAAAAAACAACACATGAATTTAATGAAATTACATGGATGATTTTTCCAACCTTGCATATTGGTTTCTGGCCAATTCAACATGTAATTTTATGAAACTCTCGCATATTTATTTATTTATTTTATCTTGTGTGCAGATGGATGATTGACCGAAATATATATGAAAGTATTTTCGATAGTTGTGCTTATCCATATCCTGAAGTGTTTGTGATGATGATGATGTTTGGGGGTGATCAAGAGCAGCAAATCATCCTACATGTGTAGGATAGTCAGCTGGAAGGTCCCTTCATTTAATTTCTCATAGTCTTCAAGATATAGAGGTGAATATGATGCACAATCGATCCACTTGAAGGATTCAAAGATGTTTACTTGGGCATCTCCTTCATGGTGGGCAGACTAACTTTAGGGGATTGGGGTTCTTGGTCTCGAACCCGCACAATATGGAGAGGTTCAAGTAAGAACCATCTATTTGAAGAATCGATAAGTAATCATAGTCATCTATTTTATGTAATCTAATGGCTATCAATTTCGCTGATTTCATGCGAATTTTGTAATTAAAAATTTTGATGAGCATGTTAATAATTTTGATGAATGCAACATATTTTATTTAATATGTTCACTCCAGGATTCGAACCCTCGTGTTCATTAAAATATCACAATTATTGATTTGTTCAACATTTCACAAATTTCTCAAAATATTTAATTTCTCAATGGGACCTAATCCTATATATATAGGATTAGGTTTCATTGAGAAATTAAATATTTTGCGAAGTTGCGAAACGTTGAACAAATCAATAATTTTGACAAACATGTCATGTCAATACTTTTGATGAACAAAATATGTTCAATGTTTTGCAATCTAGTTTGTATCAAATTAATTATAGAACCCTTTGTAAAGAAAGGTTCTGTATACCACCTCTTAGGCGAGATATATAATACTCCCTTCGTTCCATAAAGCAAGATCAAGTTTCCTTTTTGGTCTGTCCACGAAGCAATATCAGTTTCTAAAAATGGCAAAAAAAAAAAAACATTTATTCACCTTTTCACTTTTTCACCTACCACACTTAACACACAAAATACCAATTTCTTAATTCCCGTGCCGAAAAGAACTATGTCTTGCTTCATGGGACGAAGGAAGTATAAAATTCTAATTATATAAAAGGTTAAACTATCACAATTTCACTTCTATCATATATTAATAGATTAGGCTACCGAAATTTTACTCTCATAGTATTATAATTTATATATATATATATATATATATATAACAAATAAATTTATTATACAATTAATCAAATATAATATTGGTATTTTATATACTATAATACATCAGAGATAAAATATATACCGAGGGACAAAAACACGTTATGACTGCCAATTTCGATCTAAAAATAAGAATTTATATGATTGTCTAGTGTTATAGCAGCAAACAAGGCATCATGGTTTGGTACCTTAAAACAGGGACATCCTAACAATTAAGAGCCGCCCACGATGCTTTCTTCCCAAATTTCAGACAACTCACTTCACCCAATTTTTCGAATTTTCGACTTTCATTACTTGCCCTACTTATCCAGATATTCCTATTCTTTTTAATGTCACTTTAGCTTAATAATGTTCAAATTGTTCTAATAATAGAGTTTCAGGGTTTTTTTTTTCCTTTCTTTCAAATTAATTATTACCAGTATATATACTAGATGAATACTTTAAAACTATCAATTAATCAACTGTTCCGCGATTTTCAAAACCATAGGCTAAAAGAACTTGTTTACTGATAATTAGAATTTGATATATAATTGGTCATGAACAGTAGTAGAGAGTCTAGAGACATTGTTATTGCAAAACTCTACGTAATATCTAATCCCATGGTCTCTACCTTTTTGGGGTTTAGTCATCTATATCTTTTCGTTCTCATCCTATGGAATGCATAGAGTATTATTTTAAACATAAATCTAAATTTAGAAGTTCCAAAGGGAACTTGGAATGGTGCGAATTCATGTCTTTGAACAGTGAGCTTGTTTTATACTTGATCCGTCTATCAAAGAATCTTTTACCTTTTTTTTGGAACGTTCACAAAAAAGTTTCCTACTTATTCTTGGACTATGCCTTATCACTTAGTATAATACTCTATTTACTACTCCCTCGATCCACCAATTTGTGTCTTAAAGAAAAGGGGCACAATTTTTTTTTAAAATATATTGTTTATTTAATTTGTTGAGTGGAGAAGGGGCACGACTTTTAAGAAAAAATGATTTACTCCGTATTTGTTAAGGAAATAGTTACTAAAATGGGTAGGACACAAATTGGTGGACAGACCAAAATGACAAATTATGACACGAATTGGTGGACGGAGGGAGTATTATTTTTCACTTTTTCACTTTTTCACCATTATTAATACTTATTAAAATACAGTTTCACTACTCTCAAAGATTCAACAATTTTTTCTCCATTTTCAATACATTCAACAACTCTTTCTTAAAACTCGTGTCACTCCCTCGTAAGAAATTTTTTCATGGATGGAGGGAGTAGTTTTTTGAATACGTCGAAAAATTCATTACATTATGGACGATATGAATTTTAATAAAATAGTTGGTATAGAGTTGTAAGGGTTCCACTATAAATTAATATAATTTTAAATTTAGTGGTTATAAAGTGAACTAATGGTCACATCAATAACAAATTTTCTAAATAATGTGGAATTGAAGCTTAATAATTAATATGATGATAAATTGTGTGAACACTATTATTATAAATGGACATGACAAATTTTTCGTAGAGGAATCGAAAAACAAATTATGATAAATTTTTTTATAGAAAAAGTGGTCTATTGTGAGTCTCACATGTCATTCTTCTTAAACTATTACCTGCTCATAAGTAACATTATATTTAATTGTCTAATCTTTCTTTACTATCATAGATTTTAGGGATATCAATCAGGTTGGTCCATTCGATTTTGGGTAAGCCCATTCAGTTTCAGATTATTTTTGGTTCAGGTTAATCGGCTATTTTATTTTTCGGGCTAAAATATTTCGACTTTAACCCTAACCCACTCTGTTTCGGGCTAGCCCATCGAGCATACAAGTTTATGATTTTTTTAACATGTATCATTTTTTATTGATAAATATATTCTTGCAAGAAAAAATAGGTCATGTTATTTTAATCAAGACACTTCATCTCGTTTTAGATACAAAAATTAGTGCTCTTTCAACGCAAATTTACATAATAGCTAATATGTAACTTCATTACCTTTAAGAATTGGATATACATTTAAGATAAATGATTATCTTTTTTTGATTTTTATGTTATAAATGTTTGCTATTAGCCATTGGAGAAAATCTAAACACTTTTCACATGCATCAAAATCTTATTATCAAATTAAAAATAAGGTAATAAAGTTTGAAAATCAATAATTAAAAAAAAATTGGTTAATTGGACCAATCCACTCAGTTTTCGGGCCAGTCTTATCGGGGCTCGAGCTATTTTTGGTTTGGACCATTTGAATTAAAAAAAAATTGAATTAAAAATTTTCAACCCTAATCCTCATTTTTTATCAGTCTATTCGGATCGGCCCCATTAATTTTGGGCTTTATGAACATCCCTAAATTTCATGTAGACTCTAAGCACATGATATGACTTTCATTTAATACGGTAGACTCTTCAACTTCTTCATTACCATCAACAAAATTTATCTTCTTCTCAATTTTAGGTAATGAACAAAGTTTATCTTCTTCTCAATTTTAGTGTCGAGATATTCCAATGCATAATGACGAAGTCATGATGAAAATTGTAGAACTCAACTTTATGACACACAATGTAACCATATTTTTTTTTTTGAAAATGTAATCAAATTTGGGTATGAATGAATTATTGAAATAGCTTCTTCACCATTTTAACATCTTCAACTATGTCTAGACTTCACCTGGATATATACAAAGGGATTTCCAATAATGGGTTACATACTGGCTATTCTCACTAGAATTTTTCGTTTTTTTTTAAAGTCAACGAAAATTATATAAGGAAGTGATATGATATCAGAGGTACTCAAAATATAAAAGAGTTCACAATGCAATTAAAAAAAGAGAGAGAGAAGATATTCCAATTTTTTTTTCTCCATAACTAAAAAATATGTTGAGTACAAAAATGGAGTATTTTCCGAATGTGCATCCTCCCTTAATTTCACTATTTATATTATTAAAAAGTAGTATATATTAACCTTAATAATTAATTGTTAACTTATAATTTGGAAAACAAATATAAAAAATCATTATAAATCCTAATTGAATTAGTAAGTCATAGTTAATTATCTTGAGGGTTATTAGCCTGTAAATACACAAACTTTTCCCAATTTTTGAAATTTAACATGACTTTTATTTTCTGCCTATAAATACATGAACCTATCGGTTTTTTTCTTCTAATTTTTTACACCGATAAATAAAACCATTATTTACTATTGACATGGAGGTCAGGAATACCACATCATCAAACTAGAGGAACATAAACTGAATGATACCGATCATCTCTTATAATGACAACGACTAGCTCTGATAAGGAACATCCCATGAAGCCAAAGTCCAAGTATCAGATCATACAAGGATCGAAGGTATCGACAGATATAAAAAGTCTATTTTTATTCTTAACTTATAGCCTATTAATAGAGACATTAAGTTCAAATGCAAAGGGCATTCATTCATTAATAGAAAAAAGAAAAATATATTCTCTCTACTAGTGTATTACCCGTCGAAATTCGACGGGTACATATTTTCTTGTAATTTATATATTTTATGTTATTCTTATGATAATTATATAAAATAATTTTTTATGTAAATTATTTATATAATTAATTAAATTAAATTAAATTAGTAATACATTTTAAATTATACTCCCTCCGTCCCCAAAATAAGTTCCTCTTTGGGGACGGCACGAGTTTTAAGGAAATATGGTAAAATGTATTGGTAGTGGAGAAAAATATGTTATAATTAGTATTGGGAGTGGTGAAAAGATGAAAAAGTGTTATAATTAGTATTGGGAGTGGTGAAAAAGTGAAAAGTAAGAATAAATAAAGTATTATTAGTGGTGGGGTAGTTGTCCAAAAAATGAAAGAAAGAAAGAGGAACTTATTTGGGGACGTCCCAAAAAGGAAAAAGAGGAACTTATTTCAGGGACGGAGGGAGTATTAATCTCAACAACTTTTAGCAATTAAATTATTAATTTTTGTTGAGATCATAAAAATACCCATTAGTTTTCATATGAAATTTTATAAAAAGTTGACGCGTAAGAAAAAAAAGAGAGTAGAAATACATATAAATTTGACATAGGTATGATGGAGGATTGATTTGTTGCATTTGTTGTTACAAGATTTATTAATTTTGTTCAATTTTTTTTTTTTTTTGCCTTTTGACCATAATTTTATATGGAGTTTGAAAAATCATAATTGTATTGTGAGTATCATATAATTTCGAACTTCTAAAAGCATAACTAATTATGAAAATAATCTCGCTTGATATTCAAAAGACCATAACTGATTTATCGAACACCGTATCATTTGGAGTTTTAAGACCAACCAAGTTGTGGGCATCAGCTCGTCGCAAACTTGACAGATCACCTCTAACTTCTGAGCATCATCTTGTCTGAAACTTGAAAGAGAATCATCTCGTCTAAAACTTGAAAGAGCATCATCTCGTCTGGAGTTTTGAGCATCATCTCATCTAGAGTTTGAGAGAGCATCATCAAATATGAAATTATATTCAACCATGACTCCAATTGTCAACTATCTAACAAACATAACTCTAACAATTTAGATATTTTATTTATATATGTAATTTTATTAGTTCAAACTTTAGAGAGAAAGGAAAGAGAAGAGTTCTTAAAGCAGTAAAAGAGAGAGCGTGTGCTTTATTTCATCATCGTAGGTATTTATAGGCATTACAATCGGGGTAAAGTAGTAAATTCGTCTGGTCATCTATTCCGCATGCTCGCCATTAAACTAATTAAGGCTATTATTAGATTATAACTTGTCAGGTCGTTGTCCCCTAATTACAAAGCTGGATTCTGTCCTCATCATCCCGCTCTGTCTAGTTGCTCTGGATTTCCTTCGTTGGGGCAGACTTCTACTCTTTGGCTCCGCTCTGCTAAGTATCTCCGTCTTTTGGCGAATTATCTCTGGCGTGTGGCTCCGCGCTCTGGCTCCAAACCTTAGCTCTGACTCTGGATCTGGCGATTTGGCTCTGGCTCTGACTCTAATGACTTAGCTCTGACTCTGGATCTGGCGACTTGGCTCTGGCTCTGACTTTAATGACTTAGCTCTGGAATCTCTGCTCTGGCAACTTGGCTCTGACCCTCTGCTCTGGTTAGCTCTGGCTCTGGCAGCTCTGCTTTGGAAGCTCTGCTCTAGTAACTCTGCTCTGGACGCTTTGCTCTGGAAACTCTGCTATGGCTATCTCTGGCTCTGGCATCTCTGCTCTGGCAACGTGGCTCTGGCCCTCTGCTCTGGTTAGCTCTGGCTCTGGCAGCTCTGCTCTGGAAGCTTTGCTCTTCTGGTGAATTGTCTCTGGCGTGTGGCTCCGCGCTCTGGCTCCAATAGCTTAGCTCTGACTCTGGATCTGGCGATTTGGCTCTGACTCTGACTCAAATGGCTTAGCTCTGACTCTGGATCTGGCGACTTAGCTCTGGCTCTGACTATAATGACTTAGCTCTGGAATCTCTGCTCTGACAGCTCTGCTCTGGTATCTCTGCTCTGGTAACTTGGCTCTGGCCCTCTGCTCTGGAAGCTCTGCTTTGGTTAGATCTGGCTCTGTCAGCTCTACTCTGGAAGCTCTGCTCTGGCAACTCTGCTCTGGTTAGCACTAGCTCTGGCATCTCTGTTCTGGCTAGCTCTGGCTCTAGCTCTGGCAACGTGGCTCTGGCCCATTGCTCTGGAAGCTCTGCTCTGGTTAGCTCTGGCTCTGGCAGCTCTGATCTGGAAGCTCTGCTATGGCAACTCTGCTCTGGAAGCTCTGCTCTGGAAGCTTTACTCTGGTAACTCAAAATGGTATATATGGACCCAATCAACTATAATTTACATATTCCGTCGAAAGGCTTATAACATATCTTTCACAAGTCAGAAACAAATTTTATTCAAATACGAAGCACTAAAATTACACAGCAAAAGGTTTGCTTTGCTCCCTAAACACAGCAAAAGAAGAACAAAAGTACCTTGTGTTGGCTGAAAAAACACGATGCATCGTAAATTATTATTAACTAAGGAATTTATAGCTAAAAATCTATGTATGCAATTAAAACTTATAAATATCGAAAAAACAAGGATTAAGAATGTAGGTATGCAATTAACTAAGGCCTAATCTGGCGATTTGGCTCTGGCTCTGACTCTGGATCTAGCGACTTGGCTCTGGCTCTGACTTTAATGACTTAGCTCTGGAATCTTTGCTCTGGCAGCTCTGCTCTGGCGTCTATGCTCTGGCAACTTGGCTGTGGCCCTCTGCTCTGGTTTGCTCTGGCTCTGGCAGCTATGCTCTGTCAACTCTGCTCTGGCAGCTCTCCTCTGGAAGCTTTGCTCTGGCAGTTCTGTCAACTCTGGAAGCTAGCTCTGGCTCTGGCATCTCTGCTATGGCAGCTCTGCTCTGGCAGTTCTGTTCTGGCATCTCTACTCTGGCAACTTGGCTCTGGCCCTCTGCTCTGGAAGCTCTGCTCTGATTAGCTCTGGCTCTGGCAGCTCTGAAAATGGAGGTATCAAAACAGAGAAGTCATCGGTGGGGTGGGGGTCGACGGCACGGTGGACGAACTCCAAGGCTCAGCGGTGACTCGGCGACGGATGAACCGCAAGCTCAGCGGCGACTATTTCGCCGGAGTCTAGAAGAAGGAACGGCAACGGGTTATAGGAAAAAGAAATCTTAGGGCTCTTCTATTAATTGCTTCGAATGGAGAATTCTCATGGGTTTAAGAAGTGGAAACATAATCGAACTAATTAAGGAATGGAAGAGGAAGTCAGACATGAGGCGGAGCAACGCCGCCCTTAGGACGGCGGCGACATTAGAATTTAGAGGGAGAGAGAGGCGGGCAGTTTAAGGGGGAAATTAGGGCTCGATTTGAGTGTGCAATCGACTTTAGAGAGAGAAAATGATTGAGAGAAGAGAGAGACAGTGAAGGGGGAGACGACGCCGACCGGATTCAGGGACGGCGACGATGGGGTGAGGAAGAGGGGGAGGCGTGACTTTTGTTTTAAAAGTGAGAATGAGAATATATAGATTGGATTCTCAAATGCCACGTTGGAGATTGAGATTGAAAAGAAAGAATTTGAGGCCTGCCACGTAGGCTAAGGCCTAATCGTATTATAGAATAGATAACTCATATCAAGTTCTTAATTCAATTTTTTCCGTTCTTTCGCAATTTGCTGTGAAATTTTAAACCCAATTTAACACCATTAAAAATGAGAAAGAGGATCATATGTGATTTTTTACAGTGGACATTATAAATTCACACACACACACACTTATATATAGGGGGCCGCTCCAATGAGTCCCCCTAATTTTAGTAAGATCTAGGGCACAATCTGGTGCGTTTATTTTATCAATTCTATGGCTGATATTGTATTTGGAAGGAGATTTTTTTTCCCAGGGTTCAAATCCTGGAGGGAGCAGAATATTTTAAACTTTGTTATTCATCAGTATATACTGCATTGTTCATCAGTATATATGTCTTATTCATTACCAATTTTTTAAATTTTATTTTTCATCAGTATATACATCTTGTTCATTATATGCATGATTTTCTCAAGTTCTCGGTCGCTGATTATTATTATGAGGGGATCTGGCATTTTTCTGCTAGATTTGTTGAACGTTATCCTGATATTGTTCATGACATTCTCATTCTTCCGATTGGCTTTGACAATGATGTGTTCTTCTGGAAACATTCGTTGAAAGGCGAAGTTTCCGCGGCACTTACATTCCATGAGCACTGTCATAATTTCCCGAAAGTCTCTTGGGGAAGCTGGATTTGGGAGAGGTATGTTCCGGTCAGACGGTCAATTACCTGCTGGAGAATTCTTCATTATCGGCTGCCTACGCTCGATAATCTCATTCGCCGTGGTCTAATCATGCCTAGCTATTGTTATATTTGTCGGCGGGATTTGGAGTCTATTGATCATATTTTCTGGACTTGTGATGGCGTGAGGGAGATTTGGACTACGTTTCTCACTTGGTTTAATGTGGAATATCTTCTTGATTGCGTAGACATTCATTCCTTCTTTGTGTGTGCTTGGAATATGAACTTCAGCTGCGAGATTACTAGCTACTGGAAGGCAGGGATTATGACGTTGGTTTGGAAAATCTGACAAGATAGGAACAAGGTTGGATGTCAATTAAAAAGACGACATAAGATTGAATTCACATGTATCCATGTGGACGTGAAAAACAAACAATACATACACCCACAAGGCATCTCTCCTTTTTTTCAATTAATAGAAAATGTGAGTCATTTTATAATGTGTGTTAACAGGTAAAAGTCATCTAATTTCACTCTTTTATAAATGTGATTCTGAAGTCCATGTAATTGGTGGTCATGAGATTTCAACGTCGTCTAGCTAGTTTCTAATCATAAATTTTATGTAGATTCTAAGGGTGGGTGATGTTGGCGACAAAGTCCACCGCTGTTTTATTGCATCGATAGGACATTATTGAATAATGTGGACTGATTGAGAACGTTGATGTCGTTATTTGAGTCAGCGACTTCGAAGAAGACGTGTCAGATCCACAAATATTGTGAAGCAACGGCCTCAAGTATAATAACGGGCTCGCCTAATCCCCTTGTCACTATTTTATTAGTGACAAAAGTGCAACTAGAACAGTGTAAGTGTAGCAACATATAACAAGCAGAGTATCGAATCCACGAGGACTGATATAACGAATCACTCTAAATAATCCTAAGAAAACTCTAGTAATATTCAGGCAAATCAAATGATAAAACGACTGATCATACGGAAGTAAATTCATTAACCAAATTCACACAATTAATCTATTAATCATATTTACCAGTTTAATCCAACTATGACGAGAGATCACACATTTGATCAATTACTCTTGCTAGAGCAACAATGACAGTAGATTAGTAAATTATCTATCACCGTTAGGTCTCAAGAAAATTTACTAACTTCTAAAAGCACCTAGGAATAGCTCCCTATGATCCACCTATCTCCGTTAGGTCTCAAGGTTAAAATCATATCATACATTCCTGAATCCGCTAAACCGTTATCTCCCTTAGGTCTCAAACCGAATAGCTACACATGCAAATTATTGATAAGGTAATTCACAATAATTCAAGCACCAGGAACTATGAATCATAAACTGGAAGACAAAAATGTATTAACAAATTAATCACACGAATTCAGTTAACTATTTACAAACCTTAGAATCAGATGAAGAACTTAGCCAATCTTGAATCTTCAATCCTTGTAGAAATTTAATCCAAGCACTAAAAACTAAAAAACAAAGAAAACTAAAAGCTATGAAATTGAAAACTAAAGTCTGGGACCCTAGATAGGTCAACAAAAGACCTATATATAGTCTCAGGGAAAAACCCAGTACAGAAATAAAAATACAAATAAAAATCGCGAAAAACTAAAAAGAACGGGGATAACGACGGCCCAATCGACGACCGCCGATCAGGTCGCCGATATCCAACATTTTTCTTCATGAAAACGGCGGTCGCCGTTTTTCCAAAACAACACACGAAATCCATCCAGGAACTTCGGCGGGCGGAATGGCGGTCGCCGATCTGCTCGCCGATTCCCTTCTCCAAAAGGCCCCAACTCGGCGATCGGGTGACTTTCTCAATTTTCTTCTTTTTTCTCGATATTCAAGCTCGTTTCTCTTCCACCTCTTCTCATCGACATATTCCATTGGTTCTAAATGCTCCAGAAACACTCATTTCTATATTAAATTAGCCAAAACTATACCCAAACGTGAAATCACAAAATGATATGAAATAAACTCTAAACGATAACACAATGGGCACAACTTTGACATAATTCACATAATATAAGCCATAAAAACTATGCAAAATGAGTGTTTATCATCTCCTCGAGTATAATCGCAATGCCAAGCCACTAGACAATTCTTCCAAGCCTAGTGCATGCAGTCTAGCTAGGCTCCCCAACATTCCCAGGAATCCAAGTTTGGCCTCGTGCATTGCAAGTAGTCGTTGAACGTCGGCAGTGGTTGACCTCCTCAAATATACCTTGCTAAAAATACAAACAACGGCTTTACAAAATTTCTTCAAGCACGTCAACGTCGTCGTTAATTTACGGAGATATTCGTCACAACAATCAGCAGCAGTACCGTACGTCAGTTGTCGAATCGCCGCCGTGCACTTTTGGATCGGTGAGAAGCCAAAGCGGCCACAAGCATCGGGGCGTTGTTGGAAGAATGGATCAACTTCTAGCTCATTCACAATGCGTAGAAATACGCCCAACTCATGCGAAAACGACGTCGAAATAATTGTGGGCTATACACTGCATCGGGAGCAAAATAATCCCGATAAAGGCGATCGCCACCACCTTCACGGTCACGACGAATAACTCTACGCTTCCTCTTAAGTGAAGGAGAATGATCAAATCAAAAAGAACTCGCCACTTGCAAGAAATTGGAAGTAAGACTCATGAAAAACAATTTGGGATTTTCATATGGATCGGGAAGAGGAGGAAGTTGTGGGTTTGGAACTTCTTCGTTCGTCGGATGAGAATCATTGGAAGTATTGTTTGAAGAATTATTGGAGGATGACAATTTTTTGGATTTATGAAGAAATAAGAGAGGAAGAGGATTGAGAAGTGAATGGAGAAGAGAGGAAATGAAGTTGTATATATAGAGGAAAATTAAAAGAAGATAAAAAAATATTGAAATAGCCGTTGAACGACTATTTCACCCGACTCCTCCAACGGCTGCATTCAAACAATAAGTTTAGATTTAATTTTAATTTTTTTTTTAATTTCTATAAAATTTGTGATTGGGCTCGGCAATGGGGGGCTCGCGCGCACCGGGATGGAACCCAATTCCGAGCCCCCCCATAGCGGATGCTCTAGAAGACGGACCAGACGGTCCCTAAAAGTATTGCATTAAAACTTTTACAAGTTTACGTGAGTTCATATTTAACTAAACTTTAAAGTGTTGTTTGTAAGGGCTTTCTTAAAAAAAAATTAATAAATTTTAATTTAATAATATTTAATTAACATCAAAGTGCATACGAAAAACCAGTAGTTGTATCTTTTTTTTTAAACCGACCAATAGTCGTACCTTTAATATTACATATAAACTCAACGATGGTGAAGAAATAATAGTATAGGAAATCGAAGCTTGTTAGAGCATCCACGGTGGGAGGCTCTAATTGGTAGTCCCCACCTTATCGCCTCCCTTTCACAGTGCATTGGTTCTGTAAGAAGCGCTATAATCTCTATTTTCATTTAATTTTATTTTTACTCTTGCCTTTTAAAATTCTACTTTTCATTAAAATTAAAAATTCAACGTTACATTAAACAAAATAAAATGAAATACTTAAAAATAAAATAAAAATTACAATAATTTTTTTTACGGGTTAATCAAATTAAAACGAGACCAAATATGCTCCTTCTAATCTAAAGTGAGGGGAGCATGCATGTCGCGGTCTCGCATGGAGGCTTGTTGAGCCACATACGCTAGAAATTCCGGCGGAGCTCCGGTGCGAGGATGAGTCGCAACTGAGTTACTTGAAGGTTCGTCGGTGACATCTTCTTCCCATTTCAATGCGTGTTCTCCTTCGCCTTGAATGATCATATTGTGGAAAATGATGCATATTAACATGATGTCACTCATCTGCTCCTTCTTTCAAAGACAAGCTAGCCTTCGATGATGTCCAACGAGCTTGAAGCACGCCGAAAGCTCGTGCAATGTCCTTGTGAGCTGCTTCCTGCATCAACTTGAATCTCATGCTCTTCTCGTCCGACGGAAATGGAGGACTCTTCACGAAAGCGGGCCAATTAGGGTAGATGTCGTCGGTCAAGTAGTACCCACTTGTGTGGTAGGAGTTGTTAACTTGAAATGTGATCGGTCCCCTTCCTTTCAGTCGTTCGTTAAACAACGTCGATGTATTGAACACGTTGATGTCGTTGTTACAACCAGGAGTCCCGAAAATTGTGTGCCAAATCTACAGATCTTGGGATGAGACAGCTTCGAGGATGATGGTTGGCTCCCCCTGATCACCTCGAGTGTATGCTCTTTGCCATGCCATTGGACAATTCTTCCATGCCAGTGCATGCAATCTAGGCTCCCTAGCATCCCCGGGAACCCGTGCTTTTCCTCATGCAGTGCAAGAAGCCTTTGAAAGTCGATGGACGTCGAAAAGCAACTGTGCATTTCTGCAGCGGTGTGAAGCTGGGTTTGTTATGTGCGTCCGGACGTTGTTGGAAGTAAGGATCGGAGTGCGCGACATTGACGATGCGAAAAATAACGCACGACGAATATGGAAATGTTGCCGAAAAATGGAATCGGTGTAGATCGAATTTTCTACAAAATAATCCTTGTAAAGACGTTGTGCTTCGGCTTCATGATCCCGATGAATGTAAGCTTTCTTCTTCGGCCTCCTTCGCTTAGGAGGGCTTTCCGGCGGTCCAATGGCGTCAACAATTTCGTAAAATTACAACACTAGTTGGGTGAATCCTTGATGAAGTCGCTCGTTGCCGCTTGAGTCGGAAGAAGACGATGATGATGAAGCCATTTTGCTAGAGTGAATTTCAAAATAAGGAAGAAAAAACATGTATGATTTGTGATAATGTGGAATGGCGCATTTATAGATATTGAAAAAGAAAAAAAAATGCCAAAAGAGATGTTGGCTGTTGCAACGAGAATTTTTTAAAAAGTAAAATTAAAAGAGGCAGCTAACGTTTAGAATTTGATTTTTTTTAAATGGGTGCATGTTCAACACGCGCCACACATAAAAAACTTATGTGCTCGGCACCAACGGGCGTTCCAACACGAGTCTGTGCAGCACGCCACCGCGTGTTTCTCCTTCTTAATGGGTTCATTCTGGCACTCCAGGGAGTGCGTTGTGGATGCTTTTAGGATGATTAGCATGCGAAATAAAAAAGCAAAATATGAGATAATAAAGGAAACACTGAATTGAAATTACAATTAGGATAAACTCTAGAAGCAAATGCCATGCAGAAAAGTTGTGTTAAGGAACTATCTATACAGAAGACAAGATACACTCCGATAATGTATATGGCATTGGTGTGTCGCCCTCAAAGATTAACTACTTCCTCTCATAAGTAGCAGCACCATATATCGAGATCAGAGTTTTGACTAATATGCGTGAAGGTATATATGTATGTATTGCAGATTTCAAGTGTGTTTGAATGCATGTGTCTCTATCCTATTTATGGCCTCTATCCTATTTATGGCACAATCCATTCAAACTGCAGAGAGGTTATCGAAAATAACCCACAATGTAGTCATCATGACAGACGTTTCTGTCAGCTATAGCCTCGCATAGTCAACACTTGAAGCAACCAACGAGTCTCCATGTGCACAAACAAACCTGTCAAGCTCGACCACGATTTATTGAGTCCCGGGCGAATTGATACTTTAAAAAATATAAATTTCGAGTCTAATCAATAAAGTTTAAGTTCTAGCCAAAAGATCAATCTCTAAGATCCAAGCCCACGGACTCAGACTGTACACGCACCACGAGGCCGATCGTTTAGGCCGAGCGGGTTGCAGCAACAACCCATCACTTTAGCAAATAATTATTACATTCATCAATGTAACAACTTATATACATGATTAATTAAAATTAATTAATCAACATGTGATATTAATATTAAATAATCTTTATTACTTATTTATTTATTTGGGAAAATTGCATGAAAATACACAAACTTTGCTAAAAAAATTATATTTGACGCGAAGTTAGGATTTTACAATTAAATACATCAATTTAATAAGTTGTCCAATTTTAACACCAATTTCATTTCCAACCACCGGATAAAATGACGTGGCGCTTACGTGTCAAACAATTAACTTATCCAGCGTGGAAGAAAAATTACTGCATTTTGGTAGCGTGTAAGAAAATGACGTCGTTTTAGACATAACAAAATGACTTCATTTTGTTAATTGAATTAAAATTAGGGTAATCAATATTTTTTATTGTTAAGTCTTCCTATTTCTTCATGCAACGTTTCATATCCCTTTGTTTTCTCTTCCAACCTCCTCCTCTTATCACCCATGCCGTCGCTCCCTTTTCTGTTGCCGTCGGCTTAGTTTGTTGACGATGAGTGTTGCTCATCGTAGGATAATGGTGGATGACAGGTATTGAACCGATTGTCTTCCCCCTCCTATGTTGTTCCGTCTCTTTTACTTATTTTTATTGGTGTGTGTTGTTTAGGATTAATTGCGTGTTTGTGTATTTGGTGTCTAATTCATGTTTTTGTTTATGTTTTACATTGATGTTTTCTGTGTTTTATCTCCATCATGGGGGTTCATTCCAACAATTAGGAAAAAAACGATTGTATTTGGAGGGTAAAGTTCAATTTATGGCTAACTTTGATAAAGATAGATTCCGTTTTTTTATTTAAAGGACGAAATCACCAAATTGGGGTATGTAGACTACGGTGACTTAGAGTATAAAGCCCCTAAAACTCATGATTACTATCCCCTCTACGATGGGTATGTTGTAGAACCTGTCTTCTACTTGTAAATACTTTGAGGTCTCCACCTTTTAGGTTTGTTGAACCGGCATGTAATCAATCCTGTCGCCGTTGGATCGATATGAAAATGATGCGGAAGAAGAAGACATGTTGATAACCGTAGGTTTCCACAATCCCGTCGCCTTTGAATTCCTGAAATTTGAGCTCTTGAAGAAGGCTTCAGAATCGAAAATGATTGAACAAATTAGGGTTCATTCATTTGAATTAATAACAAAAAGACAAAACAACACTGTTTCATCCCATTAAAAACGACGTCGTTTAGTCATTTTACTGACTAATTAAAAGGAGTGTGTCGGCGAGCCACGTAGGATCCACGACATTTTAAAAATTGGGGGAAATAAAATCGGTGTTAAAATTGGACAACTTATTAAATTGGTGTATTTAATTAAGTGTAAAATCCTAACTTTACATCAAATATGGATTTTTAGTAAAGTTTGTGTATTTTAATGCAATTTTCCGCCATTGATTTCTCACAACTGTCGCCAAAAAAACAGCCCTTTTTTTCTTGATCGGCAAAATCCGCATTGATGAGAATCAAATATATATTAATGATGGAGGATTGTCACACCCTAATTCCCGAAAGAAGGCACGAATATTGAGAAGTGATTATGGGTTGGATTTAAGAAGTGGGAAAAAGGGGAATAATATATACTCCCTCCGTCCGCAATATCATTTCCACATTGTGGACGGCACGGGTTTTAAGAAAAGTGGTGGATAGTAGTGGAAATGTAGTGAGTGGAGTTTGGGTCCCACAATTGTTGTGAGTGGAAGATTGTGGACCCTACTTCTATAAATGGAAGTGGAAACGATATCGCGGACGGACCGAAATGGCAAATGTGGAAACGATATTGCGGACGGAGGGAGTATATATATATATATATATATATATATATATATATATATATATATATATATATATAGGGTTAGGTTCAATGAAAAAGGCCTAAATGTAAGAAAGAAGAGAGAAGTAATCTCATCCGTTGATCTTATCTAATCTAACAGACATGATTTATTCACGCCATGTTCAACGGATTTTTTCGTTGAACATTCGTGAACATATACAATATTTTTGGGGGTTCTGGGTTTCGACCCCCCATATGTTCAACGAAAAAATCCGTTGAACATGGCGTGAATAAATCATGTCCGTTAGATTAGATAAGATCAACGGATTAGATTACTTCTCTCTTCTTTCTTACATTTAGGCCTTCTTCATCGAACTTTAGCCTATATATATATATATATATATATAGCTTTTTGTCAATGTTCCTAAAAATATTACTCCTTCATTTCCATTACAAATGTCTCATTTCTTTTTTGGCAATATATTTTCTCTCTATATCTAATATATAAATAATTTCCACCAATCCACTTTATCTACTTTTTACACATTTCTTAATCTCCGTGCCCAAAAATAATGGGACGACGGGAGTAATATATATAGTAGTAAACACTTAACTAAGTACAATATATTTAGTATTAAAGTCGGAAAGCTTGGCTCAGTACGTTGATGGTATAGAACCATTTACAAATATGTGCAATTAAACAGTTGAATATTTAATAGCAATCTAATAAAGCAGTAGATGATGGGGAAATCGAGTCTATCTTGCCAAAATGAGTTGACCGACCAACTCACTCATGAAATTGACATAGAACAACACGATATGAGGACTAGAGTTCTAGCACACTCAAAATGTATAGTGGACTATCTATATATTAGTTATTCCAAAATATTGCAGCGAAACACGTCACAGCTGCTTCCATTTCCACTGTATCACTAACTGAAAAGATTAAAAAAATTTGTTGGCTGAGTACTAATGTACCCAGTGGGGCATGCACTTTTTAAATCATCATTTTCATATGATAATTCATGCATATACATGAATTATAGAAGGTTTTAAAAATAAATATTTAACTTCTATAATCACAAATCATTTTCATTCATTTGCGCGCATCATACCGTAGCACAACCGTTACCTTTATCATTTCATTTGTAGGCTCTGGGCGACCACTGAAAAGTAATCATTCATTCATTAACTAGATATAATCCTGGATGAACTCATTTGTCAGCTACACCATCTACCCAGATTAAAGACGAACTTAAAATTCTCCTTTAGTCTATATAGTTTGTGTGTATCAATCTACTACTTTAAAGACGGTACACATAACTTTTAATAGGTGTGTTAGGCTCATTAAAAATCACAATTATTATCATAAGAGCATTAAATACTGAGACAACATAACAACATTTCATAAATAATTCCACTTAACAATATCAAAACTTAATAACTTAAATATACTTTACAAAATATAATCCACCTTTTCAAAGAACTTCACTATACCCGTATAATACTTGGTCGTCCACCTTAACGTACGCCTTTTAATAAATTTACTCTTTTTCTATTTCTGTTTGTGTGTGTCTTTAATTTGAATTAATAATATATGCTGAGCCCTATTTATGTTAACTTATTTGTAGGCACGATGAACCATTAATATAAGTTAATAACTTACTCTTAGGTTTATAGGTTTGAGTAGCTGCTAGGATTACCATACATGAATGTCCCTAACTTTATTCTTATTATACATATATATATGCATGGTTTGAGTACTAGTTACGTAAGTAACTTATGCTCCATGCTAAATACTTATTTTATATATAGTTATATATATAAATATACTTACAATTCCTAGGTTTGAAAACTATATATTAATATATACATATATAATAGTTAACTGTTTAATGGGGAGGTCTAGGATATAAACACTTTTTAACATATAAAATAGGAATTAGATAAAATGCATAAATTTTATGTAAAACGCGTATGAATTTGCTGTGTGACTGTATGAATTACGAAAAATAAATTTTTTGCTATCTATTCGAATTCGGAATCAAGAATTCATTCGTCAAGGTGATGAATCAATCGTAGATCTTAATGATCTATGGACTAAAAATGATTCTTATTTTATAAGCTAAGATGTATTTTTATTTTAGCCCATCCCACTATTTAGTTATTTAAGCTATAACATTACTTTTATATATATATATATATATATATATATATATATATATATATATATACACACGCTGCATGCATATAATCTAATTAAATATCTATATATATAATTCTACTTGGACTTTTAAATACCCAGCGGTACATTATTCAAAAATCTAAAATTCTTGAAACAAGTTATAAGAAACAAAATATGCTAAAAAGATACAGGTGGTCTTGGGTACACCCGGATGTACCGTACAATCAGGTTATACCTTCACTTAAACTTTGACCCGCACCCTGATTTGCACCCATACAATGACCCAACCGATATAAATTATACTATTTTGGGTACGGGTCAACCCGGTTGTACGGTACACCCAGGTATATCCAAGATTTTGTGGGAAATCATAAATGAAACCTTATTTATTAATTAAAAATAATGTGTTTTTTTATTGTCGATATAATTTATTCTAAATTTAAATGAATCCTAAATTATTTCAAATTTCACCAAATATTCTAAAAAATAATTTAATACTATTATTTTATGGAAAAATCGGGGTGCTACAGGAATAGAGATGATGATGTGGTGAGGAAGAAAATTATGGTGGAAGTGTTGCTCGATTTGTGGAGAAATTATTGTGAATTTAATTAAATATTTGAGATTGTGTGCTATCAAATTATTGTGGAGATGAGTTTGTATGAATTCTTGAATTCAAAATTAGTTCTCTATGAATTGAAAACTGAATCGCTAGTGTTGGTTGTGAATTCGAGTTTTAAAACTCGAATTCACAATTAATTGTCTTGATTGTGAATTCGAGTTTTTAAACTACAATTAACAACTCAATTATAGATTGACTGTGGTCTATGATGCACGGATTCTTCAAAAATTAGCATGTACGGCGAATTGGATTCTTTTAGGGTGCAATTCTCTCGGATTCTCGTCGGATTCGCACCCGATTCACCACGTGGCGTATCTTTTAAAACAATTTATAAAAATAAACCGGATTCGCAAATTCCATAGGCGAAATTCACGTATCTCGTGCACGAAAGGCCTACACAAGGTTATTTTGATAATTTTATTTTCAGTTATGACTTATATATTGGACTAATAATATTTGAATCGTTATATTGTTGCTCAATTAACTTGTATAACTGAAAATGCTTAACTTTTGGGTAAAATAAAATGTAAATTACATATAATTAATTTAAGAAAATTTAAATTGTATATATTTTATAAGCATTATATATCATAAAATTTTAATAATTAGATGTATCCTTGCCGAATCGCACCCTATAATTTTTAAAAATCCGTATCTCCGTACTTGTATCGTATCGCCTCCGCATCCGCACCCCCGTACCTATGCAACATAGACTGTGGTCCTTGCAAAGATCATCGGTGTGTTAGTAATTTCAGCAAAGCAAAGGTAAGCTGGGATTTTTTTTTTGTTTGCATGAATTGAGAGTTTTGTGATGTTTGAATTCCCAACTAGTTTTAAAACTATAGAATTAACAACTTAATTATAGATTGATTGTGGTCCTTAAAAATATCATCAATGTTGTTAGTAATTTTAAAATTTGAATTCACAACTAGTTTTAAAGCTTGAATTCACAACTAGTTTTCTTGATTGTGAATTCGAGTTTTAAAATTAGAATTAACAACTCAATTATAGATTGATTGTGGTCCTTGCAAAGCAAAGGTAAGCTGAGAAATTATTTTTATTTGAATTGAGAGTTTTGTGATATTTGTATATTGTTAATGTTTTGAATTCCCAACTAGTTTTAATATAACGATGAATTCACAACTCGAGTAGTTTGACTTTGAATTTTAAAATTAGAATTCACAAGTCGAAAATGTTGATTGTGAATTCGAATTGTAAAGCTATAATTTACAACTAGAAATATTATTGGTTATGAATTCGAGTTTTAAAATCAAAATTCACAAATCAGAATAGTTTTAGTTGTGAATTTGAATTTTAAAGCTAAAATTCACAACTAGGAATAAGTTTGGTTGAGAATTCGAGTTCAAAAGCTCGAATTAACAACTAAAAAGTTAGTGGATAATTTTTAAATTTTTAACCTCAAGTGTAAAATGATAAGTGTGGTTAATATATATATATATATATATATATATATAGGGTGCGGTTATAGTGAGAACCACACTTATCGTGAGAACATAAGAACCATTAAAATCAATGCATCTACTATATAAATTAATGCATTCGCTATTAAATTTAATGCATCCGAAAATAATAAATTTTTTGCTCCCTTCAGGATTCGAACCCAGGATATGCATTCATCCACCAAGATGATGCATCCACCGTAGATCTTGATGATCGAATGGTTTAAAATGGTTCTCTGTTCTAATTTTATTTAGTGGTTCTTATTTGAACCTCTCCCTATATATATATATATATATATATATATATATATATATAATCTTAGTGGATAATTTTTATTTTTACTATATTAACTTAGACATTTTCAAAGTCTGCTCTACCTAAAATACGCTTTAAAATACTTTCTCCGTCCATGAAACATTTTCTTAAGGGGAGAAGATACGAGTTTTAATAAAAATTAATTAGTTGTGTATTTGATGAGTGGAGAAGATGTCTCATAATTAAAAAAACTAATGGACCAATTAAAATAAAAAGTGATATATGGGTCCATTTGTGGCATTTGGTGTAAATATCTGAGAATTGTAAGAGTATATTAATTAGTGAAATTATTTCCAAAAATAAATTAGGAAGGTGTTTCATAGGGCTGGGAATCGGGTACCCTACCCGAAAAAATCGGGTACCCGATCCCGAATAAGACCGAAAATCGATACCCGACCCCGAACCCGATTTCTTAATCGGGTACCCTAATACCCGACTCGGGTACCCGACTCGGGTATTCGGGTACCCTAATACCCGATTTAAAAAAAAAATCGAAATGAGGAAATATAGCCGAAACCAAGCCATTTCCCTAAACCAAGCCAATTCAAAGCAGCAGCAAATTCAAATGAAGCTAATCAGCAAATTCAGCCGAAATTCATAGAAAATCTGTATTTTTTTAAAAAAAAAAAAAAAAGAAGAAGAGAAGGCGTAGGCGTTGTCGGAGCTCCACTGGCGGCACGGCTGCTGCAGGGCGACAAGCTCAGCGACCCGACGGCGGCGGAACGAAGGGGCGACTGGGCTAGAGGGTCGTGGCTGGGGGGGACTGGAAGCGAGCTCCTCATCGGCGACTAGCTCTGGTATGGGCGATGACGGGCGGCGAGGGGCGCCGCTGGGTCGTCGACTCATCGGAGAAGGGAGGCATTTCTGCCCTGGAGTGGGGGCGGCGGCGGCAGGGAGGGGGGGAGGGATTACTTAGGGCTGGATTTCAAATGGAAATGGGGACGGCAGATTCAATCGGGTAATTATTATATAATTTAAAATGGGGACGGCAGATTTTAATGGGGACGGCAGACTAAAAATGGGTAATTATATAATTTAAAATGGGATTTCAAATGGGGACGGACGGCAGACTTTAATTATATAATTTAATATATATTTAATTAAAAAATTGGGTAATTCGGGTATACCCGATACCCGATTTTTTCATACCCTAAATACCCGACCCCGATCCCGAAAAAATCGGGTATAGGGTACCCGATACCCGATTTTTTCGGGTCGGGTATCGGGTACCCGATTACCCGATCCCGAAATTCCCACCCCTAGTGTTTCAGGCCGGGACAGACAAAAATAAAAACTAGTGTTTTACCCGTGCGATGCACGGGATTATACATATGTTGTTAAAGTTTTATTATAACATTCTCGAAGATATTTTTGTATAATCTCTAAAATAAATGAGTTTTAAAAATATTTTATTATACAATTGTTATACCAATTATATTACTACTAAAATATATGTAAGACTATCATTTTTAATTACATAAAAATCAATGTAAAAATAATAATACATGAAAATACAATTGGAAACTTCTCATCTTATTATTATAAATTTTGGAAAACTTCTTTATATACAACATTTGTAGTAGACGAACATTCTACTTTGTCTTCATTACATATCAAGATTTCAGACCCCTTCAACTTGTCTTCCATCATTGCAAAGTACAGTTTTGACTACTTTCTGATAAACCACACCAATTACATCTACATATATAAATGCATACCAATAATGTAGATATATCAAAATGTTGAGTTTATAAAAATATGAATTTTGAGATTATCAATTGAATATGCATGTATAAGGAAATAATGAAATAAACACATTACCAAATAGCATATTGTCATTGATAATATCAATGGAGGCAACTTCTTCAAAACTTTTAAAGTTAAATAGTTGGCGTGGAAAACCTTCTTCATAAATTTCAACTATATGATTACTATTAATAAATTTAATATAGTAGACATTTGTCGTTGTTTTATACTTTTTGTTGGAATCATGCATCACCAAATTTTTTTTTATGGCATGAACACTGTCTTCTTTCAAGATATGTTTGAACTTGGGGATCAACGTGTGATCAAGTGTAGCATGGATGCGGTCACCCTATATTAAAAAAACAACTAAATTAGAAAAACATAATAATGTTGCAAAAATGCTTAAATACGAAATAGTTTAGTGAATAGAGAATTTTTACCTCACGATCATGAAAAATACACTCATAGCTGGTAACATTGTTGGTGCTTTGAGATGAGCGGTTGTATGCACGCACAAGTCTCATTTTAATTGTAGATCTGACATTATTTGGTTGCAAGTTTTTCACGAAAGACCACATGGTCGGCATGCTTGTGATTAGAGAAATGATGAATATCAAAATGAGAAGGGAGTGTAAGTAAAAGTTTAACACGAAAAGTTAGTTTATATAGGCCATGAGGATGCACATTTACTATTGGTGATTTTAAAAAAATATACTATTGGTGATTTCAAATTTTAAAAAAATATAAATTCTAAGTATAAATTCATAAATTTACTATTGGTGATTTTCAATTTTAAATATTGGATATTTAAATTCACAATATATATATATATATATATATATATATATATATTTCAAAATTTATATAAATTCACACTGAAAAATATTGGCGACTTTAAATTTTAAATATTGGATATTTATATAAATTTATCTAAAAAAATATAAATTCACAATAATAAAGGATATTTTTCACAAAACTATACATTGCATGATATAAAAGAGCACTGTATAGATTGTAGCAAGTGTTCCCGCAACTATATAAATCATCCTATGAATTAGTGAACTTTCTAAATATAAATCAACTTTCCAAAAGTAGATGGAGTAAAAGAGCGAGAAATTTTTTTGGCTAGATGGACCAGCTTTTATACATGTATAGATAGATTTTAAAATTTTAAATATTATTTATTTAAATTCACAATATATATATATATATATATATATTTCAAAATTTATATAAATTCACACTGAAAAATATTGGTGACTTTAAATTTTAAATATTGGATATTTTTATAAATTTATCTAAAAAAAATTCACAATATATATATATATATATATATATATATAATTCAAAATTTATATAAATTCACACTGAAAAATATTGGTGACTTAAAATTTTAAATATTGTATATTTATATAAATTTATCTAAAAAAATATAAATTCACAAAAATAAAGGATATTTTTCACAAAACTATAAATTGCATGATATAAAAGAGCACTGTATAGATTGTAGCAAGTGGGCCCCGCAACTATATATATCATCCTATGAATTAGTGAACTTTCTAAATATAAATCAACTTTCCAAAAGTAGATGGAGTAAAAGAGAGGGAAATTTTTTTGGCTAGATGGACCAGCTTTTATATATGTATAGATGATATAAAAGAGCAGTGATAGATTGTAGCAAGTGGGCCCCGCAACTATATATATCATCCTATGAATTAGTGAACTTTCTAAATATAAATCAACTTTCCAAAAGTAGATGGAGTAAAAGAGCGGGAAATTTTTTTGGCTAGATGGACCAGCTTTTATATATGTATAGATAGATAGATTATGAATTTAAATATTGGATGTTTTTCACAAAAGATTTAATTGAAATTGATAATTTTTCACAAAACTATAAATTATATATTGGATATTTCAATATAAATTTATCTAAAAATATATAAATTCACAAGAAAAGGATATTTTTCAAAAAAATATAAATTCTAAGTATAAAAAGAGCACTGATAGATTGTAGCAAGTGGGCCCCGCAACTATATATATCATCCTATGAATTAGTGAACTTTCTAAATATAAATCAACTTTCCAAAAGTAGATGGAGTAAAAGAGCGGGAATTTTTTTGGCTAGATGGACCAGCTTTTATATATGTATAGATAGATAGATAGATTATGAATTTAAATATTGGATGTTTTTCAGAAAAGATTTAATTGAAATTGATAATTTTTCACAAAACTATAAATTATATATTGGATATTTCAATATAAATTTATCTAAAAATATATAAATTCACAAGAAAAGGATATTTTTCAAAAAAATATAAATTCTAAGTATAAATTCATAAATTTACTACTGGTGATTTTAAATTTTAAATATTGGATATTTAAATTCACAATATATATATATATATATATATATATTTCAAAATTTATATAAATTCACACTGAAAAATATTGGCGACTTTAAATTTTAAATATTGGATATTTGTATAAATTTATCTAAAAAAATATAAATTCACAAAAATAAAGGATATTTTTCACAAAACTATAAATTGCATGATATAAAAGAGCACTGTATAGATTGTAGCAAGTGGGCCCCGCAACTATATAAATCATCCTATGAATTAGTGAACTTTCTAAATATAAATCAACTTTCCAAAAGTAGATGGAGTAAAAGAGCGGAAAATTTTTTTGGCTGGATGGACCAGCTTTTATATATGTATAGATAACGGAAAATATTTCAAGAACGGATGTATTACGTAATTCGAATCTAAAGTTTCCTCATACAAGTCAAGTTAAATAATATCCAATTTTAAAATATAAATATATAAATCACGTAAAACTTAATCTAGATCATAGAATGATGTGGATGAAATAATATAGGACTTGAATTTGAAATAGGGAAAAAGAGAGCATTAAAAGTTAATTAAAGATCGGAAATAGATTTGGATTTGGAAGTGACAGTGAGAGGGTTCCTATAATGCTTGAACATGATTGATGCAGGAACAGAGGCGACGCTCTTCTTAGAAATTCAAACTGTTTTCAAGTCTTCGACCAACACTTAGCACAGTGTTTCTTTAGTATTACCATTTCTCAGCCATCAATATGACTTGCGTGTCTTAGGTTGTTAGGCAGCCATGACAATCGTTTTTTACCCGGTTACACTTTCCATCATTTTCTCATCTCTTTACATATTTCATGCTTTTTTTTCAATAAATATTTCAAACTTACGTTTTCACCTCATAAACCAACGATAAAATAACTTGATTCTATACTATTCAATATAAAGTTGTAGAAAAATAAAAAAGAAAAAATTATGAACTTTTCTTTTGTATAAAATGTGGGAAAAGAGAAAAGATATTTAAAAGCATAAATAAATTTTTGTTATCATTCATTTTTTCCATGATAAATTTATCAATCAAAGTAAACGCATCTTAAGAATTAACCAAAGAATCTAGCAAGGTAATTATTATTCATTCGGCCGCCAAATCCTATAAAGCAGGACATAAGTTGATCTTTTTTCAAAATTGATAATTTTTGAAGTGAAAATGTAAGTTAAGAGTACTATAAAGAAAAATGAAATGAAAAACTTCACGACGCAAACTATGATCATGTTTTCTTTTTCTTTTTTTCCCTGTTAGACAGCTCATTTTTGTAAATCGCAGTTCTACAATTAATCTTAGGGTGTGTTATTTTTGGTTGATAAATTTATCATAAAGGATAATAAAAATTTATTCCTTTATGGTGTGTTCTCTTTGGTTGATAAATTTGTCATGAGAAAATAAATGATAACAAAAATTTATCCCTTGAAATGCTTATTTTCGTTTCCCTCATTCCCTACAAAAGAGAATTTCATCATTTCTCATTCATTCGTTTCGCTCTAAGAAGGGATAATATTATCCCTGCATTTATGGTGTTATAATATTATCCCTCTTTGAAGTGAAAAGGAGGCACGAGAAAGGGTGATTTTTTTTTGTAGAAAATGAGGGAAAATAAAAGAGACATTTAAAGGGATATTTTTTTTTGTTATCCCTCACTTTCTCATTATAAATTTTTCAATAAATGAGAACATACTCTTAAATTATCTTTTTCTTTTCCTCTATTTTCTACAAAAGAAAATTTCATCATTTCAAATTCCTTCTTTTCACTTTAAGGATGGATAATATTTTCATACAAAAAATAGAGAGATAATATTATCACATAAAAAATGTGTGAAAAGAAGGAATTAGAAGTGGTGAAATTTTCTTCTGTATAAAATAAAAGAAAAAAAAAGCATTTGAAAGGAGATATTTTTATGGTCCCTCATTTTATCATGATAAATTTATTAATAAAAAATAATAACTTACAAGAGTATCTTTTTTTTTTTTTTTTGATAAAAACTTACAAGAGTATCTTAATTAGTTTTAAATCTAACTTTTCATAAATGATATTTTATCTGCGTAACGTAAGATATGAATTCTTCTATTTTTATATATTATGTAAATGTTTTATTTCTATGGACACACAAGCACACGGAGTGCGCGAGCTGTACGCGTTATTTCTTATTTGATACGATAAATTTATAATTGAATATTTTATACATAACTATTTTTATATTAAAATAATAAGTAAGATATATATCATTATCATCACTACAACAAAAATTTCCACTAATGACAAGAGGCTTGATAGTTATTATGCATGTCATAAAAATTAGTGATATTTGATGATATAGTTAATCACTAATAGTTTCATTTTCAAAAGCCACAAATTTTTATGACACGAGTCTGTCACTAATAGAAACTTTTTTTGTAATATGAATATAATAAAAATCAAATTATATAAATTAATATACTCTTTTTATATTAGTGTATATGTAGAATTTTTATTTTTTCAATATGAATCGAAAAAATCTTGTCCGTGATTCTAAAATACATACTACATACTTTGAGTATTAATAATAATAATAATTCTTCCAAGCATTCAATTCCCCAAATTGTTGAAGTCGCAAGTAGCACCCAAAATTCTGATTTGAACATGTAAACCCCAAGAAATTTGTTTTGTTATCAATAAATTGTTGTAGTACCGACATTAAATCACAGTTACGCACTAGTTTCATACATAATAATTCCCATTGAAGTGATCTGAAGCCATTATTGTACGGCCTCGTCGTCAAAATTGAGGGTTTTCTTTTATTTAAATAATAACAGTAATATCATGTTCATTACTTTACTATATTAACTTTCAACCTTTTCCCTGTCTCCATCTCAACCTAGTGTCTGCCTCTTTCCATTTTCACAAAAGCCCTAACTCTCTCTCTCTCTACCACAAGGTCTAACAGTCCATTAAGAAATTAAAAAGTCAGTTGTTTCCCCTATTTTGGGAGTAACAAATCCACAAAAATCCATCAACTCTTCCCAGTATTTGATCATTAAACCGAGTTTAAAAAAAAAAAAAAAAGGATCCAACAGCGATCTCCTTTATCACTCTCTTTCCTTTCTCTCTCATCCATCCATCCATCAGTCTCGTCATCTCCCTCACTCACACTAGAAGCTTGTTTTGTTTAAATGGCAATCTTCTGATATATCAATCAACCCAACCCCTCCTTTTCCCATTCCCTTTTTAGCTCGGTTTATGATGGTAAGTTTGATTGCTCCGATCCAATTAAATTCCCTATAAATTCATCACCCATCTAAACCCTAGAAACCAAAATGAATCATCCATCTCTTTGATTTGCAGTTTGTGTAGCTAGCGATGGATTCGCCGTCGTTTCCGGAGGTGGAGAGCTCGAATTCGGAGAACAGCAGCGTCAACACCGGCGGCGCGACGTCGTCGTCGTCGGGTTCGACCCTGAGCCGCTACGAGAACCAGAAGCGGCGCGACTGGAACACGTTCGGGCAGTACCTGAAGAACCACCGGCCGCCGCTGTCGCTGAGCCGCTGCAGCGGCGCGCACGTGCTGGAATTCCTCCGTTACCTCGACCAGTTCGGGAAGACCAAGGTCCACACCCCAATCTGCCCCTTCTACGGCCACCCCAACCCCCCCGCCCCCTGCCCCTGCCCGCTCCGCCAGGCCTGGGGCAGCCTCGACGCCCTCATCGGCCGCCTCCGCGCCGCCTACGAGGAGAACGGCGGCAAGCCTGAGACCAATCCCTTCGGCGCCCGCGCCGTCCGCCTCTACCTCCGCGACGTCCGCGATCTGCAGTCCAAGGCCAGGGGGATCAGCTACGAGAAGAAGAAGCGGAAGCGCCCGCCCCACCAGCCCTCCTCCTCCGCCGCCGCCGCACCATCGCCGCCGCCCGCTGAAGGTTAATTAATTAGCTTCTATCGTTCATCGTTTCCTTATATATTTATCAACCTATCCAGATTTTAGGGTTAGACTTTATCTACTATTCGAACAAATGTTGTAGTAATGTCAGAAAATAATTGTTATCTTATTATTATTACTTCCATTTCAAATTTCTGTGAGTAGTTTGAATGAATGCTTTTGTCTTTTGCATGACTCGGTTTTCTGCTGCAAATCTGTTTCTCTGTTGCCTACTTTTTTTTACAGCTTTACTGTCTGATGAAGAGATAATTAAGATTTTTCTTAAATTTTGGATGATTATTGGACTGATAGTTCGTGCGGAAATACTATATTAATTGGTATTGCTATTATTTGCTGTCTAAACTTAAATTTATTGGTCCCATAACTGAGTTCGAATCCATGTGTAGTAGTGCTGTCATTTCAGTGACAGAATTGATGAAATTGGCAGACACAAAACTAACCTAATATTTGCTAGATCCTGTAATAATCAGATTTTTTTGAGTCGTGTGTGTGTTTTCATATTGGTTTTATGTTTGAAATTGGAAACTTTTCATTTCATCCAATTTAGTTAAAAAACATGACTCGAATATAAATATACGGCTGTATCCAAATTTGTGAAAATAAAGGATGAAATACTTAGTTTTTCAACATTCTTTTGCTGACAGTTTATCTTTTTCTAACATGTAGTAGTATATAGTGGTAAAGAGTCCAGTGGCGGAGCTAGGGGTGGGGCAGGGGGGTCACTGGGCCCCCCTGGGATTTTAAAAAATACTAGGATATATTCGTAATTTTATATTAAATATAAAAAATATATAATTTTATCTACATCATTATCTTGTTGAGCTATTTTATACTGTAATTGATATATAAGCTTTAGAGTTAAGATGCTTAGAATAAGTAAACACATAATTAATTTATGCATATCATGCTTGGATTTGATTGTAGAGATTTATTTTTTGAATTTGATATTGAAAGTTACTTTGCCTTACAAAGTTTCATGGAATTTTGGAAAATAAAATCACAAACTATTTTGAATTTGCAATTTTAATGTCTTTTGAGTGTGGCGAATTAAATCACTATTTTTTCAAGTTTTGCAATTTCGTCTCCCAATTTTTTTCGATCGCTAGAGTGTTGAATTGGAGCTTACGTGGATTAGTAAAGACGACGGCGTTTTTGTGAGGCCTAAACGACATCGTTTTGTAACATTTCAATTAAAATTTTCTCCAAATTAGAAAGAGACTGTATCATGTATTTGCACTATATATAATATTCAATATTTAGTAATTTTATTGCAAAATACATCTTGAGAATCTGTTAAAATGTGTTTTTTTTTGTAATTTGAATAATATTATAATTGTGTTATTGATTATCATTTATTTTAATATAATTTAATTTATTTTTTATTTTTTATTTAATTATTAATTTTCTTTAAAAAAAAAATTGGACCCCCCTGAATAAAAAGTCTGGCTCCGCCCTGGGTAAAGTGAATTGCCAAAAGAAAATGTTTCTTTAAAGATGAAAATTCTTCAGTTTGACCGACAACAAGCATATCATTGGCCCTCCCTACCTCTTCCAATCTATAACTAAATAATTCTTATCTTTTAACTAAACGATTTTTTGTGTTAATATAATCACCAGCAAAATATATATAGTGCATGTCAATCTATAACTACTTGACTTTTTTCGTTTTTACCCTTTATAGTCATAATGCGTTTAAAAAATGTGTATTTTCTCATTGTGCATTGTATATATGAAGTTCTATTTATATAACTATCCAATGTAGGAGGATTTTGAAGATAATATATTATTAAGATTTGATGATTGATTAATTAAACTAGTGATCTCCATGCATTCAATATCTTATCAGTTATCAGCACGATCATGCCATTGTCGCTCTTCTTTGATCTACCGATATTGACTATACCTAGTTAATATCCAACGTGCAAAACCAAAGTGCTATATATAGAAGGGAATTGAGTTTTATTTCTCATCAATAATATCCAAATTAAAGATAAAAATGTCAAATTAAACAACAATAAAATACTAAGTTCCCCTAAAAAAATTAGGGAAATAAGAAATCGAAACCGAGAACTATCTGTTTGTCGAATAACTTCATCCGTCGTCCAAATAACTTCATAACTTTTTTTTGGGCCATTCCAAAATATATATATATTCTATTTTTGGACTATATCCCATCACTAATAATATCTAATTTATTCTTACTTTTCACATGTTCATCACTCGCAATACCCTATTCATCCTTACTTTTCATCTATTCGTCTCAAAACTCATGCCCATCTTTCTAGGAAATTATTTAGGGACAGAGAAAGTATATTTCACAAGAAATTCTAAATTATCATTTACAAGAACGAATTTTGTTGTTGTATATTCTATTTAATCGGTATTACATCTCATGTTACACTATATCTAAGATTAATGTCGCGTCACATAAGATTACATCTCAGAACCTTTCTATATTAATATCGACAGATAATTTGAATTATTTAATTTCTTTCTTTTCCTTTCAATTTCTTTTTAAATTTTTGAGATAATTTTTGTCTTTGTTTCTTCAGTTTCTGTGATCATAATTTACGTACTAACAGTACAATATATTTTACGCATTGGTTGACTTAGCTTATCTTAAGGAGTATATTATAATCTTTAAATGGTAAATTAACATTAATTAATTATTAAGAATTTTATTCAGAATTAGCAACAAAATTTAGGGTTTTCAGTATATTTTCGCCTCTTTTCAAAAGAAAAAAAAAAGGAGAAAATTAAAGACAGAAAAAGGATTTTTTTTGCATGTATACTTGCATAAGAAAGTAAGAGACCATATAAATCCATTAGCTTCTATATAGTACCTTAATTAAATCCCTTAACAGTGCATATATAATTTTAAACAGAAAAGTGAATATACGTTGAACACAAAAATGCATATATGAATTTAAAAGTGTATATAAATGCATTAATTCAAAAACACATTAGTATATTGTAATGACTCGGCTCCAAATTGACGGTTGTCCTCACATATTAAATATGTTTTGTTCTCACTCGCACGTTCTCTGAGAAACTTTTTAGGGTCACGTACCCATCATGGAATTGCTCTAAGCCAAGCACACTCAACCTTGAAATTTCTTTCATGTGGTCACTAGAAAAGAAGATGCATCTTGTTAATATGAGTAGCACATATCAAATCATTTAAGTTCTCCTCAAATATGTAGTCTGGCTGCATATTGTTGAAATTCCTCTCTTTTTGGTCTATTTCAGTTCGTTCATGTATCCCTCTACTTCGAACCATTAACATGAGCCGTTCTTTGTCCTTGCCTTGTGCACCGACGATCACTTCTTACTTTTGCCCCGAACGTCACATAGATGTACATATATAAATCATTATCAAAACATGCATAGTTATATACTAGATAATAATATATTATTATATCCATAAAAATTCATAGGATCTATAATACTATGGGGAGTCTTAACCCTACCTATGTATATACTATCTTTGTTCATGAAAGCTAGAACTTCTTATTTTTCTTTTTTGGAACGTCCACATAAACATTTTTTTGTTTATCTATTTTGAACTATAATTATAACATATTTTCACTACTCCTAATACATTTAACAATCTTTTCTTCATTTTTAATACACTCAATATTTTTTTTTAAAACTTGTGTCACCGCTTTAAAGAAAAATCTACTTACTCAAGATGCGTGCATACTATAGTGGTGCAGGTTATGCTTCGGGCTATATACAATGGTAAAATTAAAGAAAAATTCAAATTGGGATGATATCCTATATCGATAGATATGAGCCACTAGGGGGATTATTTTACAAATTAGATTTACAGTATATTAACATAGGTTTATAATGAGTTTGTTATGAAACACTAGCTAGCTAATGTTGAATTCAAAAAAATAAAATTTATTTTATAAGATTCGATCCATAAACCATGAATTTATTCAATAGAGCAATAAATTCATCGTAATATTCATAACCTAAAAATGAAAAATAATTCTATTTTATACGGTATTTACCAATACTCACATATGAGCCAATATATACACATACATACATATATAGCTTTAATTTGATAACTTCTCAGGTTTAAGTTTCGTAGTTACAAATTATTTTTATTACTCCCTCCGTCCCGCGAAGCATGACACACTTTCCATTTTGGGTTGTCCCACGAAGCATGACACGTTTCCTTTTTTGTCAATAATTATTACATTCTCTCTCCTACTTTATTACCTTTATTATATTCTCTCACCTACTTTATCACTTTTATTACCTTCTCTCTCCTACTTTATCAATTTTATACTTTATTAATTACACACTTAAAACACTAATCTACAATTCCTTAATTCCCGTGCCGAACTCAAACGTGTCATGCTTCGCGGGACGGAGGGAGTATTTGATATGGAGCGCACGTCAGTTAATAATTATTAAGTTAATACTACTTTCATTCCTTAAAATTATGTATTTTTTTTTCTTCATCCCTTAATTATATTCATTTTTTCTTTTTAAACACTATTTTACACATAATATTAAATAATTTTACCATTAATGTGAGATCTTTTCCACTGGACATAATTTATGTGTATGCGTACGACTGCTTAAATTAGCGAGACATATCAAATGTTCCACAGTTTCCATCTGTCCGTCGAGGGATGAGAGTTACAGAAGAAAATTAATAATCCACCTTTAATTATATTAATAAATTTCTGCCTTATGTATGCTAATTAACATATAAGTCTACACATTAATAAGTCATTTATTGTGCGCCACTAGAAAAATAAAATGCGGAATATTATCTATATAAAGGATAGTGAATCTTGATTTGATGATAGAGGTGGTCTTGAGTGCATTCGGTTGCTATTGAAGTGTCCCACATTGGATTGGAGACAGTGGCATGAGCCACTTTATATGGTGAGGCAACCCTCTCCCTTATAAGGCCTTTTAAGGGAGGAATGAACCCAATATCCATTTCTAACATGGTATCAGAGCCAACCCAATCCAATGATGCCCCCCTCCCCCCCAATATCGTTGTCAACAGATGGCGTTTGGGATAGTCCACGCTGCGCGTGCGGGGGGTGTATTGAAGTGTTCCACATTGGATTGGTATAACGTGTATAATTGATACTATTCGGTTATACAAATAACACAGCCTATAGTTGATACTACTATATATTCGGTTATATAAATGACAAGTACAACCGAATATAGAGTGTCAATTATAGACAGTGTCATTTGTACAACCGAATAGTGTCAATTATAGGCAGTGTCATTTGTATAACCAAATAGTATCAATTATATACAGTGTCATTTGTATAACCGAATTGTGACATTTACACGATTTGGGACAAGATGAGAATTCGGGTCAAGATAGACTTCGGGTCAAGATGTGGGTTATGGTGCAACCGATTGCACCCAAGTTTTTTGTTTTAATGATATGTGTTAGTTCGAAGCTCCTTAACCGGCTTTGCTCTTTGCATGTTGTTTTGTCTTTATCTTTAGATGTTGATGTTTTCCGGGTGATAATTAGTTCGAAACTTCGAAAACGGCTTCATCTGTGCCCGAGTTGTTGTCTTCGTTCTTTGCTAATAAAGGTTCTCTTTTTCATTCTTTCTTTATGAAGATTTTAACGAGACATGTCTCTGAATTTACGCTTTGTGCTTTCAAGGGTTTCCTTAGATTTTTCTTTCTTCTCTAAAAAAAAAGAGAGAGGAAGAAGAAAAAGAAGACGACGACAAGGAATAGATAATGAATTTAGTACACGCGTAGTCTTTTAACATATAGACATATAATGATAATGAGAAATGACCATTGTCTATTTGATGGACATCACAAAATTGTCTATTAACTTCCCATATAAATTACGCAAATTATTGCGTGCGGTTAATCCATATGTCCACGTATATGTACAAGTTGTGAGAGAAAATAGCCAAATTGATTTAATGGTATAGCGGTAGTGCCTCAATTTCTCTCCAAAGTCATGCGTTCGAAACTCCTTGCCTCCACTTTCCCCACTTTTGCAAATTTTGTTTTTTTCATTTTTATATATATTTTTTCCTTTTCCTGTTTTCTTTATTTTTTTTTTATTTTTTGCATTTTTTATATCTTTACTTCTTTTTTCTTTTCTTTTCAGTATTTTTTTTTCTTTTTACTGCTTTTCTTTTGCATTTAAAAAAAATTAGTACTATTTTTCTTTTGCATTTTTTTATACTTTGGTTTTTTTATCCTTTCGGTATTTTTATTTGTTTTTCGTTTGTTTTTTTTTTATTATAATTCTTTTGCATTTTTTATATATTTTTGTGAAAAATGTAATACTTTTAAAATATTACATTATTCATAACAGTAAATACTTTTTTTTTATATTTTTATAGTAATACTTTATCATTCCTATCCATTCATTCCTTGTAAATACCAACTATTAGAATCCTATATTTCATTCCATTCCATTCTCATTATCATTCCACTCCAAGATCAATTTCATTCCCTTCTAATTCAATTTTTGCATACCAGCCATCACCTAAAGCTTATAAGTTATATAACCAAAATACCAAGAAAATAGTGAGAAGCCGGGATATGGAGTTCGATGAAGAATGCGTATGGGATTTCAGTCGCAGTGGTGACTTCACATTTATCGCACAATTTGAAGATCAAAGAGCAGTCGAGCAAGTTGGAGAAGTCCAATAAGAGCCAGTGACTCCACCAACTTCACATGTACCAGTTACTGAAGACTCGCCACCATCTTTCTTAAATGAAAGAATCACACCACGAGCAAGGAATTTAGACGAGATATATGAGGATACTGAAAGGTTAGAAGATCTCACCTTATTATGCTTATTTGTTGATAGTGAACCAGTTAGCTTTAAAGAAGCTGCAATAGATAGTGAAAATTGGCGAATCGCAATGGACGAAGAAATCAAAAACATAAAGAAGAATGATACGTGGGAGCTCGTGACACTACCAAAAGAGCACAAGGAATTTGGAGTTAAGTGGGTGTATAAAGTTAAGAAGAATTACAAGGGTGAAGTTGAAAGATATAAAGCAAGGCTAGTTGCAAGAGGATATGGCCAAAGAGCCAAAATCGACTATGATGAGGTATTTACTCCAGTCGCTTACCTAGAAACTATTCGACTGATAATTTCTCTTGCAGCTCTGAATAGATGGAAGATTTTCCAAATAAATGTCAACTCAGCCGTCTTGAATGGATATATAGACAAAGAAGTCTATATCAAGCAAGTCTATATCAAACAGCCAATGTACCTAACATTATTCAAGAGCTTGGTTGGAAGTCTACGATATTTAACTTGCACAAGACCAAACATACTTTATGCCACATGGCTCGTGAGCCCTTGGTTCAAGCTTGTCTTGTCTGATGTGTGAGTAGGCTCTACATCCAAAAGGCTTCAGATTTGAGTAATCAGGAGCATGGTCATTCCGCATCTCATCAGGAGATTTAAAATCTATGGTAGATGATGGGCATTTGTTGATTAGAATGCATGTTGTACACATTGCTTCTCCCCAGAAAGACTTTGGCATACCAGAACTTAATAGCATCCATCTAACTCTTTCTAGTATTGTTCTATTCATCCTTTCAACTATATCATTCTGTTGTGGATTCCCAGGTACAGTCCTATGTCTTTTGATTCCTTTTTTAGTGCAGAAATCTTGGATTTCCTTTGAAAAAAACTCTAGCCCATTATCAGTTCTCAAATACTTAATTCCAATACCTTTTTCATTCATAACCTCAGTGCACCATCCTTAAATTTTTTATAAGTCGCATCCTTGCTTTTCAAAATGTAAACCCATAGTTTTCTACTGTAATCATCTATGATACTCATAAAAAATATTCCATCTCCTTTGCTATTAAGTCGAGCTAGACCCCAGAGATCTGAGTATACATAGTCTAGAGGTGATTTTGAAATATGCTTCTATTTTCCGTAAGGTTACTTTTTGCTTTTGCTGCGAATGCACTCTTCACAATTCTTTACTTTAAAGTTGTGAGGATTCTGAATTTTCATTCCGTTTTCACCCACATGGCCTAGCCTCATATACCACTAGACTCACAGTCCCCAACTATGGTATGTCCTTCAAGATAGTAGAGGCTACTTTTCCCGATCCCTCTCGTAACAGTTCTTCATCTCTTTATGACATTCATAATGCCATCTTTTGATACAAAATGACATCCTTTTGATTCCAGAATACCAAGAGAGATTAAGTTTCTTTTTAAATCAGGAATGTACCTCACTTTAGACAAAATCTTCACTGATCCATCTGCCAGCTTCAGTCTGATGTCTCCTACGCCCATGACTTTGCGGGGATGATCATTTCTCAAAAATACTTGTCCATACTCTCCACCATTTAGATTTGAGAACCATTCTTTGTGTGGGCTCATGTGGAAACTACACCCTGAGTCCATGATCCAATCATCTGCCATTTTGCGCTCCATCACATTTGGGATTTTAGCTTCTTGAATGTGTTCCACTACACCAGCCTCATTTCCATTTTGCCCTTCATCTGCTTGCTTCTTCTTCTATGAGAAGCAACGTTTCTTCAAGTGCCCCAGTTTCTGGCAATAATGGCAGCTCCTTGTCTCCTTATCTATAGGGTCTTTAGTCCGTTATTGAGTAGAATTCTTGGTATCATTGCTCTGCTTCTTAAATTTTCCTTTTGCAAACTTAGATTTCAGATTCAGACTTTCTACAGTTGAGGATTCTTGTTTTACTGAATTGCTCTTCTGCAATTCTTTGGTTTTCAATGCAGCCTGGACCTCCTCAAGAGAAATTGTCTTTCTCTGTCAAATAACATGGCACCTTTGAGATGCTCATATGATTTGGGATGAGAATTTAACAGGATGATCGCCTTATCTTCATCATCCGATTTCACATCTATATTCTGTTGTGGTTTCCTTCGAAACCTCTTGCAGCACCTTGTCACTTAAACAGAGAATCAAAGCACTATGAGCCTTCTCCATTAAAGTGATCCTTTCATTCTTCTTCATGTCTTCTAGCAAAGTCGTTTCACCTTGAAGTGCTACAAAAATCCTTGCTGGATTAACATCGCCTTCAGACCGAAGTCATTTTTTCTAGTGAATTTCTCAGCGTTAAACTTCGTGACAGACATCTTGCTTTGATATGTTTCCTCATCGATCTTGTCTTGCTCCCCATATACAGCGCCACTTGTTAAACAAGATGGCAAGATCGATTGAATGCGATGAAAACAAGAAATGAAACTATAAAGGTCAATCACTCAAAGAACTCAAGATTTACGTGGTTCAACCGAGGCTTACCTCCACAGAGGGTTAACTGTGGTATATTATTGATCAAGGATGAAAAAAGATAGAATACATGATCTAAAATTGAAAAAAAAATTATCTCCCTCAAGCTAAATCGCATAGCATGAAACCCCAATCCTTTCTCTCTCTTGCATCAAATCTCACCCCCAAATTACAGATTCTCACACACACAATGGATGTGAATAAGTAACTCCTAATATAACAAAAGATAACTAACTCCAACGGCTTCATTTCAGCTGCAGCAGTAAGTTGTATGCATGAATTGGTAATTGCAAATTAGTCCTCCATGTTGTGCTTATTTTCTGTAGAATACTCCCTTGACATATAATTATATTAAATAAAAAATTATTAATGATAGCTATAATTATGGTCATTTAGCACTATCTTCCTAGAAACTGTTTCTTGGTGCTATGCAACTCTAGTGAGTTATTTCAGGAAAGAGATCTTAAGTAATTAATGGATTGACAGAGGATAAAACAACAGTGTATATCCGAATTGACCAATATGCATGAATGCAAATATCTACCTCAAGTTAAGAGTACTAATTAATATATATGATATAAATTATTTTAAACTAATATTTCAGTTCTTCTTTGTATTATATCTTGAAACAATATTACTAATATATTCGACTATATTGTCTACACACGCGACAAAAAGATAAAATTAAGCTACCCCCCAAACACGCGCCAAGTTCCCAAATTGAAGGACCTATTCTACCTATATGCTATATTTGAGTGACTACGGAGTCTACGGTAGTGCTTTTAATGGAAAATTAACCAACCTAAGTGACCTAAGACCATTCCCAACGGTGACTCTCATGGAGAGTCACCCGCATGCGACAAAACACTTTATTTATAAAAATAATTGGAAAGTCATCAAATTTGGGTGACCGGGTGCCTCAGCCGCCCCGGGTCACGCCATCTCCTTCTTTTTTTAACAAGCCAAGCCATGTGTCAATGATTAAATATTGTTTAGATAAATTTTTATAATAACCTTTTTTATAAAAAAAAATATTAAAGTTATATTACAATTTATATTATTTTCAGCTTTATAAAAAATGTAATTGTTGTATAATTTTTTGGCACTGACAATTAAATGTATGTAATTTGCATTTTCTAGTTGTATTTTTAAATTTCATGTATTGTACTTTGATTTACTTAATTTTAGTTATGTGTTTAATTCTTGTAATCTTCATTTGTGATTGAGTTAAGTATCAATTATAATATATGACAATATTTAATTATAATATGATTATAATTTTTTTAAAAATAAATAAATATTTATTTTATTTTGTCAAAAATAATAAATAAATATTTAATTTTAATTTATATTTTATTTTAGATATTAGATAATTAAAAATAAAGTAAAAATAAGAAATATGTAGATTGAGTTGGTGTCACCATTGGGAGTGAAAATTATATAGGTTGTGGGTTGTGTAGGTGGATGAGAGAGAAATCAATATTTTATTAAAAAGTTGAGTAAGATTGGGTTGGATGAGTGTCACGACTGTGGGTAAGGAACATAAGAGAAGGATCATAATCTCATTATTAATTCACCCGATGTATTTAAAATTCTTTTCATTCAATACAATCTCTCTTCTCGATGGTAATCTACCAATTAATTTGTCTGTGTTGATTCACTCAAGCAACATGTTATTATTGGTTAACATTTCTATTAAAAGCCACTTGTTCCTCGATTTGATTTCCTACGTGTACATCAAAAGAATTTTGACCCTCTTTATAGAATTTGAAATTTTATTTGAATGCAAGAATTATAAAGGGTGAATATCAATTTTTAACCCATTATTTAGAAGTTTTTTTTGAAAATAAAAATAATATTCATCGTTTCACTTTTTTCTTATTAATGGACCGTAAAAATAATTCGGCAATTAATATTTGACGTGTTTCGGCCAAGTGCCATGTGAGTAGTACACGCAGAATTAAAAAAGAAAAATGAAAAAACTTATGAAAGTCCATGTATTTTGTAGGTGAAAAACAATTTCTTCCTCCTATTTCCCCCCTCATTCAACCCCTGAAAAAATAAAGAGGAACTTTAATATTTTCACCAATACTGCACATACATGCTTAGAAAATTTACTGCATGCACATACATGACATTTACTGTTGACAAAATAAACAAAGTTATAGATGATTATGCAGCAGCTTAATGACCAGGTATAGATTCTTTAGTAGAAGCTCATAATTAATAGTCATACATGTATTTATGCATATTTGTGTTCAATTATATGCATAATTTTGACGGCAGTCGAGAAAAAAAATGGTAAAAAAAATACTAAAATTTTATTCCTAATTTATCTCTCCGTATTTTTTGCCTTGGAAGAATTTGGAATGTCTTGAGAGGCATCTGCCATGTGTCACGCTCCTAGTGAGCCACGTAGCTATATTGTGTGGTCCAGATTTATATCTATATATACTATGGGGGAGTGGATACTATAAGATCTCATCCCTATATGGAATGACGCGAATTTTATGAAAATGTTGATAGATAATGTGTTAAGTGGTTATGGTTGAATTGATTTTGTGTTATTAAAAATGAGTGGTTAGTTAAAAAGAGAAAGTGATGTTATGTCCTAAAATGAAAGTGATACATTCTTATGGGACAGACGAAAATGAAAAATGTGAACTCTTACGGGACGAAGGGAGTATTATTTTTTTAGATATATCATATTCATAATTCTAATGCATCGCTAACATTTTCGGTAACACATTACCTATGTACCCTCTATCATATCTCATGACTCATGCTAATCTGCACTTACTTAAGACTTTAAGTGTTTCTACAGAAGTATTGTTCGTTCATCTATGCTTATCAGTGTCAATTATGTATACAGAGAGAGGTGGATAGAGAGTCGCCCAAAATTTAGCACAATATGTGTGTTCTTGTCAAAAGTCAATTTGTTGAACTACTGAGTTTCTTCGCTGATTTAGCGATATTCTTTTGGAGGATTACTCGTGATAATATGATTCTTCTTGGGGCTCAAAAAAATGACACATATTGGCACTTGAATATTTTTATTTATCATGTTATGACTTAATTTGAGTGATCTTATTGTGTAATGATTTACTTTTAAATGATTAATGAAATTAGTACAGTGTTGTTATAACTTCATTATAAGATTTATTTTGAAACACAAAAAATATGAATTCATATATAGATCTGCGGATTTGTGGATCTAATTATGAATCTGTACCTATATATCTCATTTTTCTAAACCAACCCTACGTATATAAGTTTGATAAAATGTACTCCCTCCGTCCGCCAAAAGTATTCCACAATTACTATATTTGGCGTCCGCAAAAAGTATTCCTCTTTCCTTTTTAAGCCATGGTCCCACCATCCACCTTTATATTTTATCCTTACAAACACTCTTTATTTACAAAAATTCCACCCCAAATTCAATCTCAACCACACATCTCATAAAGTAGTGGGACCCTTTCTCCACTACATCAACATCATCACACATTTTATTAAACTCCGTGCCCGACTAAAGTGGAATACTTTTGGCGGACGGAGGGAGTATTTTTTTTTCTTCTTCTTTTTTTAAAAAATGAGGAAGTGAGTGTGAGAACGAAAAGGGTAAGAATTAGACAAGGCAGAGAAAAAGAGGTGGGGAGATTGATAGACCGTACGAGAATCCCGCATTCTTTGGTCAATCCGATTAGACGTGTGGGTGAGTGGGCCCCATTTCCCCATCCCCACGTGCGACCCTGTCACCTATGTCGGATTACTGTGTTACCCGCTTTTGCTTTCCACTTCGCTCCAATATTAATTTCTTCATATTACTCCTTATTCATTCACAAGCTTATAAAATTAGTACTAATAGTCGTTTACTCCGTTGGTGAAATTGGAGTAATTTTTTTTCGACACCAAGATTTAAAGAGTTACTATTTTATGTGTTAAATATAATAGATAAAAAATAAATAAATAAATAAAATTTTTATCATATAAAAGAATTGCTCAAATTTTATGGAACAATTTAAAAAAGAATACAACTCAAATTTTGCGAGATGAAATGAGTATTAACTACAGCATAAAAATTAGTTGTAAAAAAAATATTTATAAAATAACAATATGATGAATCCTAATTAAATTATTGTAAACTGAAATTAAAAGGCAAGAAGTTGACACCAAACATTAAGTAGAATAAATGATCCTTAAGTATTGTATTTCTTCCTCTCCCAAGTTTTAGTTTTAAATTGAAGGTGACACAGATTTTAATTTTTAAAATTAATATAAATAAATAAATATACTACAATCATCTATTTAAAATGTAAATCGTTTATATACTATTTAATTCTGATAAACTAAATATATTCGTCACTCGAAAATTGACCAAACATTGAAATCTGAAAACCAATTTCCAACACAATCATGCCCCTAATGTTTGGTCCATAACCCATTTCGTCGAACTCTAATTTGCATTGACCCCTAATTTTTTATTTGGTCAAAGAAAACAAAATGAAGTAAAATGCTAGTTGTGCCATTTAATTAAATTTAAAATCATAGAAAAAGAAAAGCAAAAGTTTACATCTATGTATACACTACACGTTCAAAATATTTTTTCCTAAGCGGAACCAACGAAATTGAGGATTAATTTAATTAAATATTTTTTGATTGTTTTGAAATACAAAACATATATAAAATCACAAAATCTCTTGTACATCCGGGTGTATTATACATTCGAATTGACCCGTATCCAAGTCTTGATCCGCATGTTAATTCAAACGCATACCCTGACTCAAATCGTGTAAATGACACTATTCAATTATACAAATGACAATGCTTATAATTGACACTATTCAATTATATAAATGACAATGTAACATTTTAAAATGTTATAGTTTCATTTTCAATCTTATAGTATTATTTAAAATATTATAGTATCATTTACAATCTTATAGTGTCATTTACAGAAAGTGTCATTTATATTTATGAATAGTGTCAATTATATACAATGTCATTTACAATGTTATAGTGTTACTTATTTATACGCATTGTCATTTGTATAATAGAATAATGTCAATTACAAGCAGTGTCATTTGCATAATCGAATAGTGTCATTTACACGATTTGAGTAAGGATGCAGGTTTGAATCAGGATGCGGCCGGGTCAGGATCTGAGTACGGATCACCCCGAGTATACGGTACACCCGAGTGTACCCAAGACCATTTCATATAAAATAAACACATATTACAAAGAAACTAGTATGGTCATCCGTGCCATGCACGACGAACATGGAAATCAAACGATATGTTTAAATAAATAAGTATAAATATTAAATATAACTAAAATATAAATAAATGTACAATATATATTAAAAATAAAATAAAAATAATTCACATCAATTACTCAATAAAATCTCGAATTTAAAAACATAAATTTTCAACTTTAATTTGTACAAATTCTAATAATATTTATAGTTATTGAATAATTTTAAACCATTTGATAATGAAAATTTAACACACATTATCATTATGGAAAATTGTACGTCGTAGTAAATAAATAAATAAAAAAGTTGTAAAATTTTAACGAAGAGCGAGAAAATAAAATATCTTAAAGTTTTCATAATTCATTTTAAATTTGTTTTTGATTATTTTTATACAATATTAAATATTTTGTCACGAACTTAAATTTAAAATGCATATTAAATATTTATTTAATCAAATTTAACGATATTTAAAAATAAATTAAATTATATAACAAAATAGGTATAAAATTGGTGGGAGAAGAGAGAGAGAGAGAAAAAAAATTGGAGAGAAAAAACTACTCTTATATATACTAGATTTCACCCCACAATAATCAAACCCCATTTCCCGTCTAATTGCCCCCAACACTTTTACAAACACTGCAATGGCATAAAACTGGGCGGCCACGCCATCCGCTTCCTTATTGTTGGGTTATACTTATATATGTGGAAATAGTCTGATAGACGAACTTTCAATATTTTAATTTTTTTTATTTTAATCTAAATATACCAATTATGCTCATATGACTTTTGCCGCGCTGAATAATTCCGATCGAATTATAATTGATTTAGCTTCTATGTAGCATATTATTAACTACACACTTATCAATTTTTCAATTTAAGTTATTTACGTGTAAATACACGAATTTTCAATATTTTTTATTTTTTTTCCACAAACTTAATACTCCCTCCGTCCCATTGATCGTGTCTCGTATTCCTTTTTTGTTTGTCCCACGATCTTGTCCCATTTCTATAAATGGTAACAATTAACTAAACAATAAAAATTCTTAATTATCTTATTTCTCATATTTTATCACTTTTTCACATTCTCTTTCCTACTTTATCATCTTCTCTCTCTTACTTTATCATTTTATTATATTCTCTCTCATACTTTATCACCTTTCATCTCCTATTTTATCAATTTTATATTTTTATTACCTACACACTTAAAACACTAATAATATTCTCCTTAATAACCGTGCCGAAATCAAATGGGACAAGCCCAATGGGACGGAGGGAGTACTTTTCTGATTGTTCTCACAAAATTAACTTGTTCCCACTGTTGGGTCCCGAATGGTCACTGAATAGGTGTATGGGGGAAATACACATGTAGGGTAATTCTTCGCAAAAACTTATGTTTGAACAGAAGGAGAACTTAACTGATACTGAAAAGTTTTGGATAAGAATATCAATTGAAAGTTTCAGTTAAGTCACAAAACAGTTTTCAGTTGAAGAGAGACTAGCGACTGATACTGATAATAATATCAGTGGATGACTTCAGTTAATTGAATCAGTTAGATTACTTCAGTCCAGATAAGGCTTCAGTCGAGTTTGAACGTAAACAGAGGAGTGTTATGAATCTTACTGATTATCCGAAAATTTATCAGTTAGACTAATAGCACTAGCATCGAAAAATAAACTTAGTTCAAATAGTCTTTAGAAAGGTTTGTCACTTTATGAAATCTTTAGTTTCTCTTTTCAGTTGGTCAGTTTCAGTTATAAACAATTTTAGCGCAAATAAAAAATAACTGAAAGTAGATAAAGAGCACAATGATTTTTACGTGGTTCAGAAAATAAGTTCCTATGTCCACGGCCAGATGATCAGTCTGACAAACACTCTGGGCTTATGCTTATGGTGCACAGCAAACCTAACTGCTAATGCTTACAGGTGCATAGCAAACCCAATGTTTTTAAGGCTTCACCTTCCAGCAACCAACACATTGGGTTGGACTTTTGTCGCTTAGCTTGCGGGTGCTAAGCAACCTAACTGTTTAGTTTACTGGTACTAAACAACCACTGAGTTCGGTCTAAGTCTCGAACTCGATTACAATCTCTTTTCTCACTCTTTAGAAAAGGGTTATGTAATACACTAACTAGGATTACTGAGAACATACTCTCAAGTAATCAGAAACTAGACGTAGGATACATTCTGGTAACTTGCCTAGATGTTCTAAGAGAGTTTATGTAATCAGATTAACTTATTGCTCTATCTCTAGTTACTCTCTTCTTCGATTCAATGTTTATGGAGATTAAGCTCAAGTGGATCTTTCGGTGTGGCTTCAGCATTGATGATTGAATCGGATTCGCCTTTATTAGGGTGATTTCCCGAGCTATTTATAGGCATCTATGAAGAATAGATCCGTGGAGATCCACTCTTCAAATTCTGCCGTTGTGAGATGTGGTCCAGATCTGCTCAGATTCTTTGTCTTCATTCTCCTTTGATGAATGGAGAGTTGGTTTTCTTGTCCTTCAGAATTGGTGTTGCGGACTATTACATGAAAGAGGAAATTATGTCCTTTTAAAGTCAATGTTCTGACTTGGCATTAAGTGCGGCGTGTCTTGAAAGCTATCCACTTGGCTGGAGTTGGTAAGACACCCTTTCTTTCTTCAGTCCGTCATAGTCTTTACTTTAACTGGACTTGACTTCAGTTGAAATGTTTGCTAGGACTCGTGGATTCTTCAAGCGTTTTTAGTGCGAATTCCTTCAGTCAGGATTTCAGTTGGATCTGCAACTCCAATGCGTTCAGAACTTGTAAGAAGCTTTCAGTCGAACGTTTCTTCAGTTGAGTTGACATCTTCAGTCTTCAGTTTAGCTACTAGAGGGACTAAAACATTTAAGTCCAGAAAGATAACCTCTAACTAAAACGTGCCTTCTAACAGTTTTGGTATCATCAAAACATAAGGGTTGAATATATCTTTCACTTCCCAACTTCCACAAAGCTCATTTCCTTCATTTTCCAATTAGTTTGTGTAGCAATTGATTAGGTTGAAATATTAATCCATTTTTTTTTATTGTGTTCAAAAATTGAAAACCTTTAATATGATCTTTGGATCCAAAAATTCTTTCATGACATATTTTTTAACGAGTTTGCATTTAATTAATTATGGCTAAAATGTTAATTTATATTTTTTTATTATGTCGCAAATTAAAAAGCTTTGATATAATCTTTAGATTCAAAAAATTTATCATTGAATGAGAAACATGAGGAAAGTGAATTTCATGTAAGAAAAATGAATTTCATGGTAAAAACAGAAAAATATAAAATTGAAAGAGAAAAATTAGAAAATACTGAAAATTCATATATTTATATGCAAAATAACCTTTTTTTTTTGGCTCCCTTTTCTTCTCTATCGCTGCTTGGGAATCTTGGTTGCCGGCGATTTGGTTTTTCAATCTGGCTTCCTAACTTGTCTGAAATTGATTTTCCCCACCACCACTGCCTGCTTGCTACTCACCCTCCTCTCCAAAAGTGTTTTGCAATTATAATTAATTAGGTATATGACATTGGACCACGCTGCTGCTACTAGTTGTTTATATCAATACCATAAATATAACTCTTTTGTATCTCAGCACAGCAACTATGAAAAAGAAAATTCAAATTTAGGGAGGCATGAGAAAAGAGCAGATGCGGAGAACAAGACCACTTCCAAAATTATGGAATTCAGACAGCTAATCTGCATGTATTAATTAAATTACAAGAGCAAAGGAGCTCAAGATTCCAGATGACGATGTGTGTAGGCGTATTAACTTACAAAGGTAAGGAGATTTGAGGTGGTTCAATCATCGTCGTCGCTCAAGATAATATGATTTGGACATATTTCTGATCGTTTTCTACCAGACTGATGCACAACAGTCTGCAAACTCGTAATAAGAGGTGGAGACGCGGCTCTGCGCTCTTCCTTAGCCTTCCCCCGGCATGACAAGACCGGAAGCATTGCTGCCCATCCCGTTGGCCAAATCACGACTTGTGCCATTTGATGAAGTGGCGTTGGGATTCTTTTGAGCATGGCCGGAAACGAGTTGCTGTATACTCTTAGCCCACCTGTGCAGTGCTTTCAAGTTCCCTTCCAGAGCCTCAACCAGGAACTCCAACTCTCTAATTTCATATCTCAAGAGAAACTCTTTGGCTCTCCAACCACAAGAACAGAGCTGCTTTACGTGGCGCAGGCAAGAATATCTATTCGGGGAGCATGAACAGGCCACGGCAGAAAGGTATAAATCATAAAAGCATATACAGCATTCCCGTTTAGTGGCAACATCACATTCACCCATTGCTCTAGACATCGACGTGTTGCATAGGTATTTCCTCCTTGTGCCTTCATTTTTAACACGAAGCTGACCAAAACAAAAAAGAGAGAGAATCATAAATCATTGTAGATCAAAATTCGCCAAAACTATTATGGACAGAAGAAGACCTGAGCAATCGAATCATTTGAATGAATCATAGAACAAAAATAGAAGATAGTTCAAACCTAGATACATCTGAGGACTGAGATCTATGTAATATACAATGGCGATGCTTTTTACAATTCTATCATTAACGTGCGCATTAACATGCATAGGCATACCTTAAGCAATCTTGTTAAGATTCCATCCTTTCCACACACACTTCTCCAAAGACGAATATTGGAGTTGAAGCTTTTGTTTGCAAAAGAATCCCAGAGAGAAACCACAGCTGCCATGGCTGCTCCTAACAGCAGCTTATCATGGGAGAGTGACGTCTTCAAACAATATCCAGCGTATATTTCTGTTATGTTCTGGCCATGTGGTAACCAGTCTACAGGAGCAATACACACAGCTTCTGAACAATTAAACCCACAACTAAATTCTGAATGGTAAGCTCCAGGGAATGTGACGACAAATTCCAAGGGGTTTTGCAGACAACGGAACACAGGAATCCCCTCGGCGATTAGCATTGAGGGGGAGAGTTGGGCAACCTGCAATATAGAAGCATGTAACAGAGTAAATACAGATATGAACTGCCTTCAAGTGAATGGTAGTGAACCTCATTTTATTAAAAGCAGCAGCATGCATGACTTCGTGATCCCAATCCCCCCACCCCTGCATCAGTTCTTATCCAGGGCATTAAATCTGAAAAGTCCTCACTTGGTGTTTACAATCCATAAAACAAATAATGAATAACGAACTGCAGAAGTTGCAACAGCAGTTAATTTGATATTTCTTATAGCCTGCTGGAGATAAAAATAACTAAAGAACATGAGCAGAAAATTCATGAAACCAAAACAAAGTAAAATAGAAAACACACCTTGCATCATTAAGGTGAAATTTTGAGTATTTTAAAGGACACTGAAACTATTAGTAAATGAAACTAACAGTCTAACACCACTCGCCTTTCTTTTCAATTATTTCCATCAGTTAACTACTTCTGATGCCAAATCAAGCAACTGGGAATCGGCCCCATATCACCCTTTATATTTTAATAATCCATCCCATATCAACATCTATTTAGAACTAGTAGAAATGGCATTTTGCATAATACAGATACTAATTAAAAAAAGGAGTAACTATCTGGTATGGCAGAGTTCAAAATCAACGGACATTAGGGAACTCTAGGTGACTCTGAGCATAATAAGTTGAAAATAATAAAAGCTTCAAAGTAATCCTTATCAAGAGTATTGGTTCCTCATAACATTTTCAACCAAGTAATGATATACATAGCACTTCAAGTTACCTACTAACAAATTTTCCCCCCTTCGAAACCAATAATAAACAAGAATGTAACTCACATTCTCATGGAGCAACTTGGGATGTTTTGAAAACTTTGGAAACCGTTTCTTCACAACTTCCGCAAACTTGAAGCAATACTTCCCTGGGATAGAATACCATACTTTAGGGCTACCCATGTGCAAGTAAGATAATGAATACAAATGGTGATCTTCATTTCGCTGTTTCTCCAACAAATCAAACAGGAAAACAAAGTAGTGAGAACCTACACTACACTTAAGGGGGGGAAGCAATAAAATGTGATGATCTGCAAAGGAAAATTTTATGTACAATGAGATAAATGAATTATTGAAGAAAACTATCAAGCAGTTGTTGACAGACAAACAAAGAAAAAAATCAAATTATATTCGAAATATTACCCAGCACTGTGAGGCAAAGCACATCCCGATGAACATTTGAGGAACGGAAATGGTGGATGAATTGTAGCACCCAAATTGAAGAAGGGAACCATAGAGATTCGCGGTATTATTCAAGTTCCACCCGGATTTCACATATTCATTATATTTACCCATATTTGTTGCTCTACTGGCTGCAACAGGAAATCCACTTGGTATTGTTTGATTAGCCAAGTCAGTACCAAAAAGTACCTAACGAGACAAATTCATTCTATGAGGCAAATTGATCGCAGCAAATTTATTACAATTTGATCTTTTCTCTTTTACCTCTATTTCTTCACTTGGATTCTCCACTATTCGCCAATATTCGCTCTCAACTCTTGCAATTAGCGGTTCTCTCTGATTTTGGCCAGTTGCAATCACTGTGTCATTCTCACGAAAATATTGTACCTTGAAATCATCAGCATACTTTTTAAAGCTTTTCAGGGTGAATTCAGGCCCCCTCTCGAAATCAGAAACTAAATCAAATGCTTTATCAAGCTCCAAAATTGCTGCATCTTTTGGCATTTCAGTTTCCATATTTTCATGCAACCTAGATACTTTTCTCTTTAAAAGCAAATTCTGGAGCCCATCAATCTTTTGAACATATGTGCTAAATTTTGAAGCTTCCCATATCTCTTTATTTTCCAGAAGGCATGGAGGTCTCCAGGAAGGAGGAGGAACAATGCGGCAAATTCCATAACTCTCTGCTCTTGGTCGTATATTGGCTATGTATTTCAGAGTATCCTTGAACTCCTGCAGCAAGATTCAAGCTCATGCAGATTACCATCTAGGGAGCCAAACTATTTTTCATTGAGCCACAACGGTATAGTAAGAACAGGAGGAGAAACAGGATCCAGTAAAATACCTCTTCAGTGGGTCTGAACACCGGAGCATCATCAACCCCAGGCAAATATGAATCTTCAGGATGCCATCTTGCAGTAACCTACAAGATATTCCCTTGACAGGTTATAATGGTCTAATGCTACATAGAATATATTTCAGGGTAATACAACAATAACAATAAGAAGAAGAAATCAAGAAACCTTCACACAGTCATGGCAGTCTTCACATCCCCGTATCACTCCTTTGGGGAGGGGAACACCAACTGGAACTTTCTGGGGAGAAAAACATGATTATCAGTAATTAAGGAAAATCTAACTGAGATCCATTCATTCAAAGAAAAAGCAGAAAAATGAAGAAACACTGTCAGGTGGAATCTGAGAATAAATATTTCCAAAAAAACAATGACTCCTGGAAAGTAAAACAGCTTCCACCCACAAAACATGTGCTTGTTACTGGCCAGCACTTTAACAGATAAAAGCAAAACAATCAATATAGGTCTTTTGATGTATACTATGCTAACTATAAAAGAGTAATTTAACAATAATAAGCCAAACAAACTGTACATGGAATTAAATAAGCAACTTAAGTAATGCCAAACCACTAAAGCACATCTAACAGTGTATTGCGATATACTTAGATAATATTCGAGTTAGACTCTTCTTTCATGAAGCACAGATGTGATGATGGAAATGTATGCTTTGCAATATATTGCCACCTTGATCTAATTCATGATTTTCTTTTTTACGGGTCCATTGGATAAAACCAAGGTATATTACGAACTTATACACATCCAAGAAAGAGAGGAATTCAAAAATAAGTTTAATTACACATTTTGGTAATACGTTCATCTAGATTTGCATTGGAGAAAGTAGAGAACGACCAGATTAACTTCAATCTGTTCAGAGTCATCTTGATGCCGAACATGCTCAAATTGGCCATGAGATATCCAAGGTCTCTGTAAGAATGAGGTCTTAAACCTTTCGATGTCAGAATTGCTAACAGGAACACCAACTAACCGAGGTCCACACTCCCCTTCTGTAGCAGCATCCTGACCAGTTACTATCTTCTTCAATGTCAGAGATGTCAATGACACAAATCCTGGTGGAACTGAGAGATTCTCTTCTCCGTTGTCCGTGACATGCTTTATAGATCTCTTCTTCCCCACCATCAGTCTCTAACGATGCAGAAACAAAAACCCTGTTGTTCTGGAACTATGATCTCAATTCTCATCAATGACACACAACTAGACAGGATAAACACTGAAATGTGATTCATGCCGTTGTGCTTCACATGTCTCTCTCCTGAAAAGTAATCCATTCTAGTGATATTCATCTATTATGGAACAAATAAGAAAATGGGGGGGGGGGGGAGTTGACCATCATAAATTGACATGAAAATAGATAGAACCTACGGGGTACAATCATGGCAGCCATAAGAAAAACTACTTGATTCACAAGATTCACGCAAGCTCAACCCCAGTTTCACATTTTTTTTTTACTGAAAGAGATTTTCCAGCACATAAAAAGTTATTGCACATGAAAGATATTATCATGATTCATGCGTCAGTCTGAACAGAATTCAAGATAGCATAGGTACATTCTCAATGCAGAGAGCCTAAAAAAATGCAAGCTTTCACATTTTCAACACTTCACACACCAACAGCAGAATCTGTGAAATTCCAAATAAATATCCATAACTCCATATATCACACTTTAAAAATATAGCAACTGCCTGTAATCACATAAACTCACAAACCAAGAAAAGTTCTTCTAAGCAGAATACCCTTCTATCACGTAAATAATCACAGTGCTTCAGATACAGAAGCACATAATCACTACTGCACTCGCAATTGAATTCCATTTCACCAAGTTTAAACATGAGTCGATTAAAAAGAAATAACAAAACAACAAAGAAAGCCAAGAACTGGATCAAATTAGAAAGAAATACATACCGAACAAAGAAATTAGCACTACAAGAACCCCATTAAAAAGAAAGGAACCAGCAGAAAGAGGTCGTTGGATAAACCCTAATTAAAAAATTGGCAATAAGAAAAATTGGCTTCTTGAATGAACAATTATTTTACCTCCTTCAGTATAAACTGAGAAGGCGCCGCGGGCCGGGTTTTGTAATAATTGGGAAGTTGGGCTGGAAATTGACGCACGCAGGTCCCTTTCTCTTTTCTTTGCAGCAAACAGATGTAGGCTACGACTGCAGAAGAGGCCGGAGCCGGCGCTGCTGCTGCGGCGGCGTCTGGAGACTGGATCCTCTGGACTCTGAAATGGAGTGGATTCTGCGCGTCTGGAGCTTCCGGCGAGAGGTGCGGTCGGTGACGCTCGCGGCGCGGCTTCCGGCGAAAGGCAACAATCGGAGCAGGGTGGGGTGAGATGGAAGGGTTCGGGGCCTCGGGCAACAGTCACAGTGGGTGCAAAATTAAAATTAAAATTGGAAATTAGAAGATTTAGTGAGTTATCCGTGGAAAATAATTTACATTAGTAAGTAATAAGTAAATATAAATTTAAAAAAAAATTAATATTTTATTTAATATTTAATAATTCATTATAAAAAGTGTTAGTATATAAATAAAATTATAATAGAAAAATAAGTTAAAGAGTGTTCTTTGATTTATATTATAACAAACTTAATTAAAAAAATGATTTTATTATGTGTTCTTCACTCAAATCAGTATAATAATAAGTGCTAAATTCTCGAATCTAATTAAAGATATAAATAAAATTATGATAATAAAAGTAAATATCATTTTATGTCCCAACGTATTAGCATTTTAAATAATATTATTTGAATAAGTGCATAAAAGTACCTAACGTGTTAATTTTTTCTTATTTATTTCCTAAAAAAAATTCCAGCATCAGAGACATAACGTGGATAGACGAAATTCCTTACATGCGTCTTATGTAGCATTTTTGGGCTGAAAGTAAAACTAAGAGCATCTCCAATGCATGGTGTCTTAGATGATGGTCCTCATCTAAGACATAAGACACACCCATCTCCAATGCATTGTGTCTTAGAGGGATGCTTAGATTCTCATTTCCACAAAATTCACATTTCTACACTTTTATTTTTAAAATTTCATTAAAATCAAAATTCTACATTACAATAATTAAAATAAAATTAAAGACATAATTAAAATGCGATAATAAAATTTAAATAATTAAAAATAAAAATTAAATAATTTAAATAATAAAAAAATTACATAATTTAAATTTTATTTTAAAATTTAAAATTAAATATTTAGTATTACATTAATTAAAATAAAATATAAAATTTTAAAATTAAAAACATTACAATAATTTTTTAGGTGAAAAAACTAAAATAATTAAAAACCAAAAGAAAAACAAAAAAAAAACAAAAAAAAAAAGTTAATTAACGAATCAATCCCACCGCCGCCTACTATCTTCTCTTTCTTCCCCAAATTGCTTCCTCCCTATCTCCCCTCTTTCTCTGCAACTACTATATTTATTTTACAAATTTCTACAGCTTGTTTCCCCAAATTCTTAAATTCATGAAATCAGTTTTTTTTAATGAACGCGCGTTCCATGGACGCGCCTCACCCTTCTCCCCTATCGACCCGATTCTCCCCTTCAGCCCGGCTTCGAACCACGCTGCATCTCCAGCGCAACCTTCCCTCCAGCGACCTGGATCGACGCGGGCTTCGCCTCGCCCGCTGGAGATGCTCTAATATTCCCTCCGTCCCGCTATTCATGACACATTGCTTTTGGGCACGGAAATTAAAAAGAAGAAAATTAGGGAATAAAGGTGTATGGTCCACATGATTAGAATTGTATTTAGGGATTGTTTATTATTTCTAACTAGTGTATCTCCCGCGCGATGCGCGGTGGTTATGATTCTAAACTTGCGTGAGCTACACATACAATATACTTCCTCAATTCACCAAAAATATGGCACTATTGGTGAACACAATTTTTCATAAAATGAATGGTGATTTTTATGTAGTGAAAAAAGGTTCTACCATTATAAGAAATGAGCACTTGAGATTAAATTAAGGATGAGATTAAATTAATCACTTTTCATTTTTAAAATTTTTTTATCACATGATGGGCTCCTTTCTCCACTCACAATTTAATTAATAATCATTATTAACACTACTTTTAAGTGGATCCTTTCTTCACTTATAATAAACTCAACTATTTTTATTAAAACTTGTGTTGTTCCCTTTTAGGCCTATTTTTTAGGGAGAATCTACCATACACTCAACCTTTTACACTCCCCTTTTAAGATGATGACAAGTGTACACCATCTTTTCTCCTATATTATTGAAAAATTAATTTGGGCCCTTTCAAAGACATTTATTTACATAAAGAACCCCTTATTTTGCAAAAAGGCACAGGATATCCTTAGTTTACTCTGAAAACTTCACTATAATTTTGAAAAGATTAATGCACCCCGCGCTTCGCCTAAAATGGTATCAGAGCGAGTTTTAATTGAGGAATTATATTATATTTATTTTATTTTATGATTTACCTATGGGATTAACCTATGTGGGAGGAGACTCCATAAGAATTGGAATGGATCCGGACGAATGTCCGAGATGTCTTGTATACAGGATATCTTTCCAAATTTTGGAAAGAGAGGCTAGTCACCTAATGGGTGAACTACGATGGTGTTGGAGAGCACTTATGCTCAACATTACCGAGGACGTAGAGACTGTTCGTGAGATCATTACGAACATCCAGGAGCATCTTGATGCCCTACTTGAGAATGATGTGGCCAAAGCGGCAAACAGACAAGCCAGAGCATACCTCCATCAATATCATACTTGATGGAACCCAAAGACAAGGCGGGAGTAGCTTATCCAAGCTACCACAAGATCGAGCCAAACTCTTCCGACAACGTCAACTTGCGGGAGATCCAAAAAACGGTGGAATATTTTGGCGTCAAGCTGTATGATCTACCAATGGAGTTAAGCAGAATATCACTCAAACAAGAGGAAATACTAACCCTCTTGCGTGATATCCAAAAAAGAGTGGAGGACATCGAAAGGCGAAAACCATGTTCCGGAAAAATTCGGAATAAATGGTCCAAAGACCCGACGTATCCATTACCACTCGATGCAGCACCTAAGGAGTTGCAGCCAAAAGATATAATCTGAATCATGAAAGGCAAATGAATAACCTTGATCGAGTCGGATTAGAAGATCTACAGGAGTTAGCAGAATCTTTTGCTAACCTCAACATGGTTGATCTAAAGATGAACCAAGGAGATGGGGTGCCCAAAACTGAGCACCAAGGAGGAGAGTTGTCAAAGAAAGGTGGGGCTCAAGAAAATGAGAGCCAGTATCAACGAACCAGACGACGACGGCCCCAGATGCGGGATACTCCTGTAGGAAAGGCCACATTAGAACCAATCCATCCATACGGATTGATTCTCAACCTCGATGAAGCCAGTTTCAAAGATTGGGAGAATCTCATTGACGAATGGGCTTCATCATTAAAGATCGTGATCGCCACGATAGATTATGACAAAGAAGAATTTGTCAAGATCTTCGAAGCAAGTTTTGCAGGCATGGTAAAACAGTTCTGGGATAGAGCCGATGCCCAGGGAAAGAATGATTTGTTTGGCCACCCGACAATTTCTCAAATCCTCAAGTTGGCTACTAAACAAATTAAAATCCATTTTCTGGGAATGGGTTTTTTCGAAGGATCTGCAGAAGAGAAGCGCAAGAAATATCTACAGGCACTTTACAATCTAAGATTGGTAGTGCTAGAGCCAAAAGCTCTTGATGAATTTTTGCGCCTATACACCCTATATGCCCATATGGGGGTTGTTGATGATCAGATCGCCAAGGACCTCTTTTTCACAAAATTTCCGAGTCCATGGAGGGAGATGCTCATCAACGAGTACGTATCACCAGGAGAATATCCTCTTGACAGCGCGTCAAGGAGGATGTCATATGTTCACAGAAAGCTGTCCGAATGGTGCCAGAATGCGGCGGACCAGAGGAATCTCAAAAGGTTGAGGAAACTCAACAAGAAATCTCCATTGATGTGCGACAACATTGATCTTCCCACAGAGATTGGTGCTGAGTTGCTGTATCAACGGAAGAGCAGAAAGAAACATAGGTACCAACCCTATGAAAAGAGGTCAAGGAGAAGTTCTTGGAAGCCAAGAACTATGTGGACCAGACAGAAGGCACGCTCCTACAAATCAGACCAACGGAGCGGACCATCCAGGAACCGATTCTCATCTCAAAAGAGAATCCCGGCGAGGAAAACTTTCAGGCGTACTCAAGCCAAAGCAAATAAAAGTTTCAAAGATTGCAACTGCTGGACATGCGGTGCAAAAGGGCATATCTCTACCAATTGCCCAGACAACGAGAGAAGAGGGATAAAGAAATTTGAATCCACGCAGGATATTGAAGATGCCCTCTACTACCAGAAATTGATACCCGTGTATCAATTTGAAGATATATCCTCTGATGAGAGTATATACGAACAAGAAGAAGTCTTTAGCTCTGAAGATTCAGGTTCAGATTGGACCAATGGATCAACCGGGAACGAGTCAGACTAAAGAAGAAAATGAGGTTTTCCACACTCAGAATGAGGATCAGAATGGATTTACTAGTCATTTTCTGATCCCACAAGAAGAGGTGGTAAAGAAGCTCGTGAAAAAACTCAAGAAGGAAACCGAGGAAGTACAAACATACCAAGGGTTTTCTAGTGGAAGACTGAATCAAGTTTTTCACAGCTTGAGTCCATTCAAAAGGAGGCATCATGTTTATTTCGGCGTTACCAGCCGAGAAATGGCGCTTCCAATCGAGATTACAAGTAACCAGGTGGAGATCCAACTTGTTCCAGCCGAAGATATACGGCGGGATCTCAAAAGAATGAAACCAGAAGTCGCTAGTACGATGAAATGGATTCATATTGGAGCAATTCAGTTGGTAATCAAATCTGCCCTCTTCCCCGGGACAGATCAACCCATTGATGTTGCACTCTGCGACAAGAGAATTAGAGATGCCAAAGAAGCAGTTCTTGGAGCTTTTTCAGCCAAAAAGATTATAACCGAGATGTATCCACAAATCGCTTATAATCTACAGGATTCATCCTTCAGCCGAGCCCTGACATTATATCAGGACTACAAGAGGAAGGATCTCATGACGGGAGGAAATAGGCCATACTCGCTTACTTATCAAGTATCGTATGCCTTATCAAATTCCCACCACACAGAATTATTTCTGGGAAAGGAATTTATTGAAATTCCAGAAATATTCAAGGAGGTAGCCAAGGCAGTCAATCCAAACCGAGTGGAGATTCCCCAGATCAGGGAAATCGACATCGATGTAGGAGACAAGCAGGTGCTAAGCCATGACCAGAGTATCAGATTGGGAGCACCAAGGTTATCATTCCATGGAAATAGGCTAACTTCAGGGCCTATAACAAGAAGTTTCTCTCTATCTTATAAGAGAAAGGCGATTCAGGAAACACCAGTTCCAGACATGAGGATTAAGCTCAAATGTCCCGAAGGTTGGAAATGGGTTTCCACAAGATTTAATACAACTGAAAAGGAAAATAAGTTTCCTTGCAACATGTTGTATTATTTGGCAAATCTAGAGAGCAACCGATATATCGGAATTCTGGAGGTTGGAGGCTTTGAAATTCAAGTCGAAGGCCAAGCCGGACAAGAAACTGACGTTCTGATCTTAGGACGCAATTTCCTCGACAAATATCAACCATGGTCGTGGAAAGCAAGTGGAATGGAGATTACGATCGGTCGACAGAGGTTGCTGATCTGATGACAAGTCCATTCTCGATATACATCTCTATTGGGATGATATATGAGAAGTTCAAAGTAGAATATTTTACTGCTTATGTAGATTCAGGAGCAGGAATCTGTACAGCAAAATGAGGAGTCTTTCCAGCAGAAGTTGAAGAAGAACTACCTCGAATTGCGGGAAGGGATTTCTCCAAGAAGGTCTTGCTCCTATCAAAGGGAGTAAAGCAGACAAAAATATTAATCGGCGGAGCAGGTCAAACACCTTGGTACAAGGTCAAGACACCTCCGATATATTTCCATGATACCGGAGCAGATATATTATTTGGAAATAATTTTCTGCAAACCTTCAAGCGGTATACACAGGACAATGAAGCCAGGAGGCTGGTGTTCACAACCAAGTGTGACCACAAGATCATTGTGCAAAGGCTCGAAAGAGCTTTTCATCGCTCGATGCCATTAAAATTCTGCAGCAAGCGTGGTGATGATGGAAGACTCCGACGACCACAAATGAAGGATCAACGGAGATTCGGAGAAGTTTTGCTCAAATGCAGAACCGAGGGATTCCCAAATCTCTCCGAGGAAGAAACTCAAATCCTCAAAGTCTCCCTGATATCACACAAAGATATCAAGGAAGAAGAACAGATGTCCATAGCCGATGTCAAAAGGAAGATCCAGAAGTGTTACCATGAGAATCCTTTGGCATGGTGGGACAAGAACCAGCTCAAAGCTACTTTAAAAGTTAAAACTGGAAAGGAGCATGAGTTCGTAAGGTTCAGACCTATCCTGATGAACCCTCAAGATCAACAGGATATGATGAGTATAATCAAGGAACACCTTGATTTGAAGCTGATCGAAGAAGGAAGATCACCCTACAGCAGTCCTGGATTTCTGGTAAGAAATCATGGGGAGATCAAGCGAGGAAAACCAAGATTGGTCATTAATTATAAATGGATTAATGACATTCTTGAGTTCGATGGATATTTCATCCCGAGCAGAGAACACCTCATCAACTGTATCAGAAGTGCAAGGGTATTCTCAAAGTTCGATTGCAAATCAGGTTTCTACCAGATTCGCATGGAGGAATGGAGTAAGAAGTTCACAGCCTTCTCAACTCCACAAGGACATTATGTCTGGAATGTCATGCCAATGGAGTTAGCCAATGCGCCTCAGATATTCCAAAGAAAGATGGATAATCTCTTCAAGGATTATTCTTCGTTTATGTTTGTTTATATTGATGACATTCTTATTGCATCAAAAAACATTCATGAACATGTCAGGCATCTGGAGATCTTTGCAGATGTTTGTCAACAAGAAGGACTAGTGCTGTCTGAAAAGAAGGCAGTCATAGCCACCCAGAAGATGGAGTTTCTGGGAATTGAGATCGATGAATCTGGTATAATTCTACAAGACCATATTGTGGAAAAAGTCCAGAATTTCTCGGAGGATCTCAAGGAGAAGAAGCAGCTCCAAAGTTTTCTCGGAGTTGTCAATTTTGCAGGAATGTTTATCAAAAACCTTGCAGAACAAAGAAAAGTCTTCAGTCCACTACTGAAGAAAGATGTTCCATTCATATGGAAGGAGGAGCATCGGGAGGGTATGAAGAAGTTAAAGGAGACTTGCAAAAATCTCCCAAAACTTTCAATACCACAAGACGAGGACGACCTGGTCCTCTACACCGACGCGAGTGATTCATGGTGGGCAGTCGTGCTCACAAAGATCACCCCTCTCGGAGAAGTACCTTGCAGATACTGTAGCGGTCTCTTTTCCGACAACGAAGCAGTGCGATGGCACATAAACGAGAAAGAATTTTATGCAGTCAGAAAAGCATTCAAAAAATGGCCGCTTTTCTTACTTGCTAAAAAATTCATTTTGAAAGTTGATAACACTAATGTGAAAGCTTTCTTAACAAAAAAGATAGAATCTAAACCTGAAAAGGCTAGATTGCTTAGATGGCAAGCAGAATGCCAATATTATGATTATGATATTGTCATCTTGAAATCTGATCAAAATGTTCTTGCAGATTTCTTAACAAGGGATGGAGCCAACTGAGGTTGACTCTATCATGGAGAACCAGAGGCAGCTCCTGGATAATCTGGAGATGCTACAACAAGAATGGCAAGAGTGTTTACTCCATGCCAAACAAGCAGGAAGGATACAAATGGATGATGAATCCAAAGTAACCAACCGTATACGAGAATGTATCAAGAAGATGTTAAATCTTAATGATGCAACCCACAAGCCGCTCCTGCGCGGGATCATGGCTCCCATGATCGAAGCAGGCATCACCGTACAGGCCGGATTACCTGTAGCAGAGGAATCAAATACCCCTAGCACGAGTCCTAAGGCTAAGGTGTCAAAACCGGATCCTCAAGGAAAAGTTGTTGCTAAGGCTTCACAGCCCGAACCAACATGTCAACCCTCCACCTCTGGGGAAAAAGAGGGAGAGATCAGTCTTAGGCCATTGACGGGCAAATCTAACATTGATACTAACATGATTGAAATTTCTCCTGTTTGGCAGATATACCAATCCAGATGGGAGAAACTCAACACCAGAAAAGGACTTAATCCGGGCTATTGCCGGGTTGATGTTGCGGGAAAATATCCTCGCATATGGATGACCACCGGAGCCAATCCTCAGGAGGTCAAAGAGTGGTATGAATTCGGGGCATTAGCCTCAGTCTATACTACTTCGCCAACATTTAGTGAAATCAAGGGTCTACCCAGGTGGATCCAAGAGACAGTCTATGATGCTTGGGCAAACAACCAGTCCCTCAACCGGGGAGATGTCCTGGAGCTATATTTTCTCAGTGCAGCTCCAGAACCAGCAGGCAAAGGGAATCATGAAGCTTTCCATTTTATCAAGCTTCGGAGACCCGACACGGAGGCTTTAAACCGAATTAAGGCACCTAATCATGAAGTTTCCATTGTCACAACATTCACGGAAGATCAAATTTCCACGAGACGTGCATGGGGACTATGGGTCTGTCTCACAGAGATGGACAAAGTGAAGTACCAGTTCAAGTTCTCTCATAACGCAGGACTTGGATCTTTCCTGTTAAATTCTATGACAGGAAAAACTACAAGCTTCGCGGAGAAGGCCTTTGAAGAGAAAAGGCAGACTCTCTGGCGAAATAAGGTGGCGGGAAGCAAGGAAACTCGTCACAAGTTCTGCAACATGGCTCATTTAGGCCATTGGACAGATCACATCTGCACGGAGTGTCCGACGCAAAAAGAACCGGAGTTCGGCAAGGGCTTCTTTCCAAAGCCTAACAAGAAGAAGTTCCGGTCAGACGAGTATGAGGAGCACAAAACTCCACGTGGACGAGCACCACGGGCACCAAAAAAGTGAGATGCCCGACAAAGAAAAGGGAGTCATGTGACTCAAGACAGGAGGACTACCCACTAAAAGAGAAACGACAAAAGTGGGTGGATAATAATGAAGGCCAACTACCCACTGACCGAAGTGGGTAATTCTACAGGAACTCCACTCATCAGAAGAAAACAAATGATGGTGGAAAAGTTGCAGGCTGGCCCCTCACAGCATTATCAACAAAATAATGAAGGATGGGACCAGGAAAAACACCACTCACCGAAAGTAGAAAACAGGACTGAGTGGAAGATAAAGTAGTTGGACCTCACCAACCATTATCACAAAAGGATAAAGGAAGGTTCAACTCCATGTGAAGGCACTAACTAGTGTCGGCAATAATGGCCAACAAAAGAAGGTGGCTGTCACATTCCGAGCTAGCTGGCCACGAAGGAAGAATCCAAGGCCAACTACCAAGCAATAATAGAGGGTATCAAACCTCTATATAAACCCGAGCTATGGAGAGAAGAGATCATCGAAAATTTTCACAACCTTACTCACACAACACACTCTCTCTTCAGTAAAACTATCTTTGTATTTTAAATTTTGTTTTCAAAGTTTTTTTTCAATTCTAGTTTTAGTTTCTTTTATTTTATGTATACAAGAATTAGCTACTATGAGTAGCTAAACAAGTTAGTCTCCTCCCTTAGGGAGATTATTATGAAATAAAATAAGTATTTTATAATTCCTCTTTTAACGCTTTACTTTAGCCCAATTTCCGGTTGAGTAAAAATATTTTCTTTTCATTTATCAACAAAAGTATTTAACGTCGAGACACAGTGAAGGAGGGAAACTGATTCCTGAAGGTGACCATTCGGCGAAAGCTGAAACACAGTGAAGGAAGAAGGTTGCAACCATCTCTTGCGAGTGCGTGGTTGGACGAAGGCTGAGGAGGCAAGAAGTCCGTAAAACGCGACAAAAGCTCCTGAAGGTGACCAGTCGACGAAAGGTATACTGTTGATTTATGTTTTGAATTATTTTGAAGTGTTACAGAAGCATGTTGGGCCATATTTTGATTATAGCATAATTTTAAAATTATAGGAAATGGAAAAAGGATTATTCTGCCAAAAATTGAAACTTTTTTGGGGCTTTGTGTCAATTTAATTATTTGAGGGATCAATTTGATATTTCATGAAAGTAGGGATTAAGAGTGGACACTTGTCAACATCTTAACAAGAGAGTGTAAAAAACATAGTGTAGGATAGACTCTCCCTATTTTTTATGGGCTGAGGGAGTAATATTATCTTCTTATAATAGTAACATTGAGTCATATTAACAAATTTTCAATGTAAAATAAATAGGACTATTTAATACGGAAAATCGAAATGTCATAAATAAAAAAATAATGATGAGAAAAAATTACAAAACGTTAAAAAAATGTTGTAACACATGGGGACATTAAAATTAATTAAAAACTAATATATATTTATATATATATATATATATATTATCCTTTCGAATGTAATAATTTTATAATTTTCTTCATAGAATAAATTATAATAATTTGATGTATTTTGATAGTAACATTATTTTATTCTATTAATATTTTTTTTTACATAAATAAAAGAGTCAATTAAATTTTTAAACATAAATAAAAGTTCAACTATTTTACATTATTTTTTAAAAGAGTCAATTATATTAATATTGTTAATACTCCTATTAAATTTGTTGAGTTTGTTTAGAGATATAATAATCAATTTTGTTATAAAAAAAAATAGCGTCCCTGAAAACAAAATTTGATTAAAAAAACTTATATTTTAATTAAATAAAAATAATAAGTTATATCATTAAGAAAAAAAGGAAATAAAATAATGATACGTTTTTTTTGGAAAATGGAATCAAAAGTTGGTTTATAAATTTGTTTCTCATATTTCGGGTTGGTTAGATAATTAGGAGTAGTGGTATATTTTTTCAATTCCAAAATTACCCTTCAAATTAAATTTATTGACATTTACTTTGCTTTATATATATATATAAAGATTTATCAATATATAAAAACATTTATTTCTTGATTCATTAAAACTGTGCGGCTCCAAATGGTATCTTTTTCTTTTTCTGTTTGAAGCCTCCAAATGGTCTCTATTACTATAAGGGTTAATAGCCGCGAACTATTTTCAAATTTGCATATTGCACATCACCTTTAAAATTAGCTTCAGAATACACCACCTTTTAATTTTGTTGCAAATTGCACACGGTGAAAATTTCGGTAACTCTTAAGTTTGACCGACGATGACATGGACAACCACGTGTATTTTTTTACACGTTGGCAAGCCATGTGAGCAAAACGACGTCGTTTTGATAATTTGAAGAATTAAAAAAAAAAAAAATCCTTGCTTTTCCGGTGAGCCATTCCACCACCACAAACCACCGCAACCACCGTTTCTCCTCACCTCCACCATAACCACCACCACAAAAATCAAAGAAATCAAAATATGAGAAGAAATCACGAGCATCTACCTCTCCATCGGAAACTTCTGGCGAGAAATTAAACCTGCCGCCCAGCCTTCTCTTTTCTCTAGATCCACGGCGGTACCCTACCCGCGCCTGCAACTCCGACGTGGACGTAGCAACAGACCAGCACCCAGTTCCCAGTTCTCAGCGAAATTTCCCGACGACAAGAGCCCAAATTTCTCCAAATTCAGAGCTTATTTCTCAGTTCCCACAGCAACCACTGTTTTCCCTCACCTCCACCATAACCACCATCACAAAAATCTCCACCACCATCGTTTTGCCAAAGAAAATTAAACACCAAAACTTACCAAATTGATTGGGTCGATTGCAGATGTAGAGGTTGGTTGCTGTTGAGATCTGATTCAGATCTTATCGCGGCCCGTCGTCTCGCCGCCCTCCCTCTTCCCCTGTGATTTTGATGGAAAATGTTGAGATCTGATTCAGATCTTTTCGCGGCGGCGCAGATGTAGAGATTGGTTGCTGCGACGTCGATTGCACGGGGCGGTGGAGTCGTTGGCGAAGATCTAGGGCTCAGCGTTTTACAGATGGAAAAGGATGGTAGCGGCGTGGAAATAGCAGGGCAACGACGACGTCTGGCCGCGACGGTGGTGGAGGCAGCGCGCGCGTCTTGTGGCGAGGAGGGCGGAGGCGAGCGGCGGCCGATGACGAACTGGAGTGGTGGTGGTGAACTGAGGCAGGCGGCTGGTGAGGCGCTGGTTTGGGAGTGATCTATAATTAGGGCTCAATTTTGATTTTCATGATTTTCCTTTTTTTTTTTAATTTATACTCACTCAAAACGACGTCGTTTTGAATGCCGGTGAGTCCATGTCTGAAAATTTCGGTGTCACGTCAACACCGATCAAGGTGGTGGTCAACGCGTGTGCAATTTGCAACAAAATTAAAAAGTGATGTATTTTGAGGCTAATTTTAAAGATGATGTGCAATATGCAAATTTGAAAATAGTTAGTATATTTTCTGGCTATTAACCCTTACTATAATGTAATTCCGCCACTTATTGTAAACTATATGTGATCTTTTAATTCATGAAATGAAGCATCTGTTTTTATTTTCAAAAATAAAGAATTGATTAGCTGTAACTTATGGTTAAAAATTGATTGGTTTATATCATAAAATTGTTATTTCAATTTGTATTAAATTAATCTCGCAAATAAAAAAATGTTAGTACTAAATGAATATTTGAGATTGTATGTATTCTTCACTTTAGTTGTCCAATGAATACTTATAAATTTATAATAGGCACTACATATAGATACATATACGAAACTTTGATGAGTTCCTAAATTTGTTATGTTTGTAATATTGTGTGAGCAAAAGCTACCAATATTTCATTAGAATGATTTATGGCGAAATTAAAAGTGGAAGACATTATTTGATTGATTAGATCTAATTATATTGTTTTGGTTAAACAAATTCTACATATATAATAGCAAAATAAATTTTATCCTACGTGGCATCGTATAATCACTCCATTCTAATTTTCCTCAATTCTCATTCATTCTTATTTATTTATATATTTCTAATCAATTTTTACATTATAGCAAAATAAATCATATCCTACGTGGCATCGTATAATCACTTCATTCTAATTTTCCTCAATTCTCATTCATTCTTATTTATTTATACATTTCTAATCAATTTGTACATTTAAAAACTATTAAATAATCATATAAATTTATAAATAAATTCTATACTATTAAATAATCGTATAAAACGATTAGATAAAGTCTGTACTATTAAATAATTGTATAAAACTATTAGATAAATCCAACATATCCATTTAATTATAAATCCTACATATCCATTTGATTATCGGAACCCAGCCAAATTAAAACACATTAGTACTTCGAGGGTCCATTCGTCTGTTTTCAAACGCCTGAAATCTCTCCCAACCTCATACCAACTTCAAATGTCAATTCCTTTTTTCGAAAATATATTTTTCAACTAAATGTTATAAATAAATAAAATACATGCCTATGCCCAATCTATCTATATATATATAATAGCAAAATAAATCATATCCTATGTGACGCCGTATAATCACTCTATTTTAATTTTCTTCAATTTTCATTCATTCTTATTTTTTTTCTAAATTTTTAATCAATTTCCATATCTAAAAAGGATTTATATTTATATTTTATTTTATTATATAATATTAGTTTAAGTTTATCACATCATACTCACAAATTAATATGTATATATAATACATTTATATATAGATGTATTTACTTAAATAATTAACTATATATATATATATATATGATTTCAAATTTGATGATGTTTTTAAAGTTTGAGACGAGATTATTCTCATAACTTAATTATAGTTTCACAAATTCTAGATAAAATGATACTCACAAGTAAGTTATAATCTTCTAGATCAAATGATACTCACAAGTAAGTTATAATCTTCAAGCTCCATACAAGATGATGCTCAAAATTCAGATGTGGTATTTCAAACTCCAAATAATATAGTTTTCAAAATTTTGACCTTCAAATGTCATATGTGGTCTTTAAAGCTTCATATGATTATTTGGTCTTATTAGGTCCATATGAGATGATACTTAGATGACATATGTTTACTTAAATTATTTCTTATCCGTCAAATTTAAAGAATTTGAACAAACTTAATACTTCCTCCGTCCCCCAAACATCTTCCTAAGAGAGGATGACACATGTTTTAATAAAAGTCAGTTTATGTATTTGATAAGTTGAGAATGAGTCCCACAAAAACTGAAATTATAAGAGTGATAGTTAGTAAAAGTGGAAAACGAGTCCCACAAAAAGTGAAATTGTAAGAATAATAATTAGTGAAATTGTTTCCAAAAATAGGTTAGAAGATGTTTTGAGGACGAACCAAAATAGAAAAAAAAAATGTTTGAGGCACGGAGAGAACAAATATTATCGATATACGATTAACAACAGATGCGACACACCAATCGTACATCATATCATACTTTAAATTTACATATTTTTTTCTTCTAAAATCTTCAATCCCAAATCAACTTTTTATAAACTTCATCAAATGGATATTTATATAAAAATGTATTTCTATTATCACAATCTACATTTAATTGGCGAAAGTGATTAAGATTAATATTATTTCAAATATTGTATTACTAATTTAATTTGATCATATCAAATTAATTAAAGAAATAATTTATATATAAACTATTTCAAATGCTATAGTAATAAAAATAACATAAAATAATTATAAATGATGACATAAAGTGATTCCCGTTGAATTTCGATGGGTTTGACGCTAGTATTGTGTTTAAAACATGAGTATAAAATACAATGTTGATGTGCACTAAAAAAAATTTGATTTCTAAGGAAGATAGAAATAATAGCATAAATCCTTACTGTGTGTGTGGGTTGTGGATTACATTGAAGATGCTGCATCTTGCAAGGATTTGCAACAACTTGACGCCTAAACACGGGCAGCTCGTCTCCATCGAGTTTTGTTCTTTGCAACCCGGCCAACTCTTTTTTAGTTTATCCATTTGTTTCTACAAGTAACTCAAAATTTAGACTTACACAGTCGATCTGATTTTTTTTTTTCTTATAGAAACTACTACTCTTGGACTTGTATTATTGAGATTTTGTTCCCATTATGAGATATGTCTATTCCCAGCAAAAAAAAAAAAAAAAAAAGAATTATAGGAACTACTACAAATGTTGTAGTACATAGAAAAAATTTCAAAATGCGTTTGGGTGTCTCAACTTTGCCACTTGAGTTATGCCTCATTGGTAAAATTTTCAAAATGTATACTACTATTTTTTTCTTTTTGCATTGTCTTATATTTTGATTTTTCCTATTTTTATATTTATTTAATAAATTTTACCTTTAATTTTAATATCTACCGTGCATCGCACATGCGACTGTACTAGTAATTATAAAAAAATGATTTATTCTCACATTTTTTACTTGCAAAGTCATTTATAATAATATTTGTTTCAAGATTTTCTAATATATCTTTTTCAATACACAAAATTGCTAAACTATTTAATCTTTTTTGCGATATCGACGATCTCAAATATGTCTTCAACAATTTTAACTTCTAGAAACTCCTCTCAGCCGAAGCTATGTTTACAGGCATAATCAACAAGATCCTATAAGTTATTGCAATATTTGGATAACAATATCTAATTTTCACAAATTCAGGAATTTCAATAGCTGATGTTATTTTATTTGACAATTTCATTTGTAATATTTTTAATTCAGTAAATAAATCATCTAAGACCACAACACTGGATATATTATCATGAGTAAAAATAGATTTCAAATTAACACAACAATGTCTTAATTTTTCACTACTTCAAAATTTTAAAGTTTTCAAAGCAAACGAAAAACCAAATATATGATCGGAGTGATTTCATTTCTTCAAATCTACATTTTGAAGAAGCAATCGTCATATCCACAACATCCACAAAATATTCAATTTTAAATGATGTTTTGTTGAAAATATTGGCTCTATATTCATATTAGATGCAAGACTCTTAGCAATAGTCAAACTTGTATTAAAACTTTCAAGAAAATTCTTTTCAAAAAAATGTATTAGACCTCATAATTTTTTTGGGCCCCAAAATTGTCTTGGTATATAATTTTTTGGGCTCCATTTTTTTTCCAATGCTAGTAGTATACATAAAAAAAATAAAAAAATTGGGCTCATAATAATAATACTAGTATATATAAAGGGTGATTTTATTCGTAGGCCTCATTTTACTCCTTAAAGCTCCCTTTTTTAAATAATAATTAAATAGAAATTTAGTCATTTACCCTATATTTTATAGTCCTCGATTAAATTCATTATAATCTATTTATCATTTCCATTTCTTTCGAAGTTCGAACCACAAATTGATGGAGTTTTCTTCTAATTACGCACATGCCGGAGTTTCTCAAGGCAATTAAAGAAAGTCATTAACAATTTGCTATTGTTTCAAAATTCATAAACCCATACCCCTAGCTTCTACAAACCATTAACAGTCTGCAACTTAATATTTCTATCTTCATTTGTTTTTAATGGTCCAAACCATTTTTTACCGAATCAAAAATAATTCAAGACAATTTCTTTAACACAATGGTTGTAACACCCTAATCTAATTAAAGTGTTAAATGTATATTTAAAAAATAAATTTAATAGCAGAAGACCATAAAAAAAATAAGAATTTTGATAAAACCATTTTTTCATCATTTTTTTTATATAAATTCGTATAAAATATTTTGAAAACACTTCAAAGGAAGCAATCCCTTGAAGAAAAATATATTTCAAAAATACTTTTAAAACGATTTAAAAGGATTTCAACTTTAAAATAATATACTCAATGCTAACTTTGATTTAAAATCGACAATCAACGACTTGTTCCAAAGTATGACATAAGGATGTCATCAAAATATCTTAGTATTAAGTAAAACTTGTGCTAAGAAAAACTTTAAATACTTAAATTAGATGAAAATCAAATCAACTACTTGATAAATGATTTGATGCGCCCATTCGACCCTCCACGCGTCTCCAACGTCAAAAATACCTGAAAATGTTTTAATATGGGATAAGCATACAAAGTATACTTAGTGTGGGAACATGCAATTATTGTCCACGTTAATAAAATGATCAACACATACGCACTGCATTGTACTGTTCATAACTGAAATTCGCACAGTGGCATACCAAGGACTTTAATGTCCTGGACCCATTGAGCAGGCACTGTAACATGAAATCGCATTGTGGCATACCAAGGATTGTGAAGTCCTGGACCCATTGAGCGGGCCCCTAGCGATGTAATTTAATTCACATATGGCAAACACATAATATTAAAATGGACAAAGATTAACCACATCATGTACTGAAATAAATCCCACACCTGAAACTTGAGCTTGAAAACTAACTGTGAGAATTTAAAGTTCACGTCCTAGTCGGGCCGCACCTAGTCAGATAAATTCAATAATAAGATATAAGGGCCTAAAATGAACTTAAAATATTTGAAATACTTCAAGATTTATATTATAAGACCTTTAAAATCATTGGTCCAAATAATAAAAATAAATAATTAATGATATTTTCTTATAAAAATTAAGCTGAATATTTAATTGAAACCAAATTCAATTCATAATTCCTACTTGAGCTCCAATTTAAAAGCCCAAAATGAGTTTAAATCAAATAAAACAAAGCCCAAAGTTAATTAATGTATAAGCCCATAGTTTAGCCCAAATCCTTCTTCCTTATACAGCACGCCAAATCTCTCTTTCTTTTCACATCTCTCTCTCAAACACACGATTTCTCTCTGGTTCAGCTGCCGCCGCCGCCTCCTTCTCCGCGGCGGAGCCGCCGGCGCCTCTCATCTCTCGGCCTCTCTCCTTCTCTCCCTCATCCCTGGTTTCTAATCTTTGACAATCCCTCTGCTTTCACTCAACATATACCATCTTCTTCCCAAATCATCAAATCCCTAACCATCTCCCCTTCCTCTAGCGCCTCCGACGAGCAGCCGCCATGGCCGCCGCCGCGACGCCTGCCGCCGCATTCTCCAGCCCGGCGCTGCTCCTCACCTCTCTCCCATCGCCTTTCGCCCTCTCTCTCTGCTTCTCATCAGCCGAACAGCCATCGGGGAAGCCGATGCTGCGGCGCCTCCTCTGCCCCCTCCTCTTTCTTCGACCGACGGCAACGGCTGCCGTTGCCGCCACCGCCACCGCGAAGCAGTTGGCAGGTCGCCGCCTCCTTCCCTCTTTCCTGCTCGACAACAGCTGTTCCCCCAAAATTCTCCCATCTCCACTCTACCTCTATGTGTCTAATTTTATTCAGTTGTAATGAATAAGAAAAATTATTCCTTTAGGCCAGATTAGTAAAATTGCTCATGAATGCATATGATTTGTATGCGTGGGTCAGGTGCTAGCAGGTGGTGTATCTTTTTCTGAATTGAATTAAAACAAGATTTATTTTTTTGCAGAAATGCAAAATAGGAGAAAGTAAGTTGTTGTCCATAGAAATTTCACAGAATCAAAATGAATCGTTGCTCTGCGATTCAGGAAACTTGTTTCTTGTTGAATAGATTGCGTTTAGCAAAATAGATTGTCTTGTAAATTACAGACGGGTGAAGATAAGATAAGAATGGGTGATTGAATGTATTAATAGCTGCAAATAAAAAGAGGGAAGAAGTATGGTGCTTGGAGATTAAGAAACGTGACTTTTAAATTTCTGAAAAATAATACTCAAATATTTTAATTAGAATTCATAGTTGATTAACTTGATTTACTATGCCTATAACAAGTATCGCCCAACGGTGAAGGAAACAAATTCTAAAATTGTGAAAGGCTAAATATTTAATTTAAATTATTTAGGCCCACTATAAAAGAATTATACAAATATCTATTTATCCTTTAAACTTAAAATAATATTTTTGAGCATGAAAATTTGTATTGCTAAATACATAATATGAAACTTAAAGTTATCTATCTAACTAGGGGCCCCGACTAGAGAATTCATGAGTTTGGTGTATAATAAAATTTCAAATGACTTGATCATTTAAATGATGCTGAAATAATTTAAAATAAACAATTTTACATAAATGATTTGGTTTTAGGCTGTCACAATGGCAAAGGATATGCAAGCTTTGGAATCAAACCTTTATCAAGAGTTTAACACAAGCATTTAAGATTATCTCTTTCTTTCTTCCTTCTTAATACACAAATTTATAGCAGAACGACATCATATAAATAATGGAAGGCAAGACTTAATTTTTTTTTCTAAAAGAAGAAAGAAAAAGAGAGATAATACATCTAAAATGGAAAACTCCAGCCTTTGCGTAAGAGAGTGCTTTTGAAATAGCCATTTTGAAGAAGGAAACACAATATTTGGTCACTAATTGAAAAAACATAAAATTTGGCCATTTATTACGTGTAAAGACTGTTTTGCCCTTAATTAGGACGGATTGGATTCGGGCCGACTTCGGGATTGCGCGCGGGTTAGACACATATGGCACTATTAGTGCCATATGTGCCAACCGAAAAAGAAGAAAATCTAAGTATATGGCACTAATATAACCATAAGTAAAATTCGTGCAACACTACATAAGAGAGTATATGTCACTAATGACACTAATATGACCATAAGTACCATTCGTCCAACACTACATAAGAGAGTATATGGCACTGATGACACTTATATGGCCGCCATAAGTATCATTCGTGCAGCACACTAAATGATAATCTAAACCCTAAATGGATAATTTAAACCTTACGGGGAAGTGTTCAAAATGGTCATATAACTGTATTCATCTAACTAATATCAGCACACAAGTATATGACACTAATGACACTAATATGGGCATAAGTACCATTCGTATGGCACTAATGACACTAATATGACCATAAGTATCATTCGTGCAGCACTGAGTATGTGGCACTAATGGTACTAATATGGCTATAAGTACCATTCGTGCAGCACTGAGTATATGACACTAATAGTGCCATGTGTGCCTAATTCGCGCGCAAACTCGAATCCGACCCGAATCTGGTCCGCCCTAATTAAGGGCAAAACAGTCCTAAAATGTAAAAAAAATGCCCAGATTTTGTGTTTTTTCAATTAGTGGCCAAATATTATGTTTTCTTCCTCAAAATTGTCATGCAAGTATATTGTTTCTTAGAAGAAAACTCCAACAACTTGTGGTTCAAAAGAAATAGAAATGATAAAAATTGATTATACTGAATTTAATTGAAGGCTATAAAATTAGGGTAAAATAGTATATTTTTTTTATTTAATCACTATTATCATTTTAATAAAGATGTTGTAAGGAGTAAATGGGGGGGGGGGGGGGGTTATAAATAGAATCACCCATATATAAATGATAGTATAAAATTTTTTGGATCCCCAAAAATAATGGGCCCGCCCATGGTGGCACGCCCTTGGTCAGTCGAAGCCAGTGTTTAGGTTTAGATAGGCAAAGAATGGGTGATGACACAAATTTATAGACGCGGCATATGAGTCAGTGGGACGAGTTCCAAAAGCCTGAGCATAAGTCTCAAAAAACATTGCTGCCTTGTGTGTGCTTGATAAAATTAACGGTACGAAAGAAACCATGTCTTGCGCTTTACTTAACTAGAATCAATAAAATATCCCTCTACTCTACAGACTACAGTAGTAGATATATGGCCACAAATTCAAACTAGCTATCTCATCTCCAGCTTCCTCCACCGCCTTTCCATTTGTAAACCACCCATATATAGCTGCTGTCCCCCAAAAACATGTTTGCCTCTCCGGACAGATAGTGCTGATCAAGGGTTGAGGGGTTGCGTCAGAGGGAGACCCCAATTTTTGACTATATGTGTTTGAGACCAGAACGCTTTATAAAATTACTTTTTAATCAGGTTTGTTAAAAATACGAGTATTATTAATTTTAAATAATTAAGTAAAAAAAATCAAAAAAACATTCTCTTTAACCTGTTTTTTTTATTATAATATTTTATTTGTCTTTAATACTTCTTTCAATGAATTATCATAAATACTATCATGTTATAATAAAATATTAATTTATTTTTAAATTCATATTTATAATTTATAACGTAAAGTAATTCTTCGTAGAAATTCGACCGGCGTACTCACTAATATAACTATACCTAGCCGGATTTCGGTAGGAACCATCTCTTGTATAAGAATTAAGAATAAAATAAATCTTGACTAAATGGATAATCATAACTTGAGTTTCATTATATATAGTTTCTTAATATATATCTTTAAAGTTATTAATCTTTTTAAAAGATGCATTGAAAAAATATAATCACAATGTTGTACTCCCTCCGTCCCAAACGAAATGTCTCATTTCTTTTCGGCACGGAGATTAAGAAATGTGTATAAAGTAGATAAAGTGGGTTGATGAAAATTATTTAAATATTAAGTATAGAGAGAGAGTGTATTGCCAAAAAAGGAAACATGACATTTTGTTTGGGACAGCCCAAAAAGGAAAACATGACATTTCGTTTGGGACGGAGGGAGTATATAATATCACATTTGATGCCATGGTTTTTATGTATTCTCTTCATCCCAATTATCTTGATTAATATTATGTTTTAGATTGACTTGATCACTTTCTTTATATATGTCAAATTTTTTTCTTTTTATTTATATTTTCACTTTTTCACCTATCACACTTAACACACTAAATACTAGCTAGCTTTTTAAAATTCGTGTTGAAAAGAAAGTGATCAAGCTAGTTGGGAAGGGAGTATAAATTTTCTTAATTTGAAACTGTAGTTAATTTATCTCCTAAAATTTAAAACATGTTCAAAACAAATAATTAAATACACAAAACTAGTTCAAATTTCTTAAATCATTCAAACCTACTTTCTGTGGAAGTGTTTGCTAGAATTATCTAAGAGTTAATTACCTTAAAAAATCATTAACTTTCACAATGTTTGTGATTACAAGTTAAATCTTTAAAACGTAGGGACTACAACACTACATTTTTAATTCACTACATTTTTGTTTCTGTATATATATATAATTAAAGCATTGACTTCATTTTTGGTAAATCTGACGGATTAAACAACACCTTTTTTTGGTTTTATATATGTTTCACATTACAAAATTACCCTTAAAAATCATGAACTTTGCTTGAACTAGACGAACGCATGTAATGTTAATGAGATAACTAATGATGTATAACTTATTTGATTTTGAATCCAATATATACACCAAATTAACACCATCAACAGAAAACATATACATCTCGTTTATCATTTTCTATTTATAATCAATATTACACATCCTCTCAAATTAAAGAAAAAAACGTTACTATCTTATTAAAAGCTTAACATTATAAATTCTAATGTGTTTAATTTAATAATTAAGCTCAACGCAGTAATTCAAATTTTAAATTTAACATATATTAAATTTATGATGCACAGCAAAGTAATAATAGATAAATGGAGACAATTGAATCCTTTGCATGCATTGGTGTCCAATTCAATTATTAATTCTGAAACTACCACATATACTATACCACCTAAAAAACAATTTCCTTTTCAATATACAAATCAAACACAATCTTTATCACACATCACTAACTACAAACACATACTCACTAATCTCCCTCCTAAACAGGCCTACATCACATATGCATACATATATATATAAGAAGATATCCCAATAATGAAGTGATGAAATCCCACAAACTTAGATGAAAACCGAGCTACTATCATCAACAAACCGCATATCTTCAACCGCGTTGGGGCCATCAAAATCGAACAAGAATCCGTAGTCATCCTCATTCTTTGTAGCCTCAGCCATTTTGTTGTGGCTGTAGTCATGAGAGGCCGAGCAGTAAGGCAAGTGATGGTGACGAGATAGGTCGAAATCGAGGCCGAGGGAGGTGCTAGGGTTAGGGTTAGGGCCGCCTTGCTGGGATTGGAATGAAGTGATGATATTTTGATGTGTAATGTTGAGACGCACTTCATTGTTTGTTGCCAAATTAGGAGAAGTGGCTAAAACCGAGGGATCGTCGAAATTGAAATTGTTACTATTTTCACTTCTTGATTTGTGGAACACTCTGCATAGTACCCAATCTTCCTGTCAATGGTGGCCATACATTATATATGAGTTAGATAAATCCATGCTTCAATCATAACTTTTTCTAAATGCGTGAAAATGCCCATCTTGAAAATTCGATTTTGATATATAATCTTGTAGATGCTATACCTAATAAATAGTACTAGCTAGTTTTACAAAACCTAGCTAGGATCATTCGTACGTGCATCATCTTTTGACATAAGTATATATATATATATATATATATATATATATATATATATATGGAAAAAATATGTATATGACATTCATGACTCTTTTATTGAAATGCGTAGCATATAAAAAGCATGAGAAAAACTTCCAATTGATAGCTCTTTTGTAGGTTATATATATTATGGGGTGTAGACTGTAGAGAGGGAACACGGACAAGGAAGAGAATTTCATGATCAATAGTTTTTTCCTCTAGTATAAGATATTTTACTAAATAAATGACAAAATTTTCAGAAAGAATGTGTGTGCGCGCGCGCGTGAGAGAGAGAGAGAGAGAGAGGATTAGAAGCCCACGGGAATGAGAAGGCATAAAAGAACTTTTCTTGTAAAGAGAGAGTGAAAAATAGTGTGTGTGGAGAGAATCTTTGATCATGTAGTAGCTAGCTAGTTTGAAAGGAGTTTGGTTCAAGTTTCTGACAACATATGATTGCCACCTAAGTCTAAGTGTGTAGAAATTTCTGTTTCTACATAGCTTCACACATAATCTTTATCCTGTTTTGAGTTAGTAAATGAAGGAAGGAACCAACCTTGGGTGGGACATGTGGGTTTTCAAGGCGAAACTCGTGCATGATCCATCCAGTTTTGGTGCCATTAGGAGCCCTATTTTTGTAAAAAACCAAAGTCTTCCTCATCCCGACGACGGCCTTGGTGCGAGGATCGAGCACCGTGCGATCTTTTCCGGTGGCCTTCCAATAGCCGGAGACGGTGGCGCGGTTGGTTCTGAAGCCGGTGGCGTACTTGCGATCTCGGAAGCTAAAAAAGTACCACTCGTTGGAGTTCAATTTGGCCACGTCTGCACCATAATAATATATATGTCATGTTTTCCTTAGTTTAAGTGGAATTGATAGCTTCATAAATAGAAACATATATTGGAAAAAATACACGCCTTTCTCAACGCCTTCTTGACATATGCCACGAAACAAAATGAAATGTAACTTGGACGCCGTATGTGTTAAGAAATTAAATTAAATGGGATTGTACTTAAATTGAAATGAATTATTAGGATCCCATCATGTACATTATGTTGCTTATGTGACAATTTCTGCTAAAGTGACAAAAAGTTGGTTACAAGTCACCAAAGATTCGCAAGGCATGTTTGTGCATTCACAATGGATTTAGGAAATTAATATGTAGCAATGGGAAAATGTGTGTCACCCTTTTCTACATAGATGAGAAAGTTACTTCTATGGTGAGAAGTCTATGTCACACATTTGTCTTCACCTACACACACACAACATACATTTTTAACAATGCATATATTCCTACTTATTATATGATCCTAATAATATTGGTGATATATCAGATGATAAAGGAAAAGTAAATTAAATTGAAAAAAAAATTCTCTAAATCAAACAGTCTGTATGTATACTACTTGAAAAATAATTCAAAACAAAACGAGAGTTATCGAACTTTTTTTTTTTTTTTTTCAATTTCCTTTTTCCTAAAAGAATTAATGCACCTGAGAAATCTCTTTTTAAGGTCATGAACTTGGTAGTTCTTAAATCTTATCCGATTTCTGCATAATAATATTACAAGAATTGCAAGATTCATTGAACGGAACCATATATGTAACAGAAAGGCAAGGAAAACGCCCCAAATTATTATTTTTTTTTCTTGAAAAAGAGAAAACCCTTTCTGAAAATCGTCACACTTTAAGAGAAAATTAAAATAAAAAATATGCATGGCTGAAACAAAAGACACATGCAACAAATTAAGTTACTCAATCAAAAATTCAGCTCTGTCTCTTAGATGAAACAAGACAGCAAACTTTTCTTGACACAACTTTTTCTTTGCTTTAAGGATTTCGAATGTAAAAAAAGAACATGCTCCGTGACTGATTTCTTTCCCAATTTCCCTCTTTTTCATTTTCTTCTTCTTTTTTAGAGAAATAAAAGATATTTTAATTTACATCTCCAACAAAAATTAAACTCACACAGATGCATGCATCGAAAATAATGTTTGAACTCATTTTTGCAACATTCGATCATTGAAAGAAACTGTCTGGTCTATATTAAGATACAGACAACTCGTGCCCATAATGGACCTCAAAAATCATCTGAATATATATTTCAGGTACATTTTTTTCAAAAAAAAAATATTTTATTTAATTATAAACCAACATGCACATGCCATTTGTCATTCATAAATTCTTTTTACATCAAAATGGTGAAGGAGAGCAACACCCAACCCCCAACCCCCACCCCACCCCACCCCACCACCCCACCCCGGCCGGGGGAGGGTGGGAAGAGGGTGGTTGATAATAATATACAAATAAAACGACATCCATCATCAATATACACGTGACGTGCACTGATGAACAGTCCGACTTAAAAATAAAATAAAATAAAATAAAATAGTGGGGCGCGCGTACCAGGAAGCTGCCATGGCTCGCAAACATGGAGGTCGATTTCGACCAAAGTGCCTCTAAGAACTTCTTCATTGGTGATTTTTTTGTAAAGATAATGACAAACCAGCTCTTCGTCGCTCGGATAAAACCTGAAACCCGGCGGCAGCGTCTCTCCGATGTCTCGTAATCCCATTTCTTGCCCAATATAAAGATAATCGAATACTTTGCCGAATATTGATTATCTGTAAAGAAATTATTTTTCTTTTCAAAGATGCGCTCTACCTCTATATATTACACTTTTATTTTCTCTCTCTTTTCTGAGGGGTGAGGTGGGGGCTTGGATGCGTGTATTCATATACGTATATATATATTTATATATATATATATATATATTTATAGAGAGAGAGAGAGAGAGGGAGAGAGAATGTGAGAGAGACACGATATAGCTTAGCCAACTTGGACTTTCTTATAACATTATTCTTTCATCTTATTCATGCTTGTGCAGTTAGTTATGGTTACACATATGTGTGTGTGTGTGTGTGTGCGTGTTCATTGTGGGAACTAGGAAGAAAATCCAAAGTCAGAAGAAATCTTAATGTGGGCATTAGGCTGCAATAAAAGAGTAAAATCCAAATCTCAGAAACCAGATAGAACCTCCAAAATACTACTTTTAATTAACTATATTCCGATATAACTTGTATATTTTGTGAACTTTTTTGAGGGGTTGTTGTAAATGAATACAAATGCAACGTGACAAATATAGATTCACACAAAATGTGTTGCTCAAATAAAATCTACTAATTCAATGTACTTGGTCTCTTACCGTCCATTGTCGTCAGTTTCCCGCAGCAAATTAAGGATAAATTATTATTTAAAAATATTAAGTAATAAAAAGTACTGTGCTCAATTAATCAACGTAGCTAAAATAGGGTCGTGTTTAATTTATTAATTAGGATATATATTTGAAGGCAAACATAACTTGTAAATGAAATATTTCTTATTTTTGTCAAATGTCAAATATAACGAATCAACAATCATATCTCCTTTATATATGAACTGTTACTTGGGTAATTAAATTAGCATATCCTTGTTATGTAGGTCCGACCACAGATTCATCATGCTAACTAAATTAGCTACACTTATTCAGATCATGTGACATTAATGTCTCAATTAAGCAGTGTAAATATTTTAACATCAAGAGTAAAATTATAGTGTGGAAGATCAAGGATATATATATATATATATATATAGGGGTGAGCTAGAATAAAAACACTCTTAAGTGTATAAAATATAAATGTTTCTTAATGTACGAATTTTATGTAGAACACGTATGAATTTATCCAACAGAGTTACGAATTGCGAAAAATAAATTTTTGTTACCTTTGGGATTCGAACTCAGGACCACGAATTTATCCAACAGGGTTACGAATCAACCGTAGATCTTGATGATCTAAGGGCTGAAAATCATTTATATTTTATACACTTAAGAGTGTTTTTATTCTAGCCCTCGATCAACATGGTATTTCATCATTTACAAGATTTATTAAAATATACAATCTCTCAATTAATAATACCCTTCTTAATTACTCTCACATATTCCAAATAAACCTAAGATTTGGGCTATTTACAAAAAAACAGACCACCCTGTATAGAGTCTTAATTAACGACCAAGTCTGTGTGTTCAACAAAAATCGATTCCACAATATAGACATCTATAATTCTGTTGCATCTCGAAATCCAATCAATTTGATCGAATTGTTGAAAGGGATAACTAGGGAAGATTAAATTTAGTTAAAAGAGCGCACAAACACATCAATATAGCTAGCAGGGGCGGAGCCGGGGGGGGGGGGGGGGCTAGAGCCCCCCCCAAATTTTGATTTTTTTTTTTTATAATATGTCTAAAAATGTTGTTATTATTATTATTATATTTGTATTTTAGTAAAAAAATGTCTAAAATGTATTGAATGCCCCCAAAATTTTTTTAGTAAATGTTGAACTATATTATCTATGAAAATGTTGTTATTATTATTATTATATTTGTATTTTAGTAAAAAATGTCTAAATGTATTGAATGCCCCCAAAAAATTTTTTAGTAAATGTTTTGAACTATATTATCTATGAAAATGTTGTTATTATTATTATTATTATTATATTTGTATTTTAGTAAAAAATGTCTAAAATGTATTGAATGCCCCCCAAAAAAATTTTAGTAAATGTTTTGAACTATATTATAAATGAAAATGTTGTTATTATTATTATTATATTTGTATTTTAGTAAAAAATGTCTAAAATGTATTGAATGCTCCAAAAAAAAAATTTAGTAAATGTTTTGAACTATATTATCTATAAAAATGTTGTTATTATTATGATTATATTTGTATCTTAGTAAAAAATGTCTAAAATGTATTGAATGCCCCCAAAAAAAAATTTTCGGGGGAACTCCGCCCCTGATAGCTAGATCTTTTTTTTTTTTTTTTTTTTTTGATCGGTCAAAGTCATGTTAGATGTTAGTAATTAGTTCCCCATCCACTCCAAGAACCACCTTATCTCTCCAATTCGCTCCCAATATAGCTAGATCTAACTTGGGATTTGAAAATTGAAGGTGATCGATGAGCAAATAGCTAAAAACAACACTTACTCATTAATGTAGAATGCTAATCATGTACTAATAAGAAAATCCATCATGTCCTTTCTTGTTCTGCAAAGATTAATTAAAATCCACGAAAATTTTGTGGGCCCAGGATTTGTCTTTCTTCCTGATACCTACTTCCAGTGACGAAATGCGAGTGAAAATCCTAGTCAGGAATGATGCTCTCCCCTGTATTTATGCACATCTTTTCTTTTTGATATGTTACTTAAATTTATGCACATTTTATTTTTAACACTATCTCACACATAATTTAAAAAAATTTATCTTTGTAATTTACACTTATTTACTCATAATCTACTTAACAATACTCTTAGAAGGTGTTTGACTGAGTTTATAAGCTCTTTAAAATAGCTTATAATTAAGTTTATGAGTTTATAAGCTCCTTCAAAGTGTTTGCCAAAATAAGAGCTTATAAGAGCACTCACAACGGCTACACGATAGCCCTTACACGATAGCCCTATCGTGTAAATGTGCTATCGAGCAACTTACACGAGGGCTACACGTTCTATCGTGTAGCCCATTTGTTCATTTATAAAAGGCGCGTGTTTCACACGCGCCATTAACATAACAAATATCATGTAAGCTATCGTGTAACCCCACTGCAGCATCTTTACACCATGTGGTCCCTCCATCATAAAGTAGGCTATCATGTAAGCTATCATGTAACCCCATTGCGGATGTTCTATGCTGTGAAGATAAGCATAAAAAACTTATAAGCTCTCCAGAAAATAAGTTCTTTTATCCCAACTTATTTTCTCATTATCGTATAAGAAAATAACTCAACTATGATGTTTTATTTTCATAATATATTATTATAATTAAATTTATCTATCTTCAATTTTCTCTCTCTAACTAAAAATTATCTCTCTTGCTTAATTATAAGCTTAATTATTCAAAATTTTTGACAACTTATAAGATTTTAAAAAACTACATCTTATAAGCTCTTGAAACATCTTATAAGTTCTAATAGCTTATAAGCTCTTTAAAATAAGCTTAGTCAAACACTCTCTCAATGTGGGACTCTTTCTCCAATCTAAACAACTTTTCATTAAAATTCGTGCCGAAAGCACCTTGCATGTTTATGGGGACGATAACATATAATTTAAAAAAATCAAGAATTATTAGTGCTATATTATATTATATTATATATATATATATATACTTATATATATGATGCATTATTATTCATTGCATATATTGCTATGGTTTAGACAGATTTTATGTCGTAATAATTAACCTTGAGAAGACTGGATTGAAAGTGAGAAGATCGCGAACAAAATTATATATAGGTGTCATACTATGTATCATTTAATTAACAATAATTAGGTGTGGAGCATATGGTTAGATCATGACAAAAAGTGGGACCAGCTCGTATTAGGCTCCAAATTTATAAGAAAATGTTGAGAAACCGTGTTGCAGTATATATGTGATTATAGATAAAAATATGAATTAAATCTCTGTTATTTTAGCTTTTGAAATTATTGACGCTTATTTCACATTTATGAAAGAAAAAAATTGATATAGCTTTGAGAAGTATCTCACTTCCTTTCCATTTTAAATTAAAGAGCCCTAGAATTCAAGGAAGCAACCTTTTATCAGTGCAACAAAGTAATCATTTATATTCCAAACAAAAATTGATCTACCAATAAGCAATTTTCCAATAAAAAATAATTTGATGATGGTCTAATCTTGTCCTTAGTTGGAAAGATAAGCATCATATATACTCGGTCGCTATGAATTAAGAAAAGCCTTGAAAATTATTAAATAAAGGCAAAATAAAGAGTATAATTATGTTTTCGACTAACATATATACATACATCATTTTATCGTAAGCAGAAGGCACAAAAACCGAAATTGACAAAATGAGATTAAGTAGCAATTAAAACCAAATGATTCTTAGGTTATCAAACCCTATTACGGCCACGTCTCAATGCCGTAGTGAGCTTAACATAATATTTTTGTTTTCCTAATTTGTTTAATTTCTTGAATTAAACATCACTATAATTGGTTCATTAACATGCATATGTTGCAAACTTGTATTAAATTTTAGACACTATTATTCTGTAAAAAGTACATCTCAGAATCATTGAATCTGGTAGTCTGAATTTAAATATATAGGTTTTAATTATTAGTTATAAATAATGAAGTGAGTTCACAAGAGCACCATCCATTTTGTCGAGGTATATTCTAATTATTAAAGATAAGAAAATCTTGATACAAGCGATCAGATACTAAAATATTCATTAATTGTTCTGTAGAATCAACAGAGTTTCCTTATTTGTCTAACATCGGTCCCAAAATTTTACTTTTGTTATATTTTAATCACCCCACTGCAGATCAACTGCATGAAATGTTTTGTAACAAATTGTGTTTCCTAACCTTAGTATTCTATTTTCGTATCATCTCCTGCCACGTAATGTTGGTAATAATCATAGATATACAACAATGACATTATTTATTATTATTATTCTGAATAACGACATATTTTAGAACAAAATTAAAAGGATTATTCCCAACTCCTTGGATGAGTCTCAAATTCATCTTTGGTTGTCGACAATCATTTTCACAAATTAAAAGAGATGATCATGTCCCGATATATAATCTCATGAGTGATCTATATATGTATTTATATGTGCAAAGGTCTGTGAATCATTAATTTGTATTTATTTTTGTGCATCCTCTGCTCGTGTCTTCGTGAGAGTGTGATTTTTTCGGACATCAAGTTCATTGCACTTGATGTGAAATGTTGGCACATGTAATAATTGATATTAAGGGCGCCGTAGCCACGAATTTTAATCTTCTAAAAAAATTGTGATCGTCTCAATTCTTAGCTGAGGAAGGAATGAGGATAGATATACAAGTTTCTAAACATGATTGTTAGATCTGATCATGATCTGAGGGTTAGGGTTTTTGTGGTTTCTTGGTAATTAATTAGGTGTGTGCGATATTGGCCAAAGGGTGACGACTCTCTCTCTCTCTGCGTGTGTGTGTAAAAATCAACATTATTCTCTTAATTGTAATTATCAAACTATTATTGTAATATACTATAAAAGTATTATGTTACGCATATATAAAATATATAATTTCATTTGAATCAATCTTGACAATCTATCAATCAATATTTATGGACTAATATATATATGAGAATTTGTTGAAATCAATCTTAATTACGTACTGATCTTTGTATATGCCCTACGTTATCACAGAAATAAATATTATTGAATTATATAAAGTGAACCATAAAATAAGTATTAATTTGTATATATACTAAAAATAATATTATCATAAAAACAAACAAAAATCATAATCTACATGATACCGTCATAAGGGTGAGAATGTCAGATCCTATACAATCCCTCTTTTAGGAATGTAGGAACTATACATGCTTTTTTATATCTATATATAATAGTGATAATTCTTATCATATACTCCTTATATGTCCTACAAGGATGTGCAGTACTTTTGGTGACACGAGTTTTAATAAATATTAAATGCGTATGTTATGAGTAGATGAAATGATCCACTTTTATTGTAATATCATAATAGTAAATGAAAAAAATAAAGGTTTGTGGTGGTGGTGGATATCATTGGTGAATAAGTTGATAAAGTAGGGTACAAAAAAAGGGATTTTAATATTCAAAAATGAAAAATGCACATTTTTATAAGACGTTCAAAAATGGCAAAAAGTGTACATTTTTGCATTTAAGACAAAGGGAATACAATATTTCTATATTTCTATATATATATTCATTAGTTGCTGGTCGTTTTCTTGGAGTGAGGTTTGGCATAGGTGGCGCGTTTCTGCTGTCGTTTCTTGATCTGGGCAACCTTGCGTTTATTTCCTGTTTGATGTCGTTTATGGGGCGGCGCTCGAGCTGGTGGCTCACCTCTGTGTTTTCTGGACTTTCCCTGGTTTGGTTAAGGTGAGTTTTTGCGTGATGTCTGCTTGGCTTTTTAGAAATGCATGTTTTGCTGGTTGAGGAGGTTGACGAATGGAAGATGGTTTAGGGCGTCGTTTAAATTCTTTTACAGTTTTTGGGTGCGCTCAAAGCTGGGGTCGGAATGGTTGGGCCTTTTTGGTAGCTCGGCGATAAGATTTCGGCCTTATCGGCTTCAAGATTTTGGAGACAACAAGTTTTGGTCGTTGATGTGCTGGACTCCGCTCCTTGTTGAGCATTCTACGCGTGAGGGGGTCTTCGTTAGTTGCCGCTGCGTTGTTTTGTTCTTTTTTATGTCCTTTTGTTCGAGTTCCTTCTTTTGTTTCAGCTCGGGAAATGCCGAGTTTACTTGGGGGTGATGGTTAGGCCGGAGCTCCCGAAGTATTCTCACTTTCCTGCTGCTTGTGTTTGTCAGCTTTGTTGTTTTTTCTAGACAAGTACTATTTTTCCTCTCTCTCTGAGAGGTTTTTGGTTCCTATGCTTTCAAGGGTTTTTGGTTCTTTTTTCCCTTTTCTTTTTAATTTAATCTTAATTATTTTAATTAATGATTTCATACTTCTTTTATGATAACAGTACCTCTTAATTATTATTACAATAATGTTTATCTTTGTGACAGTCGTAAATCACCTATAATACAAATTGGTTCCTAATTTCTACACAAGAAAACTATAAAAGGTTTGTGTATAAAGGAGCAAATTTGCATCATTGATATATTTATATACAAGGAGAAGATTAATTACAAAATTTCTATGATGTGTGTGTTTAATAGACATCAATCAAGACCATTGATCGATCTTAGTATGATATACGATTGCCATAAAAAGAATAATTAACAATATATATATATATATAAAGTATTAACATAAAACTAACTTTATTATATATAGAGAGAATCATTGACATAAAAAATATTGTTATATATATCGACTATAAAAGAACCTTGTCTTACAAAATTTGATTTGCTCATTATATTCTTCATATATACTTAATTTAAGGGCAACTGTACAATTTAATATACTATACATATAATAATATAAACATTGATACATATGATCTATGTTTTATATTTTAATATATAATTATTTAAGTAGTATCCATTAGAATTCTACATCCACATAAATTACTAATATTGTTTTGAAAAATTAATATTTTTAATAATAATTCAAAGGATTTATTTAATAATTTTATTATAATTTAAATTTGTTTGAATCATTGGAATTAAAATTAATTATTTATGTAAACATGAAACCTAGAACATAAACACGAATTTCATATATATATACCAATCTTTTATTTTCTTTGCTCGTGTTTTTTCTAATACCGACAAAAATAAGTGATGCATAATTAACTAAATTCATTTTGATTATTTTTGTTATTTTTATTTCAATTTAAATGTTTTTTTTTTCAAAATTATGAGTTTTTTGAAATTATAGTTTTAAGAAATTATCTAAGAATTGGTTCAGAAAATATATTAAAATGATAAATAGAAATAATATTAAAATAAAGTAAAATACTATAATTTAACCTCATCAAAATTTATTAATTAAAATTACATATAAATACACGTCTTTTCTGCTAGTATATGAAAAAAACCACTAGTTGATGCGCATATAAAAATGTATGGTTCTTAATTCGTGAAAAAGCAAATGATTATAACTCATCCCTATATGTAAATTTTGTTAGATTATCAATTTATTGGTGCGTGGAGAGACCAATAATTTTTTGTTCTCATTTTCAAAGTGTCGATTCAGATTATTCACTTCCATAAGTCATGGCCTCTAAATGGGGACGTAGGAAGATAGGATGAATGATGGGTCCCTATTACATGTCATTCTCACCATGAAATCATTAATTATTTCTTTACACCGAATCTATATTGGATACCTAATATATACTTGTTAATACACATCTAACTAGCTATACTCATTATTCCAATTATAATTATTTCTAATATTTTACAAATTATATTAACATGTCTCGTAACACTATTAAGTAAATTTAATCTCGTGAGGCATAATAGTACTATTATAAAAAAAATTATAAATTCTCATGTGAAGACATTTGCACTGTTTAGACCTCCCATATTGTTCTCACCGTATAACATTTAAAAATATCCTATTAGAGTGCGACCCTCTGCATGAGATACCTCCTCTCAATTTTTATATTTTCAGAGAGAAAAGTTATATTTTTTCAAAAACTCATACTTCGCTAAGGGTGCGTTCTTTTTAAAAGAAAATGTTGGTAAATATATATTTATATTTTCTCACTATTTTTACATGTTTCGTAGGAAAGATAATTTTTCCCAGGCATGATGGAAAAAAATCCTGATAACCTTTGTTTTTTTTCCTTTTTTCACTCCAATTCATGATAATGTTATATTATTATGGGAGGTTCATATGATATATTTTTCTTGGGTATTAATGTGATAAATTATATTTTCCATGGGATAAAAACAATGTGGATGATAACAATTTTTTTATCCCTCATTTTCTCATGATAAATTTATTATCAAAAGAAAACGCACCCTAAAGGTAATTACTAACTAATTATAATCTTTGTAAAATAAATTTTCGCTCACAAAAGTCGAATCGAATGATCATGTCACGTGTTTCTGTGTACGTTCGTTCTTAGACTTTTGTCTGATTATTTTGTTTTTTAAAAGTTTAATTATTTTTATGTTATAATTAGGTTCTCCTATTCTCTTTTAATTCGAACGAAAGTTGCAACTTTTATTGTGTTATAAATGTTTCGACAAATTACAAACACACAGTAATTTTGTAATTGGACCCAATAAATATATAAAAAAAATTGATGTTCATGAATTCAATTGGACTAAGTTTGATGATCCAATTATAGATGAAAGTTTATTACTTCACACAATTAACATACTTTATATCTGGCTATAGACTTAATTTAAATATCATGAAGCACAAGTTAATGACATATAAATAATTAATTTTAAGTAATCATTATTAATTTCATATATGGTGCTTAGTATATATATACTCACTAGTACTTAACTGATCAACAAATAGCTTATAGTTTTTTGTTAACTATATTTAGTTATAACTAGGCTTCCTTAAGCATTCAACTGATTTAAAAAAAAAAAAAACTTTTAAGTGTTACAAAATAAATATTTCGTTTCTCTCAAAAAAATAAATATTTCGTGCTTTATTTATTATTGCAATTATAATGCGTACTTAAATGGAAAGATCTGTGAATAATGACACAATATAGTTATAGTTTACTCTTCTTATTAACCAAGTGATTCACAAAATTGTGTTTATTGTTCACTTTACAAGACAGTGATATTAGTCCACACATGCAACTTTTTTTTTTTTTTTGAATAACACATATATATGCAACTTTTGATGCTGGTTTCTTTCACAATATATATACTATAGTACTTGCTACTACCATATATAGCATCTTCAATCCTCACTTTACCACACCTAATTAATAACTTCTTAATTGTTACTCCCAAACTTACTACAAGTCTACAACCACTTAAACATTTAGGACAAGGTTGTCAAATTGAACGTTATACCACGAGAACGACTCACGTTAAAAAAATACGGGTATGTATATACATACCTCTTAGGGATGAGGCTAAAATAAAACATCTCTTAAAATATAAAATAAGAATCATTTTCAGCTCTTAAATAAAAACACTTCTTAAAACATCGCTATTATTTAAGCTAATTTTGTTTGATTATTATCCTACGGAAATGGTGGGATTGGAGAAATCCTACTCTTGAGGATAAAAATACGCAATCATGTATACAATCAATTAATCATGCAAAGTAAACGCTTCCTAAAAGGATTAAGCGATCTTGATGTGTTACTTAAGTTTCTTTTTAAAATATTTGCGCGCGAGCTTGAAATGTTGTATTGAGATCGAGCGATCTATTTTCTTAATTTTCGCTCTCAGTATATTTTTCTTGTAATTCCAATTCTTTTGTTGAAGAAAGACAAATTTAAATTAGAAAATTAATTTTCATTCCTAAGTGATTCTCTCGTTCTTTTTTTTTGTTCTAACTTTTGAAACTTTCAATCTAAGTATATAGTAGCTAGTTTCATTTCCTAGCTAACTTATTCATAAATCAATATTCAGTGAGATTGCTCATAAACTGAACCAAAAATACAAAAAAATACAGAATATTGAGAAAGGAAGCTTCCACTCTAACCACAATTGAAAGTTGAAATTCGTTTCAGTTAATTATCCTCTGCAACAATGTTGGCCGAACACCCAGTCAGTTGACGAATCACCGACTCTATCTTTTAGAGTTACTGTTAGAGTATTATTTACTCTACTATGTTGTTGTCAATACTATAGACACTTTGCTAATAGTTGATACTATCAGAGATACTCGATATGATACTTTCGATATCAGAATATTCTCAGAAGATACCTTTTCGGATTTGCACAAGATTTTGTTGAAGTATTCAATCTCTCCACATAGATCTATTCGTTGTGGACTTCTTTCATCTTAAGGATAGACTTCAAGTTTATCATGGAATTCTTCTCTTCAAAGGATCATCATCAAAGTTTAACAAGATAATCATGGAGGAGTTCTACTTGAAGGAGTCTATGATTTTACATCTATATAAAGAGGTCATATTTCGTGCAAGAATGTTGGAGGATTTTCGTTCATAACGGCTCTCGCAATGTAGTCGAGAATTCTTGTTCCTGCTAGGTATCTCCCCATATGTAGCACTTTTTATGTTACAATACTTTTCTTTACACTTGCAGAAGAGTGTTTGTGAGTTATACACTTGAGCGTACATTGTAAAAAAGTTATAAACTCTTCTTTATTATTTGTTCTTGTTTCTCAAGAGATTAGGTGCGCCTAGGACGTTAGTCGTTGTCTAGCTAGCTTGTGTTTGTGAGTTATACACTTGAGCGTACATTGTAAAAAAGTTATAAACTCTTCTTTATTATTGGTTCTTATTTCTCAAGGGATTAGGTGCGCCTAGGATGTTAGTCGTTGTCTAGCTAGCTTTTAATTATTCACCGTTGATGAGGTTTTGGGAAGATGTAGAGGCTAAGTAAAAGAAAGTCTTATTGTGTAAGCCCTTTGTATATCTTAACTTCATAGTGGATAATTTCCCTGGGCAAGGCCCCCCAGACGTAGGTTGTTTAACCGAACTGGGTTACCATTTCTGGTGTCCGTGCTTGTTACTGTTTCTGTTACTTTCTAAGTTGCAGTATCTTGCTCGGTACTCACATTTGTTGTTACAACACATTTCATCACATGTTTTATGGATGAGTCATTCTTTCAGTTACCATAGGTATGACGTGGAAGATCACCGAGAACAGGTTCGGGCAAGCCAAGCGGCTTTTTCCGCGACCTAGTAAATAGAGAGATGAGGTGTTGTGCAATAGTTTTTTTTTTAAAAAATAAAATAAAATACTAACGGCGTTAGTTGACCGTAGATGTTGGGGGTTAATTGCACTCAAATTGAAATATCAGGATGTGGTTTATCAAATCTTGAGTAGGCTGACAAAGGTCATAGGAATGTCTATGACAAGGGCTAAATTACTATTTTTCCCTACTTTTAAATTAAGGCTGCTGCTCAACCAATTAATGATTATATACCATGAATTTAATGCGTATAATCAATATGTTAATGCTATTTGTGGTATGCTTGATTCAACTTGAATAATCTAGAATTTAAATATTCCATAGCATGAAAAAGCAAATTTTCTAGGCTAGCTATTTATTTGTCAACAAGATCATTTGATCTTATCATATTAATTGTGTTCTGCTTAAGAAATACTAGAAAGCTTATATTAACAAAATTAGACAGGCCAAATTCTTCCAAAAATAGCATTTGATGTTCCGTAATTATATTTCAAGCATACATCCAACCACTTCTAGATTAATTAACAAATGTATTAATTGCAAATATATGGTCGCCAAATTTATAGAAAGTCATCATCAACCTCTTCCGTTTCTGTAGAATTCATCTAAATCAAATGTCTAATAAATACTAACCTAAAAGAAGAAACATATATTCTTTCTACAACTTTTCTCAAATCTAATTCCCATATATTACAATTTAACCTTTTTTTTCCTTGTACACATTATATGTTATTAAAAGTTAAGTTGGCCGTCCCCTTGGGATGGCCTAGTGGTTGGGGTGGTTGCCTGTTGTCCAAGAGGTCACAGGTTCGAGTACTCTCGGCCACAATAACCACTAGGTGGGGGGTGTGTGTGGTTTGTATTATTTATAATGTAATTTCATTAAAAAAAAAAAAAAAAGTTAAGTTGGCCGAGGCGACTGCATACTAGCTTAGGTTCAGTTTTCAATTACTACATATGAATAAAAATAAATTATTTTCTCGCTCTTATATACACTCGTGTCTAATCTAATTCGTTTGAACTTTTAGTTCAATTGTTATGTCATTTTATTTTTCTTTACCAAAATAATCTAGAAGAATCAAAATATGTTCATTTGTCAGCAAAAGAATTTACATGGCCCTACACGGCGGCCCAATTAATAAAGTTTATAGTTAGCAGTTAATTATATTTTATTAATTAATTTATTTCCAAATAGTTCGTTCACTGTCCTAAGATTCTCTGTAGAGGTTGACAAGCAAACTTCCTTTCACTATCACTTTAATTTATATATATGTATTTAGTATTCTTAATCCAATTAGTTTACAACAGAATTAACTAATCTTTCTTATTCGTGTTTTCAAGATAATTAATGCTCCCATCCTATATTTTTGGGATAATATAAGGCTTGCATTACAAGATCCAGAAAAGCTTAGTTTTGGAGATAAAATCTCACACTAGTACTGCACACTTTTTGACAAATGAGAAAGTTGCCACCTTTTTTACATCTATTACACCATTACTTTCTATTACATCATTTCAGGTATCATTTATCACATACATACATCTTTATGCATAAAAGAAAAGCTAGTGTTTGATAATAATTCGAGATTCTTTATTGACCTTAAACGAGAAATTCATGTCCCTTTTTCTTGTATGTTTGCCTTTTTATATATTTTGTGTATTTTACGATTCATTGGCGCATAATTAATTTAATATATATTATTGCACTTGTGAGAAAATTAATACGAAATTATTGTTGCTGTCTGAGGCTCACCAAACTGGATTGTCTTGTTGTTGGAAATAATAGAAATGAGAAAAATCATGATTAGCTGCTAGCTGTTATTGAAATAATTGTACGTGGATATTACATCAAAATCAAATGGGCACGTGAAAATAACAAGAATATAGATATAAACAAAAAGGTCATTTTAATAGATTTTAACCTCATATGATCTTGAGCTAATTATTTTAAATCCCATTATTTGCGCAGCTTCCATTTATGACGTAAAGTTTAATTTGATTGAATAAAATTGGTTTTCGCATTTTCTGGGTTATATCACACGTCGGCATGCTGTGGAAAACTTCCCGCAATGACAAGTGTTCAATAATTTGCTTCTTAAATTTAATTTATCATCACATCTACAAAGCGTGTGTCCAAAGTGTTTAGGCCCAGCGCCATCGCAATCCATCGGGAATATAATTGTTTTCATTTTTATATATTTTTTATGTGTTATTATAAAGTTACAAAAAGTGAAATATGGGATTAAATGGATATACATATTTGAGAAAGGAGGTCGTTAATTTATTATGAGGGTTTGATGGATTGGAATGTATGCCTCACTTGCATTTTTATAACTTACTTTGCCGTTTTCATGTTCCAGAAATTGAAAATAAAAGCGCCAAAAATTACTAGTCTTTTTTTATGTTTTTGTATATATGTGAATGAATTTTAGTAGTTTTATATAGTAGTAACAGAACCGATCACCTACCCACCGTGGGCAAGCATAACGTGCTCACCATTAATGTGGCAATTTTAATTAGGAAAGATAACTAATAAATCTTACTCTAATTAAAATTATCTTACTATAATTACAATTGCCACATCATGGTGGGCACATTATGCATGCCCACGGTGAGTAGGTGATCGGTTCTGATAGTAGTAATATATTGCCTTATCATACATCATATTTGAATACTCGAATCTCCACACTTAATTAGCACCAAATGCTGAGTTTACTCGGCGCATATATATCAAAGGTAGCAGAATATTCATGAAAAAAGAAAACAATATTCTTATTCAATTGAGTAGCTATTCATTTCAATTGGTGCTACAACTTAAAAAAAAACGAAAAAAAATAAAATTTATTGGTGCTAGCCAGCCATGTCCACCCTAAACATGTGAACTACCGCATATGAATTTTATTTGTGATTGAATCATGTTCTACGTAAACAATATTAATTTGAAATTGGTTTTCATATTCATATATAACATGCAACTTGTCATAGAACCTTAATTAATTGGTGTGACCAAAAACATTAATTAAACATTGCAGTTGATAACTAACACATAGTTTTCAAGTACTAAATTAATCACCATCAAATTCATGTCATAAAACAAAACATTTGCCATTTGTATATATATTATATAAAACCGGGAAAATTGCACCTAAATACACAAACTTTGCCGAAAATCCATATTTGACGCGAAGTTAGGATTTTACATTTTAATACACCAACTTTCGTTGTTGTCCAAATTTGACACAACTTAATTCTTAAAAATTCAAAAAATAACCTCTTTTTGTAAATAATTATACAAAGACCCACTTATGTTATAATTTGGGACATTTAAACCAAAACAAGATATATTTCCTTATGATGTTTTCTTTTAAACCATTTTAGGCGCGGATCAAAGATTAAAAGAAAACATCATAAGGAAATGTCTTGTTTTGGTTTAAATGTCTCAAATAATAACATAAGTGGGTCTTTGTATAATTATTTACAAAAAGGAGTTGTTTTTGAATTTTTAAGAATTAAGTCGTGTCAAATTTGGACAACAACGAAAGTTGGTGTATTAAAATGTAAAATCCTAACTTCGCGTCAAATATGGATTTTTGGCAAAGTTTGTGTATTTTCACGCAATTATCCCTATAAAACCTGGCCACAATTTTTGGACACTTTCCTTTTTGATTTGAAATGAGAGAGGACTGATGAGAAATGTGATTAGAATAAATTTTACATAATATATATGCTCAGAATTATTATTGATTTAAAGTTTTTGAAATTTAGTGTACATTTTTATTGCAATAGAATAAAAAGTTCAACAAGCTCAGCCCTCATCTCAAAACTCCTTGGCTCCGCCCCTGATCACATTCCAATCTTATTTTCCACTTCACTATGTAATTTACAGCTGATGCTAATTAAGGTTAAAATTAAGAAATGTGTGGTGTGAGAAATTAATTACAATAATTAAACGACAAACATAAGAATTGATGGGCATGCAGCAAATAATATGTCGGGAGACCGACATCTAGGTTCGATAAAATGGGGCATATTATTATAATAAAATGGTGGGGAATTACTGAAGCAATCATGAAACAAGTTGGGGGAAGTACGTGGATAACAAGGCACCTCATACAAACTTTTCCTAAGCTCATCACCAATAACAACTTCCCTTGATCGCTCTTCTCTACCTACCAAGCCCCTTGCTTATCCTCTCCCTATATACACGGAGATGTTCGATCATTAAAATTTACGGTGAATGCATAATTTTACTGGATTGCATCACTTGAGTTCGAATTCTATAATGAGCGAACATTTTTTTTTCTACAGCATTAATTTTAAGAGTGAATGCGCTAATTGTTAAAACAAGACCGTAATTTTTAGTGTTTTTAAAACAAGGACTATATATGTTATGAAATTTGTAAATGAGGACTATATGTTACGAAATTTGAAAATGAAGACTATAGCTTCCATGTTTTACATTTGCACTCTTATTTAACACATCAAAATGAGGACTATAGCTTTCATCATGGCCCGAAATAGTAGTGTAAATGTCAAAAATGGAAGTTATAGTCCTCATTTTCAAATTTCGTAATACATAGTACTCATTTTCAAATTTTGTAACATATAGTCCTCTTTCTGAAAACACTTAAAATTACGGTCCTATTTTGACAATGAACTCAATTATAATGGTTCTCGCGTTTTCATGAAAAATGTAGTTCTCACTAAAACCACACCGTGTGTATATAGTTGTTTAAATTAGTCTAAGATAATATACTATAAATTTGTTTTGATATCTTATGAATCCATTGAAAAAAAGTTAAGAATTCTAAAAGAAATAATTTTCACCACCTCTGAGAACCTTTAAATATAAATTTCATCAAAGTGGTGAATTCATCGTAGATTTTCACGATCTAAAGGTTGAAAATGATTCCTAACTATATATAAAGTCCATACATATATAAAAATATAAAGTATTTTAAGTCTTTAGATCGTGAAAATCTACTACAGACCTATCACTTTGGTTAATAAATTCATGATCTAGGATTTGAATCTCATAAGTGGCAAACAAAACATTTTTTTTCATAATGAATTCATAGCATTTCATATGATAAATTTAGTTTGTACGTAATTATTAAGTCGATCATATAAATATATATGTATATTATTATAGAGGTAGATATATAGAAGCGCGCGAGCAACATGATCTCGTGACACAAAGGGAATTGAAGGGTGTATTTCAGTAGAGAGAGAAGTGAAGTTGTTGTCATGGGGACACGGACACCTCATATCGAATAAAAACCGTGATCTTCAAGCCAGCCGCAAATTTTATTTTATTATCTATTAATCTTTTTTAACATCTTTTGGGATTTGGATTCATCACACAAAACACACACACACGCATATATGTAATATTAATCCATCATTTATTATCTGCTCTAGATATGTGCACAGCTCATCTTGAGGTGCGTTTTTTCTCCTTAATTTATGTTGGTTATTAGATTCTATTATTGCACATGGGAAAATAGTGAGAATTCAAACCAAACTTATTATATACTTAATTTTTTGAATACTTATTTTAGGACTTGGGTGTGACTTGTAAGGCAATAGAAAAATATACTCCATTCGTATCACAATTGTTGTCTCAAAACTTTTGAATACGAGAATTAAGAAGAAATTGTAAATTGGTTAAAAGTGATAGAGCTGACATATTTTGAATGATAATTATATTTTAAGGAAATAAGACAATAATAATTGGATAATCCAAAATGATAAGTTGAACAATATTAACAGTGGAACGGAGGAAATAGTTACTGACTTGAAATAAAAAGGTATCCTAATATGCAAATAAATTTGACTAGTATTTTCCCTAAGGGTGCGTTCTTTTTTGTTATAAATTTATCATGTGAAAATGAGAGATAAATAAAATTTCACCATTTAAATTCTTCATTTATTTTCCCACATTTCCTACAAAATAGAATTTGACCCTTCCTTTTCACTACAAAGGAAGGATAATATTATCACACTAAAAATGGAGGGATAATTATCCCTCCTTTTTAGTGAAAAAAAAAAAGATCAAATTTTATTTTGTAAGAAATGAGAGAAAAGAAAGGAAAATTTTAAGAGTGAAATTTTATTTATTCCTTATTTTTACATAATAAATTTACAATAAAAGATAAGAGCATCCGCATCGCTTACACGATAGCGGCCTACCCGTGTAAGGCTGCTATCGTGTAAGCCGATGCAGCCCTCACTTACACGAGGGCTACACGTTCTATCGTGTAGCCCTATCGACCGTTGAAAATATGCGTGTGTTTTACACGCGCCTTTAAAAAAAAATTCGAATATTTGAATTTTGAATTTGAAGGCAGCTTTGACTACCTCGGTTTGCGTGCAAATTTGACCGTTCGAATTTATTTTTTTATTTTTAAATTTTTTCTTCTCTTTATATTCTCTCTTCCTCCTTCTTCCTCACTTTCACCCTACAATTCTCCTCTTTCAATCTACACTTTTCAAGCATTTTCTTCTTTTTTCTTCCGACCGTTCAAAATTAATGCAATTTAAATTTGAAATAAATTGTGTGATTTAAATTTATGAAATTAAACTTAAATGAAAAATGAAAAAATCAAAACTAAAAAAAATTATGTAGGCTATCATGTAACCCCAATGCAGCCTCTTTACATCATGTGGTCTCATAAAGTAAGCTATCATGTAAGCTATTATATAACACCAATGTGGATGCTGTAACGCACCCTAAAATAAATAGCTTAGTATTATGTCACTAAATCTACCTCTCGGCTCTTGCGTACATTTTTGGATCATATATAAAGTTGGAAGTACTTTACCTATTATTTGATAGATCACTTGCATCTCGAGTAACTTGATCACAACACTCATCAAAATATTTTTTTCAACATATATAAATGCGAAAATGAATATAACTTCATAAAATTAACTGACGTGGCCCTGCAGAGACAAAAACCCATGCACGAACATGCATGTCTCTACACTTTAAATAACGTGCAACTTTAAAATATCGAGGTATGCAGTCTGCCTGTTTTTAATATATATCTATATATATCTAGATATGGCCAAAATGTATAATCATTCTGTTAATTCCAATATAATTAGGCCATATCTATACATCTGCCATATGATGTGGGACTCCCTAAACTAGACAAATATTATAAATTAATAAATTAACTAGGGACAAAATATTATAATTAATAGACTGTACAATAAGCTTGGACAAATTAATACCATTAATTGCTGCTGATATAGATCAAATCATCTCATTATTATACGATTTTAAACCAATATATCAATTTATAAAGATTTGAGTGATCTCTGAATTATATATTCGGAATGAATTAATTTCATTCGCTCCTCATTCCTGAAGGTCCTGTATATTCACTAACAACAAAAATGATAAATACCTATTTTGAGATAGAAAAAATAGATAATACTACCACACAAATAAAAATATATAAAGGGTACTCACTTTACATATGAAGAGACAAAACTGACCTTACAAATGTTTTTTCTCATTTATTTTTTCAAATAGTAATTATTATTTTCTCAAATTTTTTCTCCTCCAACTATTCTTCTCTAGTTTAATTTGACCAACTTGTTAAAAATAAAAGAACAAATGGATTCTAGCATACCCTTCGATGTAAAAAAAGAAAAAGCTCTTTCCGACCATCAATTTTTCGGCGACCAACAAGCAGGTTTCTTCGCATGTACATGACTTCTTTCTCTAGCAATATTTTTTATGATTTTATATCTCTAAAATTTGTCTTTGCCAAAATACAATCATTCTCATTTTTTGAAGTTGTTCAACTGTCCATATTTTTATCAATTTAAAAGTATGTTAATCTCTAAATACTCTAATCATGTTATTGATTTGTTATAATATATTACTTTTAGGTTAATAGTGTTCTATGTCCTGAACAATCAACGTTTTTCATAAAACATCCCGAACTTTCATTTTCTCCTAAAAAATCCCGAACTTTTAAATTTTTCCATAAAATGTCCCGCTAAACAAAATTCGATGACGAAAAGATGACAAAAAATCCCGAACTTTCAGCGTTTTTCAACAATGATGGTTCCTAATATGTTTTAAATCATCTTTCTGTCACCGAATTTTGTATAGCAGGACATTTTATAGAAAAAATTGAGAGTTTGGGGTTGGTTTTTAAGGGGAAAATGAAAGTTCGCGCGGAACATTTTATAGAAAACGCCAGAAGTTCGGGACATGAAACACTATTATCCCTTATTTTTATTCTATAATTTACATGTTGAATCGACCAGAATCCATATGTCAATTTATATTCGTCTTTATACGAATAGCGAAGAATACACGCTTACACACTTGATCATGTCTCGTGTAAGCATGCATTATGTGAAAATGGCGTCATGCATGTTTACACGCTAAGCAGTTTGCCAAGCGTGTAAGTCTATATTAAGCCAATTTTAACTACAACATCCATGACGATTGCAACATCCATGCACGCTTACATGACTGAGTGCATAAGTGTGCATTCGGATCATTTAGTCCTTATATTCCTTTATTTATGTATTTATCCACGCACGCTTACACTTCTTCGTATAAGCATGCATCATTGTCTTCCTGTATATGTGTATTTATAAATGTGTGTATTCAGTATTATTCAAATAATATGTTGCATAGATGTTTACAATATAGATTTGTATTGTTTTCTTAATTATTTTCTATTTTATGTGTAGATAGCGTTTGTATGCATTATCGAGCTAGTTCTACCACAACTCTTCCAATTTCATAAGATGAGCACATTGAGAATAATGAAGTTGAAGTTGCTCAATCTCGAAGGCCCAAAAGTTATGGCAAATAGTCCAAAAAAAAATAATTAAAATAAAATCAAATTTGTTCAGTTTCATTACACAAAAAATATGATCCGGGTTACCGAATGTGTCTTCATCAATGCTAAAATTAATTAAATGAACACGATATGCCTCTTTTATTTTTGAAATGTTGTTTTCTCTTCTGCAATATCACGTCAATATGGTGTGTATGAGCCACAATTAGTGTTATGGGGATGCATTCTCTCCAATTGATGCTAGTTTATGATGATTTTTCACTAATAATGTTGTCTCAATCAGTCACATTGATAATTTGAGGGATATTGACGAGCCCAATTTTTGTGCTCGTTTTTGTGTCGTGTCTAAGGGGGGTGTATTCGTTCAGGAATTCTGTAGATTTTTAAAATCCAGAGATTTTAAAAGTCTATGGATTCCACACAGATTCTTCGTGTATTTTGGAATTCTAAACAGGAATCTTCACAGATTTTGGACGGATTTTAATAAGAATTTAACGTGATTTTTACGGATTTGAAACCAAAAATCCCAGCATTCGTTGGAGGTGAGCGAGCGCTGGACCCAGCGCCCAGGGAGCGCTGGGTGCCAGCGACCGCTGGGTTATGAGAGAGAAGCGGTCGAGTCCACGAACCAACAAATTTGATCTCGGAATTTTCCTGGGGTTTTAACATCTGTCCAATTACTTCTCCCTTCTTGAGATTTATCCGCTTTCTCGCTCCATCAATCATTAGCTTCTGCCGGCTTTCTTTATGCTTTTCTTGATTCTTTTTTTTGCCACTTCCATTTCACTATTCATTTCCTTTCCGAGGGATCAGAGGTTTTTGCTCCAAGATTTGTTTTTTCTTGATCCCTTTATTGATTCATTTCGTCTCTTTGCTGCATTTGTACTATTTACATAGATTTCAATTTCTAATAAGTTCATTAAATACTTTTCGTGATTTTCTGCAATGTGATAACCGGTTTTCCGTTATCGGGAAATGAATGTATATACTCTTTGTTGATCAGAATAATTCTTGATTGATTGTTTCAAGACTGAGACATTGTTTTCCTTTTATTCTTTGACGAACTGAAGAAAAGCCCCAACCTATTTTGAGGAAGAGATGAAGTTATTAGTGCTAGTGATCGAAGCAAAAAACATACCGGCGCTCGATCCAAATGGATTCAGCGATCCGTATGTGAAACTGCAATTGGGGAGGCAGAGGTTTAGGAGTAAAGTTGTGAAGAAGAGCTTGAATCCATCGTGGTGTGAGGAGTTCACATTCAAAGTTGATCACTCAACCGCTGGGTGCCAGCGATCGCTGGCTTCTTCGAGCCGCGGTCGCTGGAACGCAGCCGGCGCTGGAATTTGAAGAATTTTGAATTCTCGTGGTCCGAGCTCGGATTTGTTCATGTGTATTTTTTGAATGAAATCCATGGAAATCAGTCCAATGTTAAAATCCATAGATTTTTAAATACACCCAAATTTTCATTGACTTTTAAAAGTTTTGAACGAATACACCCAGATTTTTATAAACTTTTAAAAGTCTTGAACGAATACACCCAGATTTTCATAGACTTTTAAAAGTCTTGAACGAATACACCCAGACTTTAAAAGTCTACAGAAATCTATTAAAGTCATGAATGAATACACCCCCCTAAGTTTAGATCGAGTGATTTTCTTTGCGTTTGGTGTTGTTTTGTGTCTGGGAGGACACATTGATGAGGCAAGCACAAGGATGATGGAAATTGGCACAATGAAACTTATTTTTGTGTGTGAGAGAGAGAGAGAGGGTGAGCTGAGATGCGATTGAACCCAAGGTCAAGATGAGATCAAACTTGCGACTTGAAGGATACACAAATAAAGCTACTTCACAAAACTCAAAACTTCACAAGTCGGCTTCTACAATAGGTAGAAAATCGTAACCAAGACGGTGGTCTAATATAATGTAGTGGCAGAATAAGGTATTGTGGGTCGTGGCCAAGAAGATGATGTGACAAATTGCACCCAAATCAGATAGAGGATAAGGGAAAGTTAACTCATCCCTTAAAAATCAAAATAAGATAATCATTTACCTTTCCCGATAAGGATATAGCTTGGCCTAAGCTCCATCCTTATCGGGAAAGGTCAATGATTACCTTGCTTGGGTAAGATATTGAGGAATCAGATAAGAATTTTATAAATCCGCTTGTGATAAGGGAAGAATCTAGATAAGATAAGCGTGGAAGAGTTCACGTAAGGAAGGATTCTGGGCAAGACGTGTTTGGCCAAGATGATGACATGATAAAATTAGTCCAAATCTAGAATGGATAAGGGTGAACACATGTTATCCCTTAAAATCTAGAACACATGTTGGCCTAAGCTTTTCTTGTTGCTCCAACAACTGTCTTCTTGTAATAGATGGGGCTCCCTTCCACTGCAGTCTCGGAGGTTTGAATGGCAATGAGGTTGGTTGTCTAACTTCTAGTCCCTCTCTAAGTTTAATAGCTCTAAACTTTGATGCATTGATATGTCTCTCATTTGGTATTGCCCCTCTGATAATAGGATCACTATTGTGTGGAATGGCTTCCTCACCCTCGTTTATCAATCTTTCAGAAGTTAAACCAGGCTGCAACCACAAAACAAGTTAAATCTAAGTTTAAATAAGCAAACTACCTAACATAAGTAAGCAAAAGATTTTTTAGCAATTTATACATTCAAAGTTGTTTGGCAGGTGCTCATATCAACATGAACTCCTACGCCATCCGTTGTCTTAGAGGCCGTAAAGTGTCTTTTCACTGTTAATTTTGGAGGCCTAGTTGCTTGTGCAGATGTGGATGAGCTAGCAACCTAATAAAGATCATGAAAATAATTTAGTACTTAAACAAATAAACAATTATACAGTTGATCATTCAAAGTTACCTGATTTGCTCTTTGCTCACAAGTATGTTTGTTGTGACCTGATACTTTGCAAATGTTGCATGTCTGATGCTGCATTTTTCTGGATAATTTATGTCCAGATATTGCTCTTTCATTGCTGGCTCGCACCCTCTTCTTTCTAGGCCTCCCAGTCATATTTTCAAGTGGTGGAGGTTCATCTGATACACATATCACCTGGTACACACACGATTGATTATAATTATACAATGCATAGTTTATTCAAATTATCAACTTGTATTTCATATTCAATTCCCAATTTCCTGCGCCACGACTACCATCAATTTCAGCTTCCTATGCAGGAGCCAACGATGTTCTAAATCCAGAAAACAAAGTGAACATGACAAAATAACAAAAGAAAATGGTTTGGCATAGAAGCCTCATTGCAGAGAAAGAATCAAAAATATCGCAGGGAAAGAAGCAAAATTCCCCTCTTCCAACTTAGAAAAGCAATCCCTCCATCTAAACATGAAAAAATGGTAAAAATCGCAAAGAAAAAGAGATATTCTTACTAATCTTCTACTTCCTGAAGTATTCTCGATCATTGTTTGAGAGCTAGGTTGAGAAATTGTTGTGAGGGTTTTGAGAGAAATATGATTTTGAGAGAGAGTCGATCGGTGTTCTCTGATATTGTTGGATTGGAAAATCTCCCGCTAGTTTGAAGAGTGGGACCCATTGGAATTAAGAGAGAGAGAGAGAGAGAGAGAGAGAGAAAAATCAATTTATGCAGACGCCGTTATTTCCTCCATCTAATAGATGGGTTATTTGAACTAAATTTGAAACAATAAGGATTTGACAGCACCTAATAAAACCATAAAGGGTGTTTTGTGCACCGCTTACAACGATAGGGGTTTTTTTTGCACCTTTGCCCTTTTTTTTTTTTTTTTTTTTTGGCGCCCTTCCCCTTATAATTTCTTTGGGGCAAAGTTTCTTCAGACAATGATTGGTAATGGGCCACGTATGTATAAAAAATATACCGAACAACATATTACATTGCGGTATGTACACGTGGATGTGGATCATGTGACAATCCATTCTTCTCTCTATTTAAGCAATTAAATGTAATCATTGAAATCCTTTTCGACAAAAAAAAAAAAAAAAAAATTCTCTAATATATTAATGAGTCATCACCTCCTCAAATTCATCCTTAAATTCATCACCTACTGACTACTGTATTATTTTATTTCAAATGGCGAGAGCATCTAAGAAATGAGATTAGTTAGTAACCAGCTTATTGGGCCAGCTCAGCTTCTAAATTTGTTGGGTTGAAACTTGATCTGGGCCCAAGTTTAATAAATATAAACGCACAGAATTGCTTAAGCGACTATCTGATTCTCGATTTATTCCAACATTTAGGGACGTTTTTTAATCCTAAAATAAGGATTTTTCAAACCTTGTCTTTTTAATGAGATATAAATAAAGCAAAATTAATTCAAATAATAAAAATAATCAAGAATCTTAAAATATTTATAATTTTAATTCATATAAATAAATAAATAATTGATTTTATTATTTTTAAATATCAAGATTAATCCTTAAAAAAACACCCTTGAGGTAATTTGTTTCTCAATAGTCTAACATATAGTAATAACTTTTTCTAGATGCGGATAATAATATATCACAACAACCCTTCATTCTATATTACATTTACATGTTTTTTATTTTATTTAAAAGAATCAATTTCACATTGATTTTTTTAATAAATGGAGTAATTGTTTATGGTTATTTTTAATCATTATTTTATGAAAAAAAAAAAAGATTTTTCTCTACAAATGTTGCTTCTAAGTACCACGTGCTTGTATATAAATTAAAAAACTACTCCCTCCGTTCCCCAATTCTTGACCCATTTTACCATTTTGGTCCGTCTACCAATTCTTGACTCATTCCACTTTTAGTAAGTTTTTCACTCATAATAAGATGTCTTCCCCATTCCACTCACTCACAATAAATTACACCAATTTCTTAAAACCTGCACCATTATGAAATGGATCAAGAAATGGTGGATGGAGGATGTATATTATATTGAAGTATGCTATTTATATTTGATTATTGTATAATATGTATTTTAGGATGTATATTTTAATTAGTACAATAAGTTTCTGCTTTGTTTTCAAACTTTCATATAACAATAAAAACTATAGTTTCTACGTTGCGTATGCTTATTATAGTTTAATATATTATGTTATTCACATAAAGTGTATTAAAGGCATAGTATACGGTTTGAAATACGTAACATTTATATTTGGCTACAAGTTTGTTAGATTATTGTGTCCCATGCGATAGTTATAAACAAAAGTAAGGGGCAAATGTCAGTTTTGGACGGATAATATTGTATACAAATATTAAGATGAAAATGGATCTTTGTGCTAAATATGATGATCTTTATGCATCGCAGATATTTTATAGATGAGGTACACTTGCATTGCATGAGATTGAACTTAAATAATACTTCCTCTGTCTTATAATACAATGCCTTAATTTTTATTTTGGGACGCTTCGTAAAAGTATGTATTTTTCATTTTTGGATACTATTCTACCACACTCATTCCTAATTTCTTACTTTTTTTTTGATAAATTACATAAATAAACAAAGAAATTTAAAGACCGAGCGACGAAGGACTCGAATTCAGGATCTCAGGTCTTGGGCATTAACCTTGTACCGCTATGCCAACACACGCACACCCTTATTTCTTACTCTTATTTTATAATAAAGTGAATTATTTTTTCAACTCCCAATACACGATCATCTAATATTTTTACTAAAACCAGTGCCACCAAAAAATGATGCACGCTCTTGTGGAATGGAGGGAGTATCCTATTCATTGTACCACAAAGACTTGTTGACTTTTATTATAAACTTTATTTATAAAGTCTTATAATTGTGAATAAATTCTTATTTGTTATTAAAAAATCTTATATACTCCTAAAAAAAATAACTCTTAAGAAAAGTTTTATTTGATTTTATGAAAATTCTAATTCACAACATATAAGCAAAGTTTCATTTACGAATGAAAAAGTATTTCTTTATTTTTGAGAAAATTCATATGGATTTATAAGAAGTCTTATTTAATTCTATAAAAGTATTAGAATTTAAATTCAAGCAAAAGTTTCATTTTCACATAATCTTATTTGCTATCCAAAGAAATCTAATTTACTCTTAAAAAATCTTATTTACTCTTATGAAAAGTCTTATTTACGAATAAAAAGTTGTTTTTTCTTTGCTCTTGAGAAAAGTTTTTCATTTGATTTTATGAAAAATATTATTTACATTCAAGCAAAAAATTTCATTTACGAATAAAAAGTCTTAAAGTCTTATTTAATATTACGAAAAGCCTTATTTGCTCTTCAAAAAAGTCCTACTTGATTTTATAAAAAATATTAATTACATTCAAACAAAAATCTCGTTTACGAATAAAAAGTTTTAAAGTCTTATATTTGCTTTCAAGAAAAGTCTTATTTGATTTTATGAAAAAAAAAATTATATATATATATATATATATATATATATATATATATATATATACTCCCTCCGTCCCACTTCAAGTGTCTTGTTTTCTTTTTGGGATGCCCCACTTCAAATGTATTGTTTCCTTTTATGGAAAAAGTTACTCTCAAAAAGTAAGAATTTTGAGACTCACATCTCATTTTCAACTCTACACCACACCACTTAATAATTTAATTAACATTTTTCTAAATAACAGTGCCCAAAATAAACAGGACACTTGAAGTGGGACGGAGAGAGTATTATTTACATTCAAGCAAAAATCTCATTTTCAAATAAAATTCTTAAAATCTTATTTGTTAGTATTAAAAAATGTCTTATTTTCTCTTAAGAAAAGTCTTATTTGATTTTATAAAAAAATATTATTTACATTCAAGGAAAAGTATCATTTACGAATAAAAGATTCATTTTCTATTAAGATAAGCTCTTAATAAAAGTCTTATTTGATTTATATTTAAATAAAGTCTCAGTTATGAATAAAAGGCCAAATCTTATTTGATTTTATGAAAAAATGTATTTACATTTAAGTAAAGTCTCATTTATAAATAAAATATCTTAAAGTATTATTTGCTCTAATTAGTAGTCATATTTAATTTTATGAAAAGTTTTATTTACATTTAAACAAAGTCTCATTTATAAATAAAATGTTATACAGTCATATTTGCTCTAAATAAAATTCAAGGTTAATTTTATTAAAAGCCTCATTTAGTGTTAAAAAAAGTCCTTTTTTTTATAAAATTACATTATAAATAATACAAACCACACACACACCCCACCTAGTGGTGTTATTGTGGCCGAGAGTACTCGAACCTATGACCTCTTGGATAACAGGCAACCACCCCAACCACTAGGCCATCCCAAGGGGACAAAAAAAAGTCTTATTTGATTTTATGAAAAGTATCACAAGTTTTTGTGTAAAAATAATAAAATATAAATTGAATTCATGTGACGCCCGGGGACGAAGTGCGGAGTGATCGTCGGTGCACTTAGGGCTGGGAATTTCGGGATCGGGTAATCGGGTACCCGATACCCGACCCGAAAAAATCGGGTATCGGGTACCCTATACCCGAAAAAATCGGGGTCGGGGTCGGGGTCGGGGTCGGGGTCGGGGTCGGGGTCGGGTATTTAGGCTGTGAAAAAATCGGGTATCGGGTATACCCGAATTACCTGATTTTTTAATTAATAAATTTTACACTATTTAATTCCCAAACTCCCACTGCCCTAATCAATTCATCTGTGACGTCCCTCCCAAACTCCCAGCTGCCAGCCCTAATCAATTCCCAAACTCCCACTGCCCTCGATTCCCTCCCAATCAATTCATCCCTCCCAAACTGAACTCCCAGTCCGCCGGCCCTCCTCTCGGCTCTCACTCCAGAGTCCAGCCCCGGCCGGCCGCCCCACTCGCCGTCGCCCCTCGCCAGCCCAGCGTCGGCGCGTCGCCGTCGTTCCCAGCCTCCCCAGTCCGCGACCCTCGACCGCCCGCCGTTCCCGTCTCCGTGACGTCGCGACCCTCGCCAATCGTTCCCAGATCCGAGACCCTTGCTCAGTCGCCCAGCCGTTCCCGTCGTTCCGCCGCCGCCTACGACTTCGCCCCGCAGCAGCCGCACCGCCTCCGAGCTCCAACAGGCGCTGCTGCTTCTTCTTCTTCCTCTTTTTTTTTTAAATAAACAGATATGCTTTTTTGTACAAAATGGAGAATTGCTACAGATCTGAAAGTTGCTACGAGTATTGAATTTGGTCATTGTCTCATTGAATTGGAATTGATTTGTATTTGCTGCTTTGGAATTGGAATTCGGTCATTGACATTGTCTCATTGAATTGGAATTGAATTGGAATTGAAATCGGGTATTGAATTTTCGGGTATTGATTTGCTGCTTAGAAAATATCGGGTATAGGGTTTAGGGGATTTTCGGGTTCGGGTACCCGATTTTTTCGGGTACGGTACCCGAACCCGACCCGATTCCCAGCCCTAGGTGCACTCGTGTTGGTCTGTGGGGACAGCCGTCAACTCTGGAAGCGGGCTGTTACAATTCAACCTAGTATTTCTAGATTTATAAATCAACTATTATTCATTGAGACCCAAAGACTTTATTAATTATTATTATAAACTTTATTTATGAAAAGTATTACTCCCTTCGTCTCTTAGACATCTTCCTCTCTTTCCGTTTTGATCGGTCCTCAAAATATTTTTCTTACTATTTTTTAAAATAATTTCACTAACTATTACCTTTACAATTTTCACTTTTTTTACAAGACTCATTCTCTACTTATCAAATACACAACTAACTTTTATTAAAACATCTATCAGCCTTCTTTATAAAGATGTTTGGGGGACGGAGGAAATAATTTTTTTTATAAATTAACATCTTATCCATTGAAATACAAAGACTTTATTTAATTACTAAAAAAGATTTATAAATTAACACCTTATCCATTAAGGCACAAAGGCGTTATTATTTATTATTATTATTTTATTTATAAAAAACACATAAATAACGCATAAATGGATAAGTTGGGTATTTAGAGCATCCGCAGTGGCTTACTCGATGGGCCTTACTCGAGTAAGCCGCCCATCGAGTAAGCCACTATGGGTTGGTGGGCGGCTCGAGTCTTACTCGATTAATCGAGTATGACTCATTGTTTGATTTGTTGAGCGCGTGCAATGCACGCTTGGAATTTTTTAAAAAAAAGAAAAGAAGAAGAAGAAGAAGAAGAAGAAGATAAATTCAAATAATTTGAATGAAACGGCTATTTCAGTCGGTTTTCAATTTTTTTATTGTTTTTTTCAAATTGTCATATCTCTACCCTTTTTTTTCACTTTTCTTCCTATAAATACCTCTCATTTCTCCAACTACATTCACACTTTTATTCATTCTCTCTTTTTCTACTTCAATTCATTCTCCTCCTTCAAAAAATGGCCGAATGGTTCGATGATATTTCGTTGTTTTCGTCCGACTGGGTTGCCCAAGAAATCACGGATATCATCGCCGAGTCAAAAAAAGTGGTTGCTCAATTTTTCTCCCAACCGGAGCCGGAACGACGTGTTATTCACAACAGATCTTTCGTTTATCGTGATCGTGAGGTTGTCCATCTACGTCTTATGCAAGACTACTTCAACGACAATCCAACGTATGTGCCAACATTTTTCCGACGGCGTTTTCGGATGCATAAGGAGTGATTGGGCGTATTTTATACGCATATTTTGAATGTTTTTGATTGATTTTAATGCTTAGTTCCTGCTTATTATTATCTTTTGGAGTTAATTGTGGAACTAATAAATCTTTTTGATGATTTTTAATAGGTTTGGGAGAAAAGCTTCGATTTTTTAGAAGAGTTTTTGAAGTTGTGAAGCTGTAAAGAGAGAGCTGTGCGAACAGGCTGAGCGGTGTGCCCATACCGTCTGGATACAGTCCGAATTGGAGTTGACGAGAAGTTGGGGGCTGCTACTTTGACTTTTAACTATGGGCCTTTACTTTATTCCCTTTTTCTTTGTTAGTGGGCCTATGTGCCACATTATTTCTTTAGTAATTAGCCTAGGTTTTGTTTTACTTTAGTATATATATGTTAGGAAACTTAAAACATAAAACAGTAATCATCATTCACGCCTACTTTGAAGAAGGCAGACCTGGGGCGTGATTTTTCCAGCCAACAATTCAAGTTTTATTTCTTCATCTTCTTCACTATTTTTCTTTTATTTTCTTGTTTTATTTTATTATGAGTTCTAGCTAATTTTTTTATTCCAGCAACAATTAAGGAAGCACTAGCAAGATTATTTTGTGAGATCTAATTTGTTCTTATACTTTATTTTATGCTTGTATCTGTGATTCTCTGTGTTTATTGTCATTAATTATTTTAATCCATTAGGTAGTGCGCAATATTTAGTGGGTTAGAATTAATTATACAGCCAATTGAATCAGTCATACATAATTGTGGTTTAGGTTTGATTAGTGGTAAATTGACACATCAGGGTCAAGGGAAAAGCAGTCTTAATTCAATAATCCTGCGTTAGAGTTTATTGGTTTTGAATCGGGTTTCTCTAGAACTTAATGTTGTCGACTCATTAAATCTATAGAGCGTCTCTTATGGTTGTCAGTCGATTAGGGTAGTAATTAGTGAAGCGTCTTCCTAATTACCGAATAATTAAGGAGAAATAAGATCACGTCAGAAGCGTCTTCGGTGGTTATAACTGGTTTGCTTGCATGAATTAAAGTTATATTTGCATCAATGATCGGAATAATTAAGTTAGGGTGGACTTAATTGATTGCTGGAATTCTTTATTAATTGTTTGATTTTTCTATTTATTTATTTAGTATTGGAACCATTGCAATTCTTTTAGATTTTATTTATTTATTTCTATTTTAGTATTTTCATATTTTCCCCATAAATTTCATTTTTGTTGAGTTTCTTTGCAGGTTGAATTTTAGGAGAATTCTCGCCGATCCCTTGGGAGACGATCTTGCTTACTGCTGTCTGCGCAGTGTGGGCATACCGGCTGACTGCCGGATATTTTTGGTGTAAAACGACGCACCAAGGAGTTATTCTTGTGCATATATCGTCAATGCTATGCAAGGTGAAGATGGTTACTTCCAGATGAGTCATGATGCTGCGGGTCGGGACTCTCTCACGCTTTTGCAAAAACGCACGGTGGTTATCCGCCAATTAGCCACCAGCGTTAGTGCGGATACTTTCGACGAGTATCTCAAGATCGCTGACACGACGGGGCGTCTATGCCTAAAGAAATTCTGCAGAGTGTCATCCGGGCATTCGGTGCCGAGTTTCTTCGACGTCCTACGGCAGCGGATGTCCAACGCCTTCTTCAGATGCACGAGGCGCGACATGAATTTCTCGGGATGCTCGGGAGTCTAGATTGTATGCATTGGGTGTAGAAGAATTGCTCAAAGGCGTGGCATGACGCATTTACACGCGGTGATCAAGGGGAGCCCACCTTGATTTTGGAGGCCGTTGCATCCCACGATTTGTGGATTTTACATGGCTTCTTCGGTGTCGCCGGCTCGAACAACGACATCAACGTTCTGAACCAGTCGCCTCTATTCTCCGACATCTTGGGAGAAACGTCGTCGCCGGTGATCTTTGAGGTCAACAGACACTACTACCAGATGAATTACTACTTGTGCGATGACATATATCCGGAGTGGCCAACGTTCGTCAAAATTTCACCGATGAAGACCAATCCAAATGAGGCGAGGTTCAAAAATATGCAAGAATCGGCACGAAAGGATGTCGAACGTGCCTTTGGAGTGCTTCAAGCTCAATGAGGAATCATTCGAAGTCCGGCCTAAAATTGGTACGTTGAGCATCTAAAGGACATCATGTCGGCTTGTATTATTCTCCACAACATGATTGTGGAGAACGAAGGTGAAGGAGCTACCCATTGGAGAGATGACGACTCAGGACACGGGGCATGTAGTAGTGACTCGACGGAGAGTGTTCGAGCAAACCCGCCTAGCTTCGAGGAATACGTGCAAAGAGATGCAACTCTCCAAGATAGGTAGATACATGCCCAACTCCAACATGATTTGGGCACGTTTCAGACCTCTAGGGCCAGAATAGTTATTTTAAGCTATGTTTTTAAAATTTTAAGTTTTATGTAATTTGTAGGTTTTAAAAATTAATGTAATTTTAATTTGAAGTAAATCATGTTATTTATATTTGTGCAATTAAAGTTAAATGAAAAATACAAAAATTAAAACTAAAAAGAATGAGTAAGATAATGAGTCATCTTAGTGTGGGCTCCTTACACATAAATGGTCCTTCACTCTATTGAGTATTGAGTAAGAAGCTTACTCAACGATTGTTGATGCTCTTAGGGATTTGTTTAGAGCAAAACTGACTTCATTAAAAAAGAAAAAAAAAAAAAAGAATTCATATGTCATTTTTTCAAAATCCGCATAATCTTTTAATTAAAAAAATATTTAATTAAATTATGTTTGAGAAAAGCATGAATTGATTTGAATTCGGAATCCGATGGGCTCTCGTTTCTGAAGGAGGATGTTTGATTACCAGCTAAAGCTGAGATTACAGAACCTTCTTCTAAAATGTCCAGTCAAAATATGTTGGTTCTCTACGTTTATAGCAGAGAAGCAATCACATCCGTTTTACCTAAAGACATTTTCCCATATATTTCAAGAATGCTCCAAGGCCAGAGCGCGCGAAGCAGGCAAGCAAGCCCACGCAAGGATGATCGTATCTGGGTTCAAACCCTCAGTATTTGTTGCCAATTGTTTGCTTCAGATGTACATTAAATGCTCCCGTATGGAGTGTGCCGGTAAAGTGTTCGACAGAATGCCTGAACGGGATCGCATCTCTTGGAACGCAATGATTTTTGGGTATTCCGTCAATGGGAATATGGGGTTAGCGCAGTCGTTTTTCGACTTCATGCCTGAGAGAGATGTGATTTCTTGGAATTCTTTGGTCTCGGGATATTTACAGAATGGGAATTGCTTGAAGTCGGTTGAGGTGTTTGTGATGATGGGGAGAGACGCTGTGGCCTGCGATGAGACCACGTTTGCTGTTGTGTTGAAATCATGCGCGAGTCTGGAAGATTATGTTTTGGGGCTACAAGTTCACGGAGTTGTAGTGAAGTTGGGGTTTGAATGTGATGTGGTAACTGGAAGTGCTTTGTTGGATATGTATGCAAAATGCAAGATGTTGGATGAATCCCTACTGTTTTTTGATGCGATGCCGGTGAGAAATTGGGTGTCATGGAGCGCGATTATTGGTGGCAGCGTTCAAAATGGTGAGCTTGAGGGTGGACTGGAGCTGTTCAAAGAGATGCAAAGAGAGGGAGTTGGGGTCAGCCAATCTGTTTATGCTACTGTTTTCAGGTCTTGTGCGGCTTTATCCGATTCAATGTTGGGTTCACAGTTGCACGGCCACGCACTGAAGAGCGATTTTGGAGTTGATACCATAGTCGGTACTGCCATGTTGGATATGTACGCGAAATGTGGCTATTTGCTCAATGCTAGGAAGGTTTTCAACTTGTTTCCAAACCATAACCTGCAATCTTATAATGCATTGATGGTTGGATATGCTAGAGGCGGTCGTGGACTTGAAGCTATGCAGATATTTCTGCAGTTATTGAGGTCTAATCTTGGTTTTGATGAAATAAGCCTATCTGTGGCGTTTAGTGCTTGTGCAGTAGGCAAAGGACTTACGGTAGGAACTCAAATACATGGTTTAGCAGTTAAGACTCCCTTCAGTTACAGCGTTTGTGTGGCCAATGCCGTTTTAGACATGTATGGTAAATGTGGAGCACTACCCGAAGCTTGTCGCTTGTTTGATGAAATGGGAAGTAGAGATGCTGTGTCGTGGAATGCGGTCATTGCTGCTTGCGAGCAGAACAAGAATGAGGAGACGTTGCCACTATTTGTTGGTATGCTTCGTTCAAGAATGGAACCCGATGAGTTTACGTATGGAAGTGTTCTGAAAGCTTGTGCGGGCAGGCAGGCTCTGCAGCATGGGAGGGAGATCCATGGTAGAGTCATTCAGTGTGGGATGGGGTTGGACTCGTTTGTGAGCAGTGTGATCGTTGATATGTATTGCAAGTGCGGTGTGGTGGAGGAGGCCGAGAAGCTTCACGACAGGATGGAGGAACGCACGCTAGTTTCGTGGAATTCCATCATTTCTGGTTATTCGTCGTCTGAACAGAGTGAAGGGGCGCAGAAGTACTTCGCTAGGATGTTGGAGATGGGAATCCAACCTGATAACTTCACTTATGCTACTGTTCTCGACACGTGTTCCAATGTGGCGAATGTTGGACTCGGGAAGCAGATCCATGCTCAAGTGATCAAGCAAGAGCTGCAGTCGGATGTGTACATCGTGAGCACACTAGTTGATATGTATTCGAAATGTGGGAACATGGAGGACTCTGTTTTGATGTTCCGGAAATCATCCAACCGTGATTTCGTGACGTGGAACGCTATGGTTTGCGCCTATGCTCACCATGGACATGGGAAGGAGGCTCTGCAGGTGTTTGAGAACATGCTGCTCGAGAAGGTGATGCCTAACCACGCAACCTTCGTGGCAGTTCTGCGTGCTTGTGCGCACATTGGTCTTGTAGACGAAGCACTTGAATACTTCTACGCGATGCAGAAGGACTATGGATTGGAACCGCGCTTAGAACATTATTCGTGCGTGGTTGATGCACTGGGAAGGTCCGGGCGGATCAGTGAGGCTTTGAAGGTGATTCAAGATATGCCTGTGGAGGCGGACGATGTGATTTGGAGAGCTCTTCTTAGTAATTGCAAGATGGAAGGGAATGTGGAGGTGGCGGAGATAGCAGCGAGGGCTCTTCTAGAGATGGACCCACAGGACTCGTCTGCATACGTTCTTCTATCGAATATGTATGCTGATGCAGGAATGTGGGGGGAGGTTTCGAAGATGAGGAAGATGATGAGGCGAGGTAGGCTGAAGAAAGAGCCGGGTTGTAGCTGGATCGAGGTGCAAGCGGAGGTGCATATGTTTTTGGTGGGGGATAAAGCTCATCCACGGCGCCATGAGATATATCAGAAGATGGATGTTCTGATGGCTGAGATGAAATGGGATGTTGATGAGCTTCACATCTCCATTTCTTAACCTACTTTGAGGAATAAAGGAATTGCATAAGCTTTAAGAGAGAAACAACCCTCTGCAACTTGCTACAACATCCCCATATTTATTTGCTTCACTATCCCTTTAACTGCACATACATCAACAAAAATGCTCATAATTGTGCATTTTTTTTTTTTTTGTCTACAAAAGAATTTTCTTTAGTGAATGTATGACAGCTTACAATTTTTTTTTGTTTTTTGTAAAGACTATTTTCTTGACCGTTTACTATGGCGACAAATAATTAAATTATCACTATATTTATTCATTTTTCTACTACTTCAAAGTGCCGAATAATCCCAAGGGGTTGTGGGTCTTTTTCTACCCCCATGGGGATGGTCTATAGGGTTCATTACACTTACCTAGCCAACCTCTGCTTGTAATTGCTGAAGTTTATAGGATTAAATATATACATTAGTTGTCAAAACTATGTTCGTGTTTTCATTCATGTACTACAGTTGAGCCAATATTAAATGTTTTTTTATTATTAATACATTATACTACCTCCGTCCATCAACAATATACAATAATTATCCGATTTAACGTCCATAAATATACTACTTTCTTTTTCTGGATATGACCCCATTTTCTTTTTTTAACTACAACCATTTAATTTATATGGCCCCACACTCAATTCAATCACAACCACTTATTTATACTTAACACATATCTATCAACTATTTTCTTAAAATTCGTGTCCACAAAAGCTTTATATTCTTGATGTAGGGAGGTAGTATGTATTTATCATGTAGTCAAACAAAATGATGATGTACAAAGTCCCTACAATCAAAAAAAGGGCCATTTTTAATTGATAACAGAATCATGATGTACCAAAGTCTACAGCCTACAACTAGAAATCAAGACAGCTCGAAACAATGGAGATAGATCTTAATGTTTTTCAATTCAAAAATCTGCCACACCTTTTCGGAGGGAGAAGCAATCTTGCAGAGGTTTCAGCCTTGCTAAGGAACTTTCGTCTCAAGAAAATCGCGGTGACCTGCTGGAAAACCGAATGTCATCATAAGAATCTTACCTGAAAAAGGAAATGTGCACATTATTCGACTTGACATTACACGACGCTATGCTAACAAAAAAGCTAGAGAGACCTTATTCAGAAAGCAGTAATAGATCAAATATCACAGAAAATCGTCTGCACATCTAAATCTTCAGATTTCTTTATGAACTTAAGAAGTGGTAGCGTTAAAGGCAGGTACCGAAACGTATTCCACAAAAATGAGCTTTTTTCATTCACGAGTGTGAAAACGCAGTCAATGAAGAACTTACCATAGTTCAATCTTTAGCAACTCGTACAATCAAGCCACTTGGCGTCTGACTGATTTTGAGTTGACCCGAACCAATCAGATCTCGTAGATGAAATCTCATATCTAGAGGAGAAAATCTCAGACGCTTCATCTCCAAAGAAGCCATCATCATCTCCTTATATTTTCTACGGTTTAGAAGAGACAAAAGCTCCTTCCTTCCCTGAAAAAAGTATTGAAACATATAGTTATATATAATATTGCTTAAGAGAAACACATTGCATATCTCAAATTGAAACCCATATTATGTTTCATACTCATGTGCATTGTATTACTTCTTCACAAAATTATACACCTGTGCATCTCAAGATGCACGCAGAGATGAGAGAAAATAAACTAAGCCAGGTCGTATAAGGAGAATGATCATACAAAGCTACATACTATGTCAGAATTCAAATTCAGCTAGTTATCGAGATCCAACATTTTCTTATGATAAATCTGCAACCAAAGAGAACGCACACTTAGTGCATATCATGGATAAAATGGCCTACAATGATATTGTTCTTTCCTGATATAATAATAAATTGAGAACCCATTGATATATGTGAAGTAGATGCAATACTAAGAATAAGGAGGAAATCACACTAATCTCACACTTGCAGTATTGTGGTAATCAATGAAGCTTTCCCAATTTTTTTTTAAAAAAATGGAGAATCAAATTTTACATATTGAAACATCTCATTCTTACCTGTGAGAGACCTTTGAGCACTGAGCCAATATTTGGAATTGAAAACCAATACATGTTCTGATCAATAAGTTGGCGAATCTAGAAGGAAACTGCAATGGTTAAAAAGCAATATAACAAACCGGAAACCGGGAAGAAAGGAAGAGCAAAGCACAGTCCTCAGAATAGATCTCCATTTAAAAAGAAGTGGGTGTGTGTGTGTGTGTGTGTGTGTGAGAGAGAGAGAGAGAGAGAGAGAGAGAGAGAGAGAGAGAGAGAGAGAAGAGAGACAGAAAGAACTTACTGCAGGTTACTCAACATTTCTTGTTTTAAGCACCAGAAAGAAGCCGATTAATTTAAATGTAGTACACTCTCAAAAAACTGTTTATCTCAACTTATGACACACTGACGTGACATGTACATAACCCATATCAAAAACACTTTGGGAAATTCAGGAATTTGTCTATACAACCTCGAGTAAGAAACACAAGATGGAAACTGCAGAATAGAGCTGGACAACAGACAACTATGGTAGACACAATCTCAAAATGTTATTAAACCAAGTTTAATGATTTGAAACCAATTGACTAAAGCCAAGCCTGAGTACATTCATTTTTTAGATTAAAATAAAGATAGGTATACTTACAAGAAGGCCAGCACTAATTAATTGAGAGATATGTTCCTCTTTCACCTTTCCCCCTAACGACAAAAAAGACCACTGCAAAGCAACCAAGATCTACATCAGCCATCTTACCTTGGTCAATAACTACTTATATATTGGTGAACAAAATCTGTAACATAAGTTTGAAAGAAGGGCTGAGTTCTGATGGTTTGTGAACTACTGGGGAGGAAAAGGGAAACCTGGCAACTAAATATTATCAGCAGTCCTAGTGCCTTAGCAGAACGAGTCAAAAACTATTACTATTTCTCAGTTCAAGCAATAACATAGATATATTTTGTACACATGTCTGTGTCTACTGACCCAAATAATGCTGGATCTGATAGAATGAACAGAAATGGTGCACAAATTATCAAGCAGCCTAAGATAAAATTGGTCCACTCGGGAAAAGTGCAGTCATTAGTGATATACAAGTAAATTTACAAACACGGTTATAATTCATCTGGAACTGTATTCAACACTATACAACACAGCCAAGCTCCTCATTCCATCCATTAATCACCCAAGGAAAACTTCGAAAGTAACTAGCACAATTCTTCCAAATTTAATTCAACATTTAACAAGTAAAAAAGAGTATGTGCACATGGTAACTGATTCATTGTCCCAATGACAAACGACACCATCATCTACTTCTTACTAAATCAACAAATAAAATAATAATTTGATGCAGCAAATATTGCAGTCATACCTGAGAAATATACGCGAGAATCATAATTCTAATAAGAAATAACTGCACCAAATTTTTACATAATTTCTTACCCTTCTTTTAGTTGATCTCTCACCAAGCATTATGAATAGGATATTACTTTTTCTTTACTGTTAAAAAAAATCCCTCTGCATGTTGAACTTGTACTTATAAATGATTGGCAAGATGTCAAATGAAGGGAAATAGATAGTATGGAAACGCCTTGAGTTAAGTATTCTTTCATGAGTCGGAACTTGAACAAAAATGATCGCAGGAAGACAGATACAAAGTAATAACCCCAAGACGATGCCACTCCTCTAATTTGCTAACCGGACAGGAACAAAATATACATCACACGTGAGCTCCTTAGACCTATCAAAATTTAATACTGCCTCAAGCAACACCTATATCATGAAGCAGAAATGGTCCTTAAGCTTGGATATCAAGAACAAGCATGGTATTATGGGACTTCCTGAGATCTTGGTTATTTCCCAATTATCACATACAACAAGTAAAATGCCCCACTAGATGCACTGAACTAAATGAAATAATATGAAATTGGAAAAGGATACAACATAGTTTTTGAAAGCCTAAAATCCACACAGAGCTTGAGAAGTTCACGACAGTCTGTCACCTCCAACCAAATTCAGCTAGATGCGTCATGCGATCACCGACATGTGCAAGGATGATTACTAGAATGCATAAATAAATTGATATGTGCAACCAACACTTATGACAGTAAAAATTAGCAACAGCAAAAACTGTTCAGTCAGGCAATCGTACACACAGAGTGAGGAATATATTACATACCAGCTCTTGATGACCAATGCTGGTGTCAAGCTTGGACTGTATGACATGAGTCTTGAACCACTCAAAAACTACAAGATTATTTGTGTTCTTTTCTTCCATCCTTCTCACAACATGTTCAATCTGAGAATTTTCAAAGAAGACCCTAAATTAATCATCACTGAGGATGAGGAGAGAAAGTGACATATTAATTTCAAAGACAAGGGTCTTGATGGGAAACCTAGGATTCATATTGGATGCTGTTACACGTAGATAGCAAGGACTTCAACAACAAACGAAAGAAAAAGTGTCCTCCCGTCAAACTCCAGATGCTAAAACCAAGCATATTACATTTTTTTCCAACTTTTTCCAACAAATAAAACACTACTTATTAGAAATATAAACCATATTTAAATGCCCCAATGAAGCTACTAATGCAGGAATTATGAAACCGAGAGTAATCCACTTTGAAGAAAAAGTACATCATATTTTCCCATAACTTCTCTAACAAATATAAACAGGATACTAAATAAAAGTGTTGGGACTAAGCATATTAACACCAAAAATCAGAAATAGCAAGTGCTGAGAGTACCTATCAAGCTTGCAAGCCTCATTAGCTCTTATTGTTCATATTTAAGTGGCAATACCATGAGATATTTAAAAGCACTCACCTTAACAAATGTGAAGACAAACTTAATTTCATTGGAATATAAATGGTGTTCTACATAGCTTAAGGTCCCTTTCTTGTACTCAAGCAAATAAACGTCAACAGAAAGATGAGAATCTATTTCCATGGTACGGACCCTCACACTCCAAAACTATTTTATCAGTTGGGATATCAACATTATTTTGTAGCAGTTCTTCACACAAGAAGTAGAAATTCTTAGATTGGTCTTTTCTTGTCCTATCGAACTACAGTGCCAGTGGAAGATCCAGGGTGTGAAACAACTTACAATTCATAAATAAAGGAAATATCCATTATACAGAGAAATCAAATCTGATAACTGCAGGAGCTAACAATATCCAACAACCACCACAGCCATAGCATAACTTGCCTGATAGTTTTTGCTTCTGATCAGGTTAGTTTTGCATAAACTGCTATACACTTGCCCAAGTAATGGTGGAAGCATGACTCATAGGACCTCCAGAATCACGAGATTAAACTAACTGGAGTTATGACACTGAAGAAAAGAACTAAAGACATAATTGCAAAGTAATTGAATCAACATAGGTAAAGTTAAAGATGGTGTAATTTGCAGAGGAAAATTTGGAAGCCAATACAAACCTAATTCTGCTACATTAATTTAGGTTGTTGATTTTTATTAAGGGAAATATCCAAGAGTGAAACTGCATAACACTAATCCATGCCCCTATGCAACTCAAGAAACCTACTTTAGAAAGAAAAGAAAAGGGATACAAATGCATAAATACAAGTATGATCAGTTAGAATATAAAGGGTTGTTCAAAACATCAGGACTCAGATGGCTTCTTTAAATATATGGAACCAACCTGATTAATGTAGTCATCTGTAAACATTATGGCATGATCATCCTGTCCAGTGTTTAACTTAAATATCCGAACCACTCTTTCCCTCTTAAGAGACTGCAGAATATGAGAAAAAGATTCTGATTTTAAATTCACTGCTCATGCCAAGCAATAAACAGATTATAAACAAGATGGGGTATAAGTAGAAAAAACAATTAGTTCAATTGGGAAAGGGGGAGAATGAGATAACGCATGTAAAATCTAGCACTTCTACTATTCCAAGGAAGCAGGAGAATACAAAAAACCAAGGCTTAAAATGTAATGAAGTATAAAAGGCAAGAGAGTGATAGAGTTGATCACAGACAACAGCACTCTTTATCATCATTAAGAGGAAAATTATGGAAAATACACAAATCATACATGATTATTTTGGCAAGATGAATATGGAAAGACAATAATGCAAATCAAAAGAAAAAAATTGTTCGTCTATAATTTGAGATTCTGAGGCAGGGAGAAGGGGAGAGTGGATCAGATCATGCATTATGATTTCTAAGTATTCCTATAAATTTATGAAGATTACTTCCAACAGTCAGAAAAAAAAAAAAAAAAAAAAAAAAAAAAAAAAAAAATGAAGTTTGGTTGTTAGCTAAAAAGAAGAGGAAAATGTTGGAAGAAATCAGTTTCTGCAAAATTGAGAAGCTAGCTGAAAGCGTGAAGTTTATGGGGGTGGCTTTTGCAGGCGCTTGGTAATACAGCATATATTCAGAAATTGTATTGGCAATTTGGACATTTCCTATCCTCAAAATAGTTTCATAATCCGAACATACTCTTGCATCAATTAAAAGATATAATTACGTACATACATATTTGTGCAGTAAAAATATAAATATATGTATATATAAAATTGAACATTTAACAAAAAAATTGAAAGGAAATTGCATTACAACAGAATTTTAGGATATAATGGTGAGTTCAGGAACAAAATACACTATAATCCCAAAAGCCCTGGGCCACTATCTCCTATATATTCTTTTCAACAGTCCCAGAAACAGGAGGCCTACTTCCAATTCATTCGCTAGCTCTTGTCGCTCTTTTAGTAGCCTATCAAAGCTTATAAAAAGCTGAAAACAAGCCCAAATAACAGTATATAAATTACTAGCTTGAAGCCTTGAACTCAATCCCAACGGAGCCAAGTGGTTATAAAAAGAGCTTTTCTCTCTGCTAGTTTGTATATTATCAATTATCAGGAACACAAAGTTACTTTAGTCAGATGCCACCTAAATTATTTAATATATATAAGCTCATGTGTTCCCTCACCTGCAGAATGATCTTAAGAACAGGAGCAAGGAGCAAGGAGCAATTACTAATACACCATTAAAGGTTTGTGCATCTACAATAATGCATGTTAAAAGAAGTTCCTTTCAATTTCGGTATTTAAAAAAAAAAACATTAATGTTTACCTCACCTCTATTTCCCTGTCCACTTCAGTCCTATTTTTTATGCTGCTGTACAACTGCGACTGCAAGACAAAAGGTGGAATTGAAACCTGAAGACACGCAGTTCTCCAAACTTAAGATTTCGGCTGAATGCAGTGGAAGTAATTTTTGGTAGGAGTATATACAATGTCTTTGGCAGCTCTGAATTCTACCAACGGCATATTAGTATGTTTCAGTAGCAAGATTACTGAACCAAAATTAAGCTAGAAAAATGCACAGATACAGCATTCTAGTACTAAAGGAGTTTTTGTCAGCAATCATATATATCAGTCACTTTTATTCCCTTCCAAATTCCAACAGCAATCCCTAACGATGTATTAAAGTCAAAATTGGGGAAACCTGAGAACTTCCATATTACACTTAATCTTCAAATGTCATCAGCAAACTCAAAATATCTTTTAGTTTTGTAATCCTGTTCACATTTACATCATCTCCCAATTAAGACACCATGTAAACAACATGCAAAATCAAATTTAGATTTGAATAAGGGCTATCTTGTTTCATATATCTAGATCACCACTGATACTTTGTAATTTGTAATATCATATAATACAATTCCCCTCGTAGGCCAAATCCACAGTACATAACTTTGTCCAATATAGTGCAAGAACCAACTTTGGGAAGTGAAAAAAGTTTTTTTACCCGTTGAATATCTACTCGCTCGCATAAAGTGATAAAACCAAATTAAGTAAATAAACAACTCAAAATTCTTCATCAGTTTCTTCACCAAATTTCTCGAATCATCTAGCAATACATTAGGAATTAATTTGTTATAACCAATTAATTTAGTTCCATTTAATATCTGATCAACAAAACAAAGTTGAAAACTTTACCTTTTGAATGTGAGGAAACTGAGCGCGCATCATCCGAAGCGCCATCAAAGTATCACTGAATGTGAAATTGTCCTCTTTACGCCGCCAATTCCGCCCAAAAACAACATAACAATCACAACCAAATAATGAGCTAGAGAATCAGAAGAAGAAACAAACCCCAGAAAGAAATCCTAAATTAAAAGAATAAAACACATATCACTTGTTTAATATCAATCAAGAACCTCAACAATTACAGGGGGGAAAGGTTTCTTCTACCTAAAGAAAGAGAAGGTGAATTTTCAACATCCTTTTCTGTTTGGGGCTCTGCCTCCTCATGCCGTGGGCGCTTCCTGCTTGTTGATGGCTCCAACTCCGGAATTTTCTTACTCATATTTCACTGAATCTTCCAAACCAACTCGTTTCTTATTTTGTTTCCTGCGTTCTGTTCTTGTCTTATTTTAGTAGTGAAAAGTACTCCCTCCGTCCCGGCCAAGACGCTACATTTGCTTTTCGGCACGGGATTTAAGGAGTTATAGATTAATGTTTTGAGTCTTTTCGGCACGGGATTTAAGGAGTTATAGATTAATGTTTTGAGTGTGTAATAATAAAGTGACAAAGTAGGAGAGAAAAAATAATAAAGTGATAAAGTAAGAAAGAGAAGGTAATAAAGTGATAAAGTATGAGAGAGAATGTAATAAAAAAAAACTTAATTAGTGTTAATTAAGTGTTTAAAATTCCTTATTTTTGTCAAATATAGAAATGTAGCATCTTCGTTGGGACAGCCCGAAAAGGAATATGTAGCATCTTGGGCGGGACGGAGAGAGTATATTCTTTCTGAGGGCCCAACCTTTTCTATACGGATATGACGAGCAATAGATTATTAAAATGAATTTATACTCAAGTGGTAATAAAATTTATTTGAAAAAATAAAGGGTTAATAGCCAGAAAATACATGAACTTTCACCGAATTTACAAATTGCACATGACCTTAAAAAATAGCCTCAGAATACATGACCTTTTAATTTACTTGCAAATTGAACATGCATTGACCAACACATTAATCCCTGCTGACGTGGCTCTCGGAATTTTCCTACGTGGATGACCGGAGAAAATGGGAATACGACGTCGTTTTTACTTACGTTTTAACACTCAAAACGACGTCGTTTTGAGTGATTATAATTATAAAAAAAATCCCCAAATCTACAATCCATCACCACCGCCTGAATCCAGCCAATCCAACCCTGAATTCAGCCCCACGGCGACACGATGCCGTGTACAATCTACTTCTCCGAAGCCCTAGCCGATCGGATCCTCCGATCCTGGCCCCGCATGTACAAGGCCTTCAATTCGACTAGGGTTCCGGCTGTTGCAGAGGAGATCCCGACGAGGAGGATTTTCTTCGAGCTCCTATCGTTTCTAAAAAGTGGCTTCAGTAATCAACAATCAAGCGATCGTGGAGGCCATGGAAGGGGAGAAGATGGTTCATGTAATCGATTTGAATGCAATCGAGCTGGCGCAGTGGCGTGTTTGGGAAGCTGAGAATCTGTGCGTGTTTGGGAAAATGGGGAGGCGGCAGCTAGGGCTCGATTTTGAGAAAGAGAGTCTGCGTGTGCGTGGGTCGCGAGAGAGAATATGAGTGAGAGAGGAGACAGATGAGGATGAGAAGTGTCAGTGGCGGTGAGGGGGTCGACGACGGTCGCCACTGCCGAAGAAGAAAGGGGAGCCAGCGGATAGTGCTTTGTGTTGTGTGGTCGATGGAGATTTTTGTGGCCGGTGGAGATTCTTCGCAAATCTGCAAACTATGATTCTCTTTGGGAAAACGATGGTGGTGGAGATTTTTTTGAATGTGGTGGTGGTGGAGATGACGGAAAACGGTGGTGGTGGAGAGGGAAAACGGTGGTGGCCGGACTCAGACCGCATCGACGAAGGCGGTGGTTCATCGTTCTTTCATTTTTTTTAATTTCTTTTTCAATAAAAATGACACGTGTAATGCCAGATCAATAAAAATGCCACGCGTATTGCCACCTACAATGTACGCATATAGTCCACGTCATTGCCGGTCAACTTTAATTATAGCCGGAGTTGTCGCCGTGTGCAATTTACAACAAAATTCAAAGGTGATGTATTATGAGGCTATTTTTGAAGCTCATGTGCAATTTGCAAATTTCGTGAAAGTTCGTGTATTTTTCGGCTATTAACCCTAAATTATATGGGTATGTGTAACATACATTTTTCATGGGTATAAACATTTTATCAACATATTTACATGATTTAAAAAAAAATTATCTCTTAGTTTTGTATACAGATGTTTATTCTTCAATATTCTAGTCTCTAATGAGACGGATAATCAATTATTGTGATAAATTATATTTATAAATGTAAATATGTGTGGATATTTAACACAAGTTACTATACAATTTTGTGATGAGAACAAATGGCAAAATCGTTATTTACATAGCAAATTCATTACTTTGGTATAAATATTAGTTTATTTATTATAATTATAAATATAAGTAAAGTAATTGTCCGTCGAATTTCGACGGGTTACACAATAGTTGTACTATCTATTATTACATCGAGTTATCTTTATTTACAAAATTACCACGGTTGACTTTTTAATATTATGCATTTTTAAATTAAAATTGATTTTGAATATTATATCTATTACTTACATTGAATTATCTTTATTTACAAAATTACCACGATCGAGTATAATATAGATATAGATGACTTGATTATGCTTTCATGGGGGCGTTGACTCTGTAAATATTTCTTTTGTGACATGAAGACTGGTTTCAACATTTGTTTAACGTATAACAAATTAACAATTTGTTTTATCTTTACTATATTAGAGTATTTAATTTTATTCATTTTCAACATCATGCGTGAAACTGTGAATAGATGAAATAAAATTCAGTTTTTCTAAAGAAAATAGTTTAGCCTTTTGAGTTTAATATTTAGGTGATGCTTGCTTCATCACTCAAGCTAAAAACTAAGCAGCATAGACACCAAAAATGATGATTCTAATCTCGAGTAAAATCTAAATATCTGCTTTGAATACATTACGACCAATAAAAAGGTCATCTACTAAGCCATCTCCTGCTGTATGAGAATCAGATTAAGCTACATCTTCCTTCGTCTTAAACAGACATATATATATGCCTATCACTCTCTCAACAGAACAGGTAATGCAACTAGCTAATCCATATAAATATCAAAATTGTGTCGGGAAATATAGGTAGGTGCAATTACGTGATATAGTAATCAGACTCAACACTCGAACAAGATAGAAGTAGATTTCAAACCGAGTTCTCTTTGAGCAGCTTCCTTTACTTGAAACTCTCAGAATAAGAATTGCCACTTTCATGAGGATTTCAACTTGGACGAAGTAGATGCAAGATGAGATAGTGTCTTGTGCCCCACAACCATCAAGAACATTCCCAACAAGCCAAGTGCCTTCAATGTCGTGAATAGGTCCAACTGCAACAAGAAATGCAAATATGAGCAAGAAAGATCAGACAAATATTACTGACTCACTCTTTGACATTCGCAACTGAATGGCAGAACTTGGAACCAGAAGAAGATTTATGACTAGAAAACTTAATTCTGTTGCCTAGACTATAAGCAGGCAATTGACAAAGGTATTTTCAAGATCTACGCAACACAAATTCTCGCATAAAAGATCAGTGATATGGTGAGTTAAGTCATTAGAATACTGTCAGCTGCAATATGCAAGTGCGTGAAAATTGATTAAGAAAGAGTTGAGATTGATCCTGCACAAATCACAAGAATAGAAATATCTTAAAATTCCATTGAATGCACTTTAGAAAAATGCAAAACCATCCAGCCTAAAGAAGGATCAATTCAAATGAAAGTTACATTTAAAATAATAAATCAGCTCAATGGTAACTGCTAAGCAAACAGAAAATGCTAAACTATAACCAGAGGAAAATTGAGACAGACCTTTAACCAAAACAATGCATAGAGTGCCAGAACTGCTGCAATGCCCAGATGGAAGAGAATGGCAAAAGTTGAAGGGACAGTTGATTTTGGGAAATTCTTGAGGTTAGCACGAAGCTGAACGAGCTGCAGGACCACAAGAAGAAGTAGATAGTTTAACCATCTAAATAGTTGCTATATGAAAAGGAGATGGGGACATTCAAAAAAATAATTATCTATCTACTCGTGGAAGTAATAAGAGGAAAAAGTTAATCTACACGTACCCCAGCCAAGAAACCAAAAAATGGTATGAGTACAAGGCCCAAGAAAGCAAGAGAAAGCTCCTTAGCGGGCCGCTTTTCTGGAGCCCTGAATATGTGAGTGATCTCCGCCTTAGGCCCATATCTAGAGTATGGGTCAACAGGTTGTGGAGGAGGACGAGCGGCCTTTTCAGGTGCATCAGGGAGATCTAATTCAGCATAGCCCAGAGGTTGCAAGAAAGAATTCTCCTGAAATAGATCAAACAAAGGAATTTGAAACAGAATAAGCAGTCAATCCTATATAAGTGAATTGGGAGCTCAACCAAAAAACAAATGAAATGCTTTTTAAGTCAGATAAATTTACCATGTCAGAGTCTCCAACTGTGAGTTGGATATCGTATCTACCAGATAGGTAGAAAAACTTTTCAACTAGCCCCAGGAAATCCTACAAGATAAAATAAAGTTAGATACAATAACACAAAATGATATAGGTCCAGGTGCAGGATATATTACATCAATGATCAATAGGAGGACTGCAAACATACAGGAATCTCAAAATGGAAGCACAAATAGTGGGGACAATTATAATTCTAAAACATAAAAAGTTGTGACCTAGACTGGAGGCACTTTTGGAGAAATTGTATCAAGCATCACACAGAATTTTACTCAAGGTCATTTGGATGAAAATGGTAATACAGCACTTAACTAGTATTATCTCAAACTTCTTCCCTGAGTTTCCCACCAAGAAGATGTGATCAACTCCACTTTCATGTCGCAATTTGAGGAATGCCTGAACAGAACATCACTCAGAAAGACTTCACTAAGAAATAATATAGTTCAATTTATAAAGACTAGAATGGAAACCTGGTGAGGCTTGAAAGCATTTCCAGAAGGAGTGGTCAAGTCAAAGGATAACCTCAACTTCTGGAGATGATTAGCTGATAAAGCAACAGCATTTTCACCTGGTAACTTTAGCCTGAATTACACGACAGACGGACAGAGTATAAGAGCAACTTCTATTTATGTCGTTTCATGATAGGCATCATAAGATTCCCAAGAAATACTGCAGTTCATGTGTGAAAACCATATGCAATTTGGAGGACCTTGAATAATTTTATTAAATGGGGAGCAGAGCACATAAAAGAGCAATACAGTAGATGATACCAGAGATACAATCAAATAAACAAACCCCAGCTAGCTACGTCCCTAATCACGTAAAAATATGCTGATGGAGAACACTAAACAAAAAGAAATGAGAGGTCAGGGGTCAGCCACTCAAGTAAACATTGCATAACTTGAGATATGAAAAAGCAGCCAACATATGAGAGTCCACAAAGAGCATAATTGGTGCAGAAAGAGTTGTGAGACATAAACTACATCTTGAATCGTAAAAAGGGTAAAAAATAACATAGGCAATAATAGATCCCAGCATAGTCAAAAATCAAACAAAAAGAAGTCAAGTAAAAGATCACATTGTCATAACAAGAGAAGCTAAGGGTTTACTTTTTCTGGGTCTCTATACTCCCGTGATCACCATCAAGTATTACAATCTCTGCATTGTCAATCTTGATAACTCCAGTTATATGAACAAGCACTTTAGTTCGCCCGCCAGTCACATAGGTTTTCTTATGTTCTGGATTGTCAAATATAACCTACAAATGATGAAGAGAAGAGGAAGATTTACTAGATGGAAGAGTGAGATGAAACAATTAAGGAGATGAACAGAAGAAATGTTACTACCTCAAAAGAAAAAACATAGCTCCCAACATCAACATTTTTTGGCAAGGTTTCCAAGACGTGCATTCCACTTACTGCATCAAACTTTAGCTTCTGCATCATGGGAAATCAAAAGGCCCATAGTTAAAGGTGCTTGAAACATGAAGGTGGCTATTTTAAGTTATTATAAACAAACTTCCAGCTTTTTATAAAGTCCTCTGCTAAATAGAAGCACCTGGTCAATGACAGAAGCATCTTTTGAACCAGAGATAAAAATCTGCATGAGCCTGACTGACAGAGTAGGAGCAGGAGAACCCAATACAGTGCTGACCCGAACCTAAGAAAACAGTGAGAATAAGTACAGGCCCCCACATTCGCTACATTGGAGAAAGAACTCCAGGACAAGCTTGAGTAAAACAATAAACTTTATCAATATCTCCATTATGATTCTGTTATACAGATTTAACATGGGCAATAATTTCATTCGGACCGCACTGACATCTGAAGTTAAAACTTCATTCCTTATTTCCACAAGCGAAAAGTAAAGAAAATTGAAAGAATGTAACTGAGTACAGAAAGGGAAACCACTAGGCAATAAATAAAGTTAAAATTAGGGTACAAAACTATCGGATGGACCTTAAGTTGATCTTTCTTGGTAACTGAAATGACAGTAGCGGGCAGAGATAAAATCAGAGGAGTGGATCCCCTGGAGCAAAAATGAGAAAATATATTAGAGTCGCTAGGGTAAAGTACAAAGTCTTACAAGAGCAGCTACAAGGTAAAGATCCAAGTTATAAATTTAAAAATCAGGATGTGCTTTATTGTACGAAGTCCTAAAGAAGGCTAATTTCCAAAACACTTGCCTAATGTTTTCCAAGTAACTCAAGGCATCAATTTGGTGATACAAATCTTGGCTACTTCCAGGAATTCCAACACCAAGGAAAAATTTTGCCAAGCCCAAAATTTTCTCCCCAGGAAGCTGCAAGTTAAAATCTCAGTTATGTCTAAAGGAAGAAATAATTTACAAGAAAAACAAGTTACACAAAAGCAATTCCAAGTATGTGAAACCATACATTTAAATTTTCAGATGTAGCTGCTGCAACGGCTGCGATTCCACGGACCACTGATGCAGAGGCTGAAAGAGGACTCTGATGTCCCCGTGCACCGACAAGTTTCTCATCAAAGTAACAAGTCCCATCATCTGAGAGAACATCAAACAGAACAATGAGTAAAGAATAGCACAATGTAATGTTTGACTTAGAACTTTTAGCTAGTAATACTAATTTCAGCATACAGGATAGAAGGTTAAGCAGAAACAGAAAAGTTGCCTAAGTAGGACCCTGTTGCAGCATCAGAATACAAATTCAGTTTCTATCACCCCAGTTGCAAGCATCAGGACATCTACATGGATCGGCCTTCTTTAGGACAATATACTCTAATTTCAAGGGAATTGGGGAAGGGGAGGAATTGTCCTGCCCAGAAGATGGAAGATAGAGGCTGCAGGAAAGCATATATAATCATGGAGTGGATAACATGTTAAGAGACCTTCACCACAGTTCACATTTTCAGTTACATCCACTAATCTATCATGTTCAGCCTTTTATATAGTGGGTCCAATGGGGCACAATTTCTATCGTAATTTTTCCAATATATAAAAGCATAAGTGGTATGCCCATATGACATAATCAGTTGTGAAACAGAATAATCTTCATTTAATCATAAAGATAAGAATTTAAAAGTCTTAAGTTGTTAACCAATTAACAAGCATCTACTAAACTACAATCTAGCTCATGTCTACACTGTGTCCTTAATCCTTATCATATACTTGAGCAACATTTAAAGACGAAAGAAGAATGTACTAACTCCTAATCCTTCCAAAAATAAACTAAAATTATCGTGACCTTGTAGCTGTACAACCCAAAAACAACTGTGATGGAGTATAAGCTATTGAGCATGAACAAAAGAAAAACAAATATAGTAAAATGGGTAGGAAAAAAGAGAAGCCCCTACCGTATCTTTCAATACCATCAAAGAGCTTCAGGATGCCACTTTTCAGAGTTGTAATCTGGCATCGAAAGTAAACTTAGATCAGATTATTAGACATGAAAATTGAACAACTGCCTTTAAAATCTTGAGATAAAGAAGAAAGGTCGGTAGTATAGCAGCTAAGTATAGAGAGAGAATTACACAAAATCAATACTGCCATACAGCTAATGCGACCTAAACTCCATAATCACATTCTTAATGCATTTGGTAAATGTGATCCAAGCATCAATTGTCTAATTTACTGTCAAGGTACTCAAATAATATGAGAAGTTATTGGCTAGTCAAAAACTAAACGAATCAAGACTAACCAGGGAATGATCAATCTGAGGAGTTGCTAAAGAAATAACTCCAGCCAGGGTTTCAAGTGCTATCCCTGTAAAATAAAAGCCAAGTAGATAAACAGTGCTGATAGAGTACTAAGAGTAGTACATCATAGTAAGCTAAAGCTAAGCTACAATGGTAACAGAAACATACTCCAGTAAATAAACAACATCTATCTGTCGAAATAAAAGGATTATGTTTAGCTAGCATTGTAATTTATATCTAGATGACGAGTTAAATACCAGCAGCATTGTTACTAGACTCTGGATTGTTGGAACTAAGACGCCACTTTCCATCACTCTGACCAAGAGCCTGCCAAGAAAGGACAGAAGTTTAGGCATTCAAGTATTACATATAGTAAACACAGATCACATTTAGTAATCTAGAGTACGTATGCAATACATCCAGATCCCACCTTTATTGAGCGAAAAATTCTATCAGCGTCTCCGAGATGAACATCCACTTCAGACGCATGTTCCTGATACCACATGCATATACCATGTGAAAAGAAATCAATAGAAGACAAAATGATAATAAGAAATAAACAGCAAAATGCTGCTCCAGAAAGCTAGGGGAACTGCGGAAACTTTTTACAAAAAATTACATATGGGCAGCGAATGGTCGGTTTCAGGAGCAATTATTAAAACTTTCATAAAAAAAAATTCTGAACATGCATATACTTTTGTAACCTAGTTCAAAATTGATTGAAAGAGATACTAACAGGAACTGGTGAAACCTTTACCTTCAGAAACACTAATCCTCCAATGGAATAGTAAAAATCAATAAGTGAATTGGCACCATTTAGAGAGCCCTTAAGTCTAGACTCAGTTCCCTGTGGCCAAGAACATAAGGATAAGGATCAGAACAGTACATCTTCACGTCAAACAAGAACAAGATTTTACATAAATTGTAGCTAATGGAAGAAAGATCTTCAATACCCGTAAAGCTTCACTATTGAGCTCACACTTCAGTATGCTGTTAACCCTTAATGCATGGAATAAATCCTTTAAAGCTGAAGATGTAGACTTTAAGGGGTCCGCCACAGAAGCACAAGATGAAGTTCTTATATCATGCTTCTTTTCAATTCCAAGAACCTTAAATGTCTTTAAAGCCTCATATGTCTCCTCCAAACTGGAAATAGTACAACAAAGTGAGATCGCCAGCTATCTTAAACCACATATGCTAAGTGGTATACTTTTAACAAGCAGGTCACAGTAATGATTAGCATCAGCCTCAGGGAATATACAGTGGAGACAAGAAATAAAGTATTGCACAAAAGCATTCATTTGGACCGAAACAGTAAGCCAAGGTCTATGCAAATCCCAATTCAAATGACACAAAAAGCAATGCATTATATGAAGGTCAGCGGGCAGTGGACACTGATATGCAGCTTGCATACTAGAGTCAGAAGAGCACCCCGTCCGAAACAATAACCAGAAGTTGCAAATGGTGAATAGACACTCCATCGATTTCGAAAAGGACACTCCATCTTATGCAAGGTGATCAAGGAAAATCACGAATTCTGTTTAAATTAGCTAAAAAATCGAGATTGGAAGCTCACAACAACAATAATAACAGTCAACTTACTAACTAATCTTGTATTAGAATAACAGATCTTCCAAATCATCAATGACTGTGAAATCACAAGAGATTTTCCCCGCGTGATTCGCCCTCGAAGAAATAAAAGCGGCCAAAACATTCAACCAGAAAAACCCTCAGAACCTAGAATTTGCGAGGCAAATACATCGCGAAGAGCGTGGGTTTAGAGAGGGTTTATAACCGACCTTCCATAAGATCCATCAGTCGGAGAAAAGAGCTCCAATGCCGCAGATCGATGAGATTCCGACACCGGACTGAAGACGGCCGATTCGCAGCACGCCGCCAGCACCAAAACCGCTAAGACCAGTAATCCTAAATCTCGAGCCATTTCCTGAGGAAAATATTGGCGATGATTAGTGAATCAGAAGAACGAGAATCATTCAAAGTGAGAGCTGGGTGATGAAATGTGGAGGAGATTGGATGCTCACTGCGGAGAAGAAATGTTGGAGTCTTCGCTTCAGTGACTATACGGAACAGAGGTTGGTTTGGTGAGGTCGAGACTTTAGTCTACAAACGGTGACGTATGGTGAAATTCCATATCTACCCGCCCTCTGAAACGGCTCTTATGTTTGGGCCGGCCCAAAACACTCGAAAAAATCCAAACTCACCCTCACAATGCCAAAAGTTAGGGTCTGCATTCGATTATATTGTTCAATTTTTGCTATTTTAGTTCGGTTTAAAAAAAATTAAATCGAGCTGAATTAACTAAAATTATTTAATTAAAAAAAATTTAGTTCGGTGTGTGACATTTTGCTTTTGCCTATTGGCAACGACTCTGACACCCGTTTTTGAAAGCCTTCTCTTATTGGGAGAAGTTTCTGCGGCCTTGGCTTTTTCGAACCATTGTTCCCGCTTTCCCAAAGTTAGTTGGGGATTATGGCTCTGGGAAAAGTTTATTCCCACAAGACGATCTCTGGATTGTTGGCGCATTCTTCATCATCGCATTCCTACCTTGGAGATCCTTATTAGACAAGGCATGATCACTACGAATTATTGTTGTCTCTGCATGCGAGAAGCGGAGTCTCTCAACTACATATTTTGGCAATTTTCGGTTGTGGTTCTCATTTGGACCACGCTCCTGGATTGGTTTGGATATGGGCATTTTTTGAATTACTCCCTCCGTCCCTGAAATGGCTTCCTCTTTGGGGACGGCACGGGTTTTAATAAAAAGTTGTAAAGTGTATTGATAATGGAGAAAAAGTGATTTAATTATTATTGGAAGTTGTGAAAAGTGTTATAATTAATATTGGGAGTGGTGAAAAGTGAAAAGTGAAAAGTAAGAATAAATAAAGTATTATTAGTGGTGGGGTAGGTTTCCAAAAATGGAAAGAAAGAAAGAGGAAGTTATTTGGGGGACGTCCCAAAATGGAAAAAGAGGAAGTTATTTTAGGGACGGAGGGAGTACTTAGATATTCACATGTTCCTGGTTTTGTCTTGGGGGCAAGATTTCAGTTTTCAAATTCGGAATTTTTGGAAAGATGGAATTATAAACTTACTTTGGGTTCTTTGGCATTATCGTAATCTGGCGATGTTTGAAAACGTCGCTTTTCAAGCTCATGGTGTTCTTAAGTTTGTTCGCGTGGCTTTTAAAGACATGGAAAACAATTTTCATAAGCTCAACAATATCACCAATTCTTGGAAATGACTATGTCATCACTAGAAATATTTGAGTTAGTTCACAAGCTGCTCACCCGTCAGATTTTATACATGTGCACTGGTGGCCCTCAGCTTCTCACTGGATTAAGGTTAACACTGATGGCTCTACCACCGGTGCTCCTGGTACTATCGCCGCGGGTGATGTTTTTCGAAACAAATGGAGATGTGTCAGAGGGTGTTTTCATGTTAAAGGAGACATGGGATTTGCTTTCGAAGTTAAGCTTCTTATGGTTATCACGGCGATTTCTATTGCGCATGCGTGTGGCTGGCGCCACCTTTGGTTGGAAGCCGACTTGAGTTATGTTGTACGTCTACTGGAACCGCGAGCTTGCAACGTTTCCTGGTGGTTCATCGCTATGTGGAAGAACACTCTTTTACTTCTCTGCGGCTTCCGAATCCAAGTCTCACATATTTTCAGATAAGGAAATCGACCTGCCGATATCATGGCTAGCAACATTCGCGAGGCCGGATGGTAGCCATATGCTATAGAAGATATCAAGTCTGCGGTTGTTATGGATATGGCTAGTCATAATAATATTCGCATTAAGAAATTAGGAGAATATTCTGATTTGCTATTGGTGTCTTCCAGCTTGTGGTGTATGTTGAGATTCTTGGTGGGTCTTTGTTTCTTACGGGAGTTTGGGGTATTGCGTTTCTCTCGGATGTGGTCTGGTTTTGCTCTTTGCGGGAGATGTGAGATGACTCGGTGTACCTATATAGGCTTGCTCGAGCTGCTCCAATCGTAGGTTTATGGAGTGTTTGGATTTCTTTTTGCGTCATTTGTTCGAGCGCCTGGAGTGCAGGTTGCCACGGTGATGCTATTTCGTGGGTCTTTTGTAGATTCAGCCTTGTCTCATACCAGTTCTACACGAATTGGTACTCCTTTGTGGTATGGCACGTTGGGTGGATTTATAGTGATGGTTTGGAGTGTCTCTAGGTGCGCTCCGAGTTGGGACCTAGGAGGTCGGACTCCGTTGGTTGCTCCACGAATTGAGGGAGCTCATCGGTCTGCTCATTCGGTGTTGAGTAGGCTACATACCCGCGTTTTTTATATTCGTGGGTGGGTACTCACAAACATTTGGCGTGCGACTCATGTCGGGAGAGTTCTTCATGTTTTTCTTTGGTTTCTCGATTATGCTTTGGTTTGGTTCTCTGGTATGCGAGAGCCGGGGCTACTTAGGAGCGATGGTCAGGCCGGAGTTCATGAAGTAGCCTCTCTCCGCTCTCCTATCTTTTTTGGTCGTTTATTTAGCGAGTACTCTTTTTTCCTTTTTACAGTTTTTTCCTTTGGATTTTCTGTAAAGAGGTTTTAATGAGGCTCGACCCTTAATCTGCGTCTCTGTGCTTTCAAGGGTTATTTAACATTTTTTTAATAAAATAGCAATTTAATTAATAACCTTCATATTATACATATTTTCAAAATTGTCATTCAAATCAATTTGAAAATTGATTTGAAATCAATTTGAAACTGAGAGTTACCTTTTTAATCTAGTATAAAATTATACATTAAATAAATCTAATTACATAATATAATAATCAAAATATCATAAATAAAAAAGAAAGAGAAATAAGACACAAAATAAGAAATTAAAAATCACGGCAATTTTTTTTGGTTTGAAGTGGGTCAACATATTCAATAATGGATCATGCAATTTTTCTAATTCTAATTTTACCCTTTCAAATTAAATTTATTTTCATACTTAACACTTTAATAATAATAATAATATTTAATCTTAGAAATTAAAAGTCCGCTCCAAAAAAAGAAAAGAAATTAACCCGTGTGTCGCAAATGGCAACACACACACACACGATTATATTTTGGGCCGAAACGGCGGAGCCGATGTGCAGCAATAGCATCTCCAATTTAATACAGTTGACATCTCTATTTCAGTGTTGGGCAGCGCACGCTTTAAACTCACGTCTCCACCTCCACTTCACCTTCAACAACACAAATCCTGCATCTCAAAGCAACCAACCCCAATTCTGACACCACCTCCAAAACGATGTCGCACGAAGACGACCAGGAGACCTTCGAGCACACCCTCCTCGTCGTCCGCGAAGTCGCCGTCTACAAGATCCCTCCCCGCCCCACCAGCGGCGGCTACAAGTGCGGCGAGTGGCTCCAGTCCGACAAGATCTGGTCCGGCCGCCTCCGCGTCGTCTCCTGTCACACCCGCTGCGAGATCCGCCTCGAGGACCCCAATTCCGGCGACCTCTTCGCCGCCTGCTTCGTCAATCCCGGCCAGCGGGACGCCGCCGTCGAGCCCGTCCTCGACTCCTCGCGCTACTTCGTGCTCAGGATCGAGGACGGATGCGGGAAGCACGCCTTCATAGGGTTGGGCTTCAGTGAGAGGAATGAGGCGTTTGATTTCAATGTGGCGTTATCGGATCATGAGAAGTACGTCAAGAGGGACGGGGAGAAGGAGGCCGGCGCCGGCACCGGCGGCGCCGAGGTTGGGGATGAGGGTCAAATTGATATACATCCGGCTGTCAATCATAGGCTGAAGGTGGTTTCCTTAGCTTTCTGCTTCCAAATTTTTAATTTTGAAGTTAATTTTTTAGGTTTTGGGCTTTAATCACGTCGTTGAATAATAATGTGGTTCTTGATTGATCGTGAAATGTGCTGTGTCGTTTCCCTAAAATTATTTGTTGTTGCCATTTTAGATCATTTGCTTGTCGATGATTATAGGACTCTGATGATATTCTCGGCCAAATGCTTTCGCATAAAGAATTGAATTTTTGATAGTTTTTGAATTGTTAAACCCTAGAAGTTATGGGAACGTTTATGATATTAATGAGTTCCTTAACTTACATTTGGAGTTTGTTGACTTTTGTCTATGCTTCTTTTGGCTAGTTAACATACCAATCAAGTTATAATTGTACAAAATTTATTGATGGTTCAATTTGTTTTTAAACTTTTCTTTGTCTAATCTTACCATGATCAATGGGCTTCGAATTGCAGTCCTTTATTTGTATTCTAGTAAAAGGACATATTTGCTTATGTCTTGAAATTATGTCTTTTTCTAGTATGCTGCTGTTTTTTCTTCTTGTTTTGCAATTCTTGAGTAGTTCGTCTTGGTCCCACTATACAAATGCTAATTTACATCTTATTGTGATAGGAAGGGGAGACAATTCGAATAAATGTGAAAAATAAACCATCAAGTGGAGCAGGCATGCTTTCGACCGCAGGATTGTCAAGTGCAGTTGCAAAACCTAAAGCTCTAGGTCTTGCTCCCCCACCTGCTGGTGCAGTTAAAATTAGGTCGCCTCTGCCTCCTCCACCAAATGATCCTGTTGCTGCTAGGTTGAGTGGTGGTCATGGTAGTGCTCTGAATGTAGCCCAAGAAAATTCAAGGCGCTCTAGTGATGCTCTTTCCGATCTTTCTCAACTTGAGGTATGCGTTATCTTTTGCAACTCGTCTAAGCTATAGTTGATTCTTAATTATCATCTTCTGAGCTTTGATATTGTTTTCTTTTTAATCATTTCATGGTTCAAGTTATCAATTTCCAATCTTAGCTTGTTTGATGGCTTAATTTCGTTTGCAAAACAATTTAACATGCAGATGGATAGCATTATTTCTATATATTCTATTATTTCTTTTATACATTCTTGATAAGTTTTGTGCATTATATACCAATAGAGTAAGATACATGATTAAGAATCCTCTAAAAACTATAGATAGGATTCTTAATCAGTAACAGAAAGCTCGGCATTGTGAATCTGTAGCTAGTTGATTCTGTTGATTTTTTGCTAGTCTATACCAGACTAAATCAGCAGCATGAGTAACAAACGAGAATCTGTTAGAGAGGGAGAGAGGTCTAGGACTTAGTAAGAGTGGCAAGTGATTAGGTGTCCAATTCACTACTTCTTACATATGCAGTGCATTGATATAACTTCTTTTCCATAGGTTATCCTCTCATCTCACCCATAGATTTTCTTTGGTTTTCATGAAAGTATAACATCGACTCATCACTGTGTTGATCGAACCTTGGGTTGGTCGACTGAGGGGTGAGAGGAGTTCAGAACTCTCTGCAGTGTGAAATGAAACAATTCTGTCCAAGTTCATCATTCTCCATTGGCTTATAAGTAGTTACTTTTTCTTTGATTTAGTTTCAAGAAGATACGAGTCGTATATAGATCGATGTTGGGGTGATACTGCATTTTATTTCACTTGTGACTTGTTTGAATCTGCAGAAGAGCCTTCCATCGAGTGGTGGATCAGGGTCTCCTCAAACCTCTGCAGCTGGCTGGGCAGCATTTTGAAGATTTTTGGTGACTTTGTAACAAAATGAGAGAAAGTATCGAAACGGGAAATGGCAAAATGTGGGGGAGAGAGAGAGAGATGTCCTAATATTTGTTTAATTATTCGCATCCACCATCTTCAAATATAAAATGTGTATCTTTATGTACGTTTTATTTTATAATTTTCACATTGGATCTCTACAATTTACATTGTACTATATGTAAACTGTAAGGAACAAATCGTGAAGTTTTTCTGCAAAAAGTGTGTTGAGAAAGGAAAAAGCTGGTGTCGGCAGAATAGATTTATTTCTATTCGACGAATTAACGCCTTTAATAATTAATTAATATATGGGTTAATATGATCAAATTCAGCACAACTTTCATGCATCTATAAAGAAAGCAATTGCATTAATGCTCGTAATGCATTTGATACGTTTACTAATTTCTAACGGTTTGACTAACTCACTGGAACTGCTCTATGTGTCATGTAATGTAACTGCCTCACTGAAAATACTTGAAACATAAAAAAAAAAAAGGTCTACGTTGGATTATGTTTATTAACAATTCAATATTTTAATAAAAAAAAATCAGTTCTCTCTTTTCCACGTATACAACCTAAATTTAACTCAATTATACAACCCTTCAATCCAAAATCCTCAGTCCGATTGGCCCGCACCCAATTAACCCGAAATTCGAAAGGGCTGACCCGAAATTTGGTGGGCTGACTCGATTGACATCCCATTTGTGCTGCAAAATTAATAAAATAATCTTCAATGAAATATGATAAAAGTGCTTATTACTATTGTCAATTGATATTTCGTTTTTCCAAATGTGTACAACTTTGTATGGGTAAGAAAAATAATAAAATAAAATAAATAGAAAACAAATCTGACCTATAATTTTTCTGGCGGGATTCAAATCTAAAACTATAGAATTGTTAAGTTGAGTTATAATGATTTGTTAAAGTGGCAAATGAACAAAAAATAATGAATTGTGTATTTGGTTGGTAAAATGAATGAAGTTAGGTGGAATTAGCGCCTCTCCATCCATACAGCTTGATTCAAACCCCGTGGCACCATTACACCCGCCAACTCCATCGCCGCTACCGCACCCTTTATAAACCCACTCCACCGTTGCCACCTCACTAAACCCCAATCTAATTCTAGCTATGGAGGGAGAAGGATCCCACAGCATACAGGTCACCGGCATGCAATTCTCCTACGACGCCACTTCCCCTATCTTCTTCGATTTCAATCTCAACGTATCGCCGGGATCGCGCTGCCTCCTCGTCGGCGCCAATGGATCCGGTGCGCGCCTTTTTCACCCCCCTTTTTTCGCGGGCTATTGTTTTTAATCGTGATTTTGCGAGCTGAGGAAGTATCGAGTTGTGAGTTAATGATTTTTTAGCATTGCCTCGTTGATGTGTGGATGCTTGTTTGATCTTTGAAATTTGGATTTTGATTGATCAGGTAAGACGACTCTGCTGCGGATACTGGCGGGGAAGCATATGGTGGGCGACCGGGATGTGGTGAGAGTGCTGAATTGCTCCGCATTTCACGACACCAGTCTCGTTTGCAACGGTGATTTGGCCTATTTGGGAGAATCTTGGAGCAAGACTGTCAGCTCTGCTGTGAGTTCAACTTTCCTTAAACTCTTTAATATGTATTGTAAGTTGTAACCCTGATTTTTTTCATGCTACACTTGCTGCACTATACTAGAATTATACCCTCGATTTATTATCACACAACCACGCACACTCGCGTTTATATTTTGCAAATCTACAGTAGATATACAGGGTCTGACACAGAAAAATTGTTTGGGGGAGCTACAATAAAACATTTCCAGGACTAGGGGTGCTAAAATATTATTTAAAATAACTAAACAAAGGTGTTCTTGTGAAGAAAATAAATTGGTTGGGGGTGCTGGTGATCCGCCCATGACGGTAGAAATACTGCTTCGTGTTCTAGGATCGTGTAATCCCATTGAAGAAATTGACTGTATTATGATTGTGATTTCCTGTGAATATTCTTACTCGTTCTGGACTTGCATTAAAAGTTTGTTGCTTTAGTATTCTCATAATCAGCTGCGGGATTGTAGAATCTAAATGAGTTTTATGGTTAATTGATTGCTGTGATAAGTTCATTATTGCCTTTTGACATAACGGTAGAAGTGTCTTCTGATAGTTGCATTTTTAGTGTTCAATGTTTGGATGGTAGTCTGAGTTTATGTTGCCCGTTGTGCTTGATATTAGGGGGACCTACCGCTTCAAGGCGACTTCTCAGCTGAACATATGATATTTGGAGGTATGTGGATTGCCTATATTTTGTGTATTATTTGTGACAATTTTTTATATCACAGCCTGCCGCTATTGTGTTCATGGATAATTGGTACTTCATGTTTTGAGTTTAGAGTGTCTTTATACCACATTTTGGTTTCTTTGTGTGGATGTAAAGTTCTCACCATTTTATTTATGCAAGAAGATAGTTTATATTGCTTTTCCACATGATGGGAATTAACTTGCCTTGTTAATTTTTAATCTGGTGGAAAATTAAGGAGTTGTTAATCTCTTTCTTCTTCTCTTTTCTTCTTCTCTTTTCTTCTTTTTTTGTGTGTCTTTAATCCAGTTGAAGGTGTTGACCCTGTTAGACGGGATATGCTGATCGAACTTTTGGATATTAATCTTCAGTGGCGGATGCACAAGGTATCTGATGGCCAACGACGTCGGGTGCAAATTTGCATGGGTCTTCTTCATCCTTACAAGGTAAACTTTGCACAGGGACCTTATGATGGCAATAACAAGCTGTGTATTTGTTACGGTTTCTGTTATGTGCTGCCGTATTTGGAAACTCTTTCCACTTATCAGTCATGATTGTCATACTCAGATGGATTTCTTGGCCACATTATTGTTCTCGTTCATTTTTCATAGCTATATACACTTGCCATTCATTAATATCTGGCATTTTAGGAATTTGTTTCTTTTAGTTGGTATGCGTATATTGGTGAGTTTTTTGGGATGGTGGGACTGACGAGGCTTCAGCTTACGACTGATCAATCTTGAGCATGTAACATCTTGTTTATCGATCTGTATTTGCAATAGTCTTGTTCATAAGCCATTTTTCTAACAAATTTGGGGATTCAGGTACTTTTGCTAGATGAGGTCACTGTCGATCTAGACGTTGTGGCTAGGATGGATTTGCTGGAATTTTTCAAGGAAGAGTGTGAGAAGGTATGCCATGTTAATTTTTTCTTCGTTCATACAATGAATTTAGTTACATAAGCTGCTTCATCTACTGCGAGAGCACATCACCGTATTTTAGCTGCCAAGTCTTATGCGACTATGGTTTGTTGGTATTGCATAATATGTGTTCTTTCTTGGAAGAAAGGTGACACAATACCTTCTTCTCTCATACAAAATAGTTAAGGGATGACATATAATTTATTCATTTGGGAGGCGTCTGGTTTGAGTGATAAGGCATGATTGATAAAATAATTCAACTTAACCAAGTGTCTGGTTTGTATGATTCGGCCCGTGATGGATAATTCGGCCCGCACTCTAATAATCTTATTGGATGATTATTTATCACGCAAAAGTTAGGTGGATTATTTAATCTTCCTCCAATTTTATCAATCTTATATATATCATCCATCAAACCAAATGCATCCTTGATGTCTAATTGCAGAGAGGAGCAACAATTGTTTATGCAACTCATATTTTTGATGGACTCGAGACATGGGCAACCAATCTTGTTTATGTTCAAGATGGTACGTTGAAGAAGTCGGAGAAGATGGCCGAGCTCAATGAACTGAAGCATAACCCGAATTTGCTCTCAGTTGTTGAGTCATGGCTACGGTCTGAAACAAAGATTGAGAAGAAGAAGCCAATAAACTCTCCATCCCCTCTTAAAAAATCTTCTCCATTTGATGCTTCTCCTTTTAAGTCTTCAAGACATATGGCATATTACCGCTGATCTGCATCCATTTCAGGGGAAATTTGAATTTATCATCCAGAAATAGCAAATCAAACGACCTCAAATATTTATTTAATGAGAAACTCTTGCTCTTTCAGAGGCATCCAATAACCACGTAGCGACTCTTCTTTTATACCTTATATTCTGCTGTCTTTTATGTCATAGCAGGTAATTGCTTCAGAATTTCTGTAATACAAGCATTGTTTCATCATATTTGTAACTATTTTATTTGAATTTATGGAAAATATCATATTTGATTATCAAGATTGTGTTAGCTGATGCAAACTGTGGGCCCTTAAACTTCTGCAGACACATTTGCTAGGCTTCTAAAACTGATTACTTTCAAACCAGGGAGAATCTTGTAGATAGACGTATCTATCTATGATTTTCAAGATTCTGTGCTCATTTATTTGCTTTTGATCATTATGATGTTCTTGAACATATATCAGACCTTTATTGATTTCAGGTTTTCTTTTCTTGATTTATTTGGGAAAAACCCTCGCAACACCACCACTTGTAGAGTGTAATTATATTTGTGCTTTATTGTGAAAGAAGTTTGTGAATATACCAGAAATTGTAGGTGGAGAGTGGGACTGATTGCCAAAAATGTCACTGTTTCTTGCCAAACACATCTTGTTATGGATGATCATATTTCGCCGTCTACGGCAACTCTATAGTGCATTTTATTTCTCTTGCCTGGTTTGGGATTTGCATAAAAGGGGAGTTTATCCAGTGCACACTTTTAATAGCGGTTACAGGTTTTCCTTGTTACCAAGAAATGGAACATATTGGATTCGAGTCTCTGAATCCTGTGGTCCGACGACTTTTAATTTTTTTTATTTAATACTATTAATTTATCAAAAAAAGAAATGGAACATATCCAATTTACTAGTATACGCCTATTCGTGCAATGTACGACGGAAATCAAAATTAAACGATAAATTTAAATAAAAAATTGTAATAAAAATATAAATTTTCAATTTATACAAAGTGTAATGATAATTATAATTATTAAATAAATTCAAAAATTGTTCAATAATGAAAATTTGCATTATGCATATTATTATATAGTATTATGCAACTTAATAAATATTTTCATACACAATCATAAATAAAAAGTTGTAAATTTTTAATGAAGAGATAGAAAATAAAATATTTTATATTTTTCATAACTTATTCTTTTTAAATTCATTTTTGATGATTTCATACTATATTAAATTTAAGATACATATTGATTATTTTTTCATGAATCAAATTTGATGACGTTTAGAACATAAAAAAAATAATGAAAAAATTGATATCAAACAAAAATAGGAATTGAAATAAAATTAATATAAAATTAAAAAAAATACTAAAAAATTTGTATGTAAACATTAATAGGAAATTTTGGTGAAATTTTTAAAATTTCTATAGTACAAAAATGTTATCTACTCTATCTCAAATTTGAGATTATTCTTTGCTATTTGATTATCATTTTATATATATAAAAAAATTAATAAATATTTTTATAGTCTAGACATTTGTTGATAAAGTGCATCATACGGAGTATTTTTTAATTAAAAATTTTAATTAAAATATTTTTATGTTATGTTTGATAAATTAATTCAACACACAAATATGATATTTTATTTTGTTATTTTTATCAAACGAGAAGAGAGATAAATTGTGTAGGAGAAAGAGAGAGCAATAGAGATATAAATAATAATGTAAGGTGAATAAGGATAGAGAGAGAAAAGGAAATAAAAACCATGTCATGATTGATTTCGAATATAAAAATTTTTAGATCTTAATCACTCTATCACTAAGTCAATACCTTTAAATATTAATTATTTTACCATTATACCCACTCACGTACACTTATAATGCTTAACTTTTGTGTATAAGAAAATATTGTCTATATATGTTTCTAAGCTTAAAAATGTATTATCTATGTTGAAGAAAATATTTGTAATGCCCAATTCATCTCGTAATATTACACCGCAATACCAATCATACTAATTTAAACCGGGTTATCATAAAAAAAATCAACCAGTGCCAATTACAAAGTGTAATACAGACAATAATTATAACGTGATTCCAATTTCATACCGATTATAATCTTAATAGGATCCTTTAAACATGTGCAGTTGGTTTAATTAGATTAATCATAGGATTTCTATGATTGTCCTTATGAGTTTTGATTACTAAAATTAATGCAAAAATAGTTTCACGTGTGGATCTGTCGTTTCATTGGCAGACAAACTCTGTGCTAAGCAGATTACAGCATTCATAATTTTGGAAAAAAAATGTCATCAATTAGATATTGATTCTCTTATATATGGATGAAGTTGTAAATTAGTTACATGGTCCACCTTAAATTTGTTTCTTCAAGGAAAGTAATAAGTATTACTATTAATCAAACAAGACCAATAACAACAACGTTCTTTAGCTAAGCTGGGAAATCAAGCAGTCCAAATAATCGGATTGAAAATTAATGTTTCTAAATCTAACTGTCCTAAGAAATAATTTGTAGTAAAGAAAATTATTTGATGTTTATCGACGAAAGATAGATAATTAAAATTTAAGATTTAAAGTTCATTTTTTTATATAAATTATTATATTAAATAAAGAAATTTAAAGACCGCCACACAGAAGACTCGAACTCAAAACCTTTGATTAAAAGTTCATTTGATTATGAATAAATTGGCTAGCACGTGATGCTATATATGTTTCAACTATCAACCGAAAAAAGAAAGAGAATATGTTACAACTATTTGAAAGTTTTTAATTTAAAAAAAAAAAAACTATTTGAATGTTTTATTTTAAATAAATCAAAGATGAAATAATGTTGTTGATAAATAACTTAGGTGCTCTCTAATATTTTGTTTCTAAATTCTACATAAAGAAATCGTTTTAGTTAATAAAATACTAATAATCGAAAACGTTGGTATCAGTAATTGATAATTAGTGTATTTGCCGTCTTACAACGAATTAAATAATTAACTATAGATATTGCTTACAAGTATTGTACTAGTGTTTTCATCACAACCATTAAAAACAAAACCCTATTTCCCCCTTTTTCCAATAAGTCAAATTGAAATAGTAATTTTTTTTGCTTATTTTATTTTCCTCCAAAAAGTTGACAATATAAATAGTGGAGAAAACGTTAGATCATGCGAAGGTGAGCTTTGTTTCCCAAAGCAGCGAAAATGGCGAATTTGTTTTCGGAACACTAAATATACAGTCGTAGTCAATCAATCAATTTCGGATTGCGATTATAACTACATGATAATATATATTTAAATCTGTATACGTGCACGCCTGTATTTCCCTGATCGGTTTTCTCTCTCTATCTCTAAAAGATTTGGCGGTAAGCCGATATTTTCTGCCTATTGCTCTGCTTATTTCAATTTTTTCTGAATGTATTTTTTTTTTTTTTTGGCTAAGGCGCATTGTGAATTTGTTATTGTTTTTTTCGTTCCGCCATCTTCTGGCAATTGCATTTGGTTACAGGAATCTCGTGTCCTCGATTTTTGTTGCATGTTAACGAATTATGTAATTCGAGGAATTCTGATTCGCCGACTTTTTTTTAAATAGGCTTTCAGCAGCGTCGGCGAGTTTTTGACGTTTAAGCAATTCCGGAATCAAGGTATCGCCGCGATCATTTCAAATTAATGTTGGCGTATTTGTTATGTTGTTTTTTGCTATGTCATTCCTTGAAGGGTGTTAGGATTAGACAATTTTTGTGTGTGTGGTAAAATTAACTTATACGGTTCAGTTCTCTTCAAAAAAATAAACCTTATACGGTTCAGTTTGATCATTTTTTCCTCGTTCTGTGCTGAATCACATTTTACGTTTGCGACTCCATTTGTGTGTGTGTGTGTGTGTGTGTGTTTTGACTAGCACGTGATATTCATTTATCTTATTATTCGTTGGCAATTTGAATGATGTTCTGAAATTGGTAATGTTTTTGCCATTTTGACAGGACAGGAGTAGAAGTTTGTAACTATTGTAATACAGAGTTGCCTACAAACACACATTGTTCACAAGGTAACGTTTTTCATCTGCCTGTTGTGAGTCATATGAATACAGTTCTGGACCAAACTTATTATAAAATAGTCTCTCTGTTATTGTTAGATGCTTGGCAGATGAGATTATGGTGTCGATATGATGGAAGTTGGTCAGGAAGTTACGTGTAAATTACCTCTTAAGCAGAGGAAAACTACTTGATGGATTCAGCCAAAAGTTGGTTCCACAAGTTTCAACAAAGAGACCGTTTGAGGACATTGAGGACATTGACAAGGAAGAAAGACTCAATGGGTAGTGCAAGAGAAGAACCACCAGCAGACTTACTTGCTGATGAGGAAGCCTCAGCTCTCACAAAACAGAGGGTGGCTGCTGCAAAGCAGTATATAGAAAATCATTACAAGGAACAAATGAGGAATCTCCAGGAAAGGAGGCAGCGGTATAGTATATTACCTAAACTTGTTTTGGCTTAATTATTTTTGAAGAAACTTTCTTCTATACACGTAGAGCTCTGCGTGAGATTTTTTCATTTCAACTCAAGCATCTGTATTGCATAAAAAATGTATTATGTATCAGCGCACTTACTGTCATTATTCCGAAACTAGAAATTTAAACAATTGCGATTGACCTGGAACACTATTATAGAAAATTTATGTCTTCTTGAATCCCTCTAGCCACTATGTATAGCCCTCTGGGTTTAGTAATAGTTATTTGTGGATTAGGTAAAACGGATGAACCCTCAGCTTTGTGGAATACGTACAAAATTTCCTTATTTGTAAGGTCTTGTTAGTAAAAGTTGTACTTCAGTGTGGGCCCATTTGAAAATTGAAACTCAAATGTCATTAGTTCAATGCTACCTATTACCAGAAGCAGAACTATTCTAAATTTGGTTTGTGGAGAAAGTAAGTTCATAGGCATTATATGCATAGTTCTTTTTCTTTATGGGATATTTTCTCTAATATGACTGCAATATCTAAAATGGTTTTCCTCCTGCAAGGAAATTAACTGATTAAGGTCTTATGTATTATACAATTGATTTTTTTTTTCTTATTGGTAACGACTGCAATTAAAATGTTTTTTCTTATCTCTGATCATAATTGTTAGCATCTCTAATACGACTGCAATATCTAAAATGGTTTTCTTCCTGGAAGGAAATTAACTGATTAAGGTCTTATGTATCATACAACTATGAGTTATTTATTTATTTATTGGTAACTATTCTATTATACGTAAAATGGTCGAGATTGAGAAAATTTGGCTTCGTCATATACTTTCTTAATAGTTTTTCTTTTTCCATAATATATCAGCTTTAAATAGTTCAGCTGCCATATATAGGACCAGGTAAATGATTAAATGATGTTTAATCATGATTGCTAACATCTCTGATCATTAACTTCTGAAGTCAGGTTCAATAATTATTTTTTTGAGGGGGAAGTCAGGTTCACTACTTAGTTTCAGTTGTTAGGAACTGGATGAATAAAAGTTCATTTAGGGTCCAAAATATACTTTCTGGATCACGTTCTCTTTTACTCATTTGCTATCACTAAATCAACTATGCTGTGAATAAGAGAATTCACGTGAACCTATTATTTATTTGTAATCATAAGTACATGAGCAGCAGACTTCTTCATTATGTTCACTTCTTTGACCACATTATGTTTTGGGTTTATGGGGTAGGAAATGCCACTTCTCTTATATTGATGACAAGTTACTATTTTACATTTGGTTGTTGACAGGAGAAATTTACTTGAAAAGAAGCTAGCTGATGCTGATGTATCTGAGGAAGATCAAAATAACTTGTTAAAATTTTTGGAGAAGAAAGAAACTGAATACATGCGCCTTCAGAGGCACAAAATGGGAGCTGATGATTTTGAGTTACTGACTATGATTGGGAAGGGTGCTTTTGGGGAGGTAAAGATTACTACAACTAATATGCCTATCTCAGTATTTATTACTTGCTTCAGTTGAAATTCTGTACGTCAAGTTTCCAATCATTGACTCGTATCTGGACCTCAAATTTTCAAGCTCCTAATTACCTCAGCTCTGTCCAATTGTAGAGTGCATGTCTATGCATTCTAGCTTTAACCCCTTTAGCAATTATTTTACTAATAAAAGCCTGGAGTATATTTATAATCCAGTCGTTATTGATGCTTTCATTTCCAGACTTGAAATGGTAGCACTTTATATTTATACATTTATTTAGTTTCATAACTTTTATAGCAGAAGTTCGGTGGAATTCATGGTTTAAAAAGGAGCGCCACCTCGGGCGCCCAGAAATCAATCTGAGACTGTGCCTCACCTGATGTGAATGAGGCACAGGGCTGAGGCGCACCGAGGCGATAGCCTCTTGTTTAGGGTTTGAAGTTCCCTGTTTCCAGTTTTTTTGGCTTCTTGAGGCTTGAAAATGAGAGGGCCTTCATATTTAAGCCTCAATTTGAAGTGTGCTGTGTAAAAGCAGCCCAAATTAGGAAGATTAAAGAAAATAAAAGTGAAAAAATTGAAACCCAGAGAAACCTTACATTCTGATTTTTCTGAAGACAGCCGCTCCTCTCACCTTCTCTGTCTCTTTCTCTAACCTATTTAATTATGAGACTTTAATTTGGGATTTTAAAGACTTATAACTAGTTATGAATTTATGATTTTTATGTGTTTTCATATATTAGCTATAGTTTATATGTTTGTTACATTAGTTATGATTTATGCCTCGGAGCACCTCAAGGGTTACGCTTCACGGGGGCCATTGCAAAACGCCTTGAGGCTTAAAATGCATTTAAAACCTTGGTGGGATTATGTGGTGAATTCCATAAAATCAAAGCTTAGGTTTCCTTCTGAGTAAAATTGGAGAGTATTTGATAGTCAAGTTCCTCGCACTAAGAAGTTAACAAAATCAATAAAGTAATTGATACAGAGTGATACTTGAATTAAAAGGAAACGAAAAGAAAACAAGGAAACCGGAAATAATTGTGCCTTAAAAATCTGCCGCTAAACTCAAAAATAATATTCCCGACTCTAACTAATGACTCATGCTACACAAATACTAACTAATCCTATGGTTCTTGACATAGTTCAGTACAAACCTGGCCCAAAAGGAAATTAAACTACAAACTTGATTAAGTAAAACACCAATTTATAGAATAGCTCTATATAGTTGTTCAATTATTGCTGATTCATAGTAATAATTAGCTTTTAGCCTTGACGTGTACCGTCCTTTATATTACACCCTATTTGTACTCTTGGAATGACTAGGTAATAAAATTTTATCTCTTACTCAAGATTTTCTTATTTTCCTTTTATGGAAGTCCTCCAGTCCAAACGCAACACTCTCCTTTTTACTAGAGTTGGACATGTCAATCATCATGGGTTCTGGCTGTCATTTACATGGGGTTTCATTCTTGTGTGGGACGACTACTGGTTTGCTATAATGGATAGTGAGGGCAGTCGTTAAAGGAAGAAGGAACTGGATCGACTTTGCAATACCCTCTGGCCTGCTGTAACTTAGTGTGAAGTGGGATTTTGATTACTAAATTGAACAAATAGTTCTCATGTTCTACTACTGTCTATATTTATGTTAGCGTTTATCCATTGAAGTAATTGATTTTATTTAATAATGGCCCATAATGAATATGAACACTTGCATAACTGAAAGTTGAATTATAGAATTGCAATTGTATATGTGTATTCCATCCCATGATCTCTATCCCTAGATATGCGGGCCTGAGAAAGAGTGTGAAATTTTTCTAACACAACAGCAAGTAATGACTCTGTTCAAGTGATGGCTTGAGTGCCACTGTGCCAGATAATGGCACTGGTGGTGGTAGGTGCATGGAGGTAGTAACAGTGGCTGGGTTAGCTGCATGGAGAAGACACTAACTGGGAAAGCTGATCCAGTGGTCATTTAGGACTTAGACAGGCGACTTGATTTTATCTCATAATGTAATTAGAATGATTAAATATATGATCCATTTCGTAGAGGTTATTAACTTCTGTCATTAACTTACTAATGAGAAGTGTCATGGGAATGTTGAGTTGATTTGGCATGGTTTCCCTAGACCATTACATGCCACAAGATGCTATTTGAGTAGATTTGATGAATCAGATGTCAAGGGATATCTAATGCCTTCTGTTACTAAATGACTAAAAAAGATAAAATCCTAATGAGTGGTTATGCTATACAGGTTAGAGTCTGTAGGGAGAAGACGACTGGTTGTGTATATGCAATGAAGAAGCTTAGGAAATCAGAAATGCTTCGTAGAGGCCAGGTATCTGATTATTGATCTTCAGTTGATCTTGATATGGTTATGTTTATTATGTCATTTGTCTTTCAATTCTGTATTTTCTAGGTTGAACATGTGAAAGCTGAAAGGAATCTGCTTGCAGAGGTGGATAGCAATTGCATTGTCAAATTGTACTGCTCTTTCCAAGATGACGAGTATTTGTATCTTATCATGGAATATCTTCCGGGCGGAGATGTGATGACTTTATTGATGAGGAAGGATACATTGACTGAGGATGAGGCCAGATTTTATGTAGCAGAGACAGTTTTGGCTATTGAATCTATTCATAAGCACCACTATATACATAGGTCTGTGATTGGTCAGTTTGAATGCATAATTTTTATCGAGAATGCTGTAAATCTGCATTTCATTGAGCTATCTCAATGTCTAACTTCTTTTTTTCCTTACATCTAATTTGCTGCAGAGACATTAAGCCTGATAACTTACTACTTGATAGACATGGTCATTTAAGATTATCAGATTTTGGCCTGTGCAAGCCTCTAGACTGTAGTACTCTGAAAGAAGATTTTTCAGTTGGAGATGGCCTTAATGGAAATTCAAAAAGTGAGGATAGCTCAGCTCCAAAACGTACGCAACAAGAGCAATTGCAACATTGGCAGAAAAATCGGAGAATGCTTGTAAGTTAAGCAAAAAGCTCTCTTGTTTTTTCTTTGCATTGATACTATCCTAGGCCGTCAGTGGGTGGTAACTGATTGTGGTCTGGTTAGTTAGCTATGCTTTTTGCTTGATTCCTTCAGAACATTAGGAATGATGTACACTTGAATTGTCATGATATTGTTCTTCAGACTATAAGAAATACTTGGTGAGTTAACCTTTTTCTTATGTCAAATTCACTGATTGCAGGCTTATTCGACTGTTGGTACACCCGATTATATTGCTCCAGAAGTTCTGTTAAAGAAGGGTTATGGAATGGAATGTGATTGGTTAGTTTAAATATACCTATTCTGGAACAATCACCTTTTCAAATATCTTATACATTCTTGTAAATAATATTTGCTTGCTCCTTCCTTCAAAATCTTTTCTCCTGTCATATCCAGTATTTATCAAAGCTGTCGTCTCAAACCACACCCATACTTAATTGAAGAGATTAAATTAGCTGGGAAGTACTTTTCTTTCACACTTTACTGTAAAATGAGGCTTTTCCTTGTTTTGTAGGTGGTCCCTTGGTGCTATCATGTTTGAAATGCTTGTGGGTTATCCTCCCTTCTATTCTGATGATCCAATGTCAACATGCCGGAAGGTAAGACAAGGATTCCTTCTGATGTGGCAGAAATTCATAGTTTATGTTTTGCTGTGTTACAGAGTTTGATGTTTCTCTTATATGCTTATGTTGTATCACTCCACTTCAAGGATCTCTGCACGGGTAACCTTCATCAATTAGGTTCACCATACGAGTCAATAGAATCCTTTTAGGCTTTAGGACTTTAATTCTGTTAAAAGTTAAAGTAATATATGAATGATTCAACTGGTGTGTTTTGCACTAAAATTTATATCCAGTTGTGGATGGGATTAATCGTATGTTCTACTGTCTTCAATAATCTCAATGGGCTCATGGGCTTGAGCTGTTACTTCCAGCTACCAATAATTAGAGGCTTGTGACATCATCGATCTATGTGAGTGTTCACATGGTTTTTTTAGTACCAAGGTTGTTGAAGGAAATATCTTTGCTTCTTCTTCTCAGGCTTGTTCTATTGATAATTACAGTAGAAACTCTATAAATTAATGTTGTCGGGACCGTGAAACTTAATTATTTGAGAGAGGTATTAATTAAAGATAAATTAATAATTTATTGATAAAAAAGATATTTTACATTTAGCTAATTTAAATTTAATTATATAAGGATTCAACAAAGTTAAATTCAATTAGAAATTCAACAAACTTGAATTTAATTACATAGAAAATGTTCAGCAATCTATAGTCTCAGTTTGGACAATAAATGTTCAGCAATATATAATAGCCAATTGTTTCAACATTGTAAAATTCGTTCAAGGGATGAAGGAGTTTTGAAAAACTTAAATGAAGAAGGCATTCATGAACTCAACACAATGGTTAATAATATTTGTTACCACGATAAAATGGATGTCAATCACCTACTGGATTATCCTTATGAAATTGATGGCATAATAATTGAAAACTCGGTTGATGATGAAGCTCAAGCTGATACAATAAAGGAAGGAATAATAGAGTCCAAAACCCTTCATAATTTTTTGTTGCAGATTGAAAACATCATGCCAAAGCCTTTGGGTGCGAAAAGTTAGAGATGGAATTCATTTTGATTTAAATTTCAATAGAAAGCAAACAACAATAAATTCATATTTGACTAAGTTATCATAGTTATCTTTGTTATGTTAGGAGATTATTAATTTATACTATTGATAGGACCATAATTTATATAAGCGTCTTCTAAAAAATTATTATATTATTAATTTATTGAAATTATTAATTTACATAATGGGCAAAGTCGGGACCGAAGAAAATTATTATCTTAGAGAGGTTATTAATTTATCGAGTATTAATTTAAGGAGGTTCTACTATATTGAAGTTGGATCTCTAAAATACTGATTTTTATTATGACAAGAAAGCATTGTGATGCTTCTATGCCAAGGCATATCCACCAATTCTAATTGCTATCATTTTTCCATCCATACCTTGCAGTTGAGTCAACTACTAGTTCCATGTAATCCTTATGTTATAAAATGGGTAATGTTAAATGAAGTAATTTTAGATTCATTAATTTGACTTATTGCTCTCATTTGCAGATAGTGAACTGGAAATCACATTTAAAGTTCCCGGAGGAAGCTACACTTTCTTTTGAAGCAAAAGACCTGATAAGCAAACTACTTTGTAGTGTTAATCAGAGGCTTGGTTCAAATGGCGCAGATGAAATAAAGGTGATGTACAGTGTGCTATGGCATGTTCTTTGGACTTACTCAAGTTGGTGAGAAATGGGTTGATAATCTGTTTCTTTAGGTTCATCCTTGGTTTAACGGAGTTGATTGGGATAACATATACAATGTGGAAGCAGCATTTATTCCCGAGGTTAAAGATGAGTTGGATACCCAGAATTTTGAGAAGTTTGAAGAGGTATAGCTTATCGGAATACTATCTGTCCAAATAAGATTTTAATTTCTTAAAATCTTTAAAAGGTGTAGCTTATCGGAACTATTATGCACTGCAGTCTGAACACCACACTTCAACTTCATCAAAATCTGGTCCATGGAGAAAGGTATTATTTTTGCTTCAAGTGTTTGAATGTATATTTGAAAAGAAATTGCTACTTCTCTATATATGTTATGCATTGCTCGTATTATAACCATATATTCTGCAGCATTTTTTCGCCAGTTTCTACATTTCTTCCTATTATGTTGCTTGCTCATTGTATTCGGTAAGATCCATGGAAAAACGTCGTTTTAGTTGTACATTTTTGACAAACTTTGATGTAAAAATTGGAATGTTATAATTGCAAAAAAAAAAAAAGGTGTTACTGTAATTGCAATGTTTAAAAGTTGTGGCAATTAACCCATAAAAAAATACTAACATTAGAATGATGAATTATGTAGGTTAATTACATCAGATGAAACACTATCTTTTTTGAACAATATAGATGTATGGTCATCAAATCAGAGTAATTAGGCATATCACATATGTCATTTGTATATATATATTTTCTCTATAACTGTTTCACCAAGGATGGGATAGTTTCGATGGACCCTATTATCATGTTGTTGGTACATGCTTGGATCTCTTTCTCCTAGGCTAAGTTTATTATCTTTTCATTTTACCAGCAGATGCTTTCGTCCAAAGACATCAACTTTGTTGGGTACACGTACAAGAACTTTGAAATTGTGAATGACTACCAAAATCCTGGAATGGGTATGTCTCTCTCTGGCTCTGCATCGTGCATGCTTTATGCACTAGTCTCATGCTTGTGCATTTTATGCGAGCATTTGTTGTTTTTGTATCAATTTGTGAGAAGCTCTGACAAATACTTAGTTTATACCTATTGGTGCATATGCTTAAGTAATATGGAGTAATGATATCAGCAATTGCATGCTTCTAAATTACATGTCATGTTTCCATGGTGACTGATACTAGATCTTCTTTATTTTGTTCCTTTTAATTTCTTGAACAGCTGAATTGAAGAAGAAAAATACCAAGTCAAAGAGGCCAACAATAAAATCACTTTTTGGTAGGTCACATATATTTTCTTCTTTGCCTATTCATGTTTGAACAAATATGCAATTAATCTGTTGCATTAGCTACCAAAAAGTATCCATGATGTTTGGCCTATTTAAGAAAAAGCCAATATGATTTTAAATTATTAATTCCTTTGAAGTACTTATAAGTCATTGAGATTTGAATTTGTCATATAAATACCTTCTCTCAATTGGTGCTATGACTTTGAGAGGTTCCTTCTAATGTATAACAAATTGTGAGGCTCTTTTTTGGTAAATTGGTTAGACCTGAAGGGTAGTTTTTGTTATTAACTCGCAGTCATAGATTGAAATAGATGAACTAATTTGAAATTCCTGGCTAGTTATTTGCAGTTTGAGCCTCCACTATTACAGTTTGCTCTGAAAATAAATTTACAAGGAATATGGCGGTAAAACGAATGGAAACAACTTGAAATGTTGGGAGAAAGGAATAGTTTTCTTAAATTTCATTCTTAACTACGTACTCCTCCCTCCTTCCCCTAACGATCTTTTCATTTATAAATATGTAATGACATCCTCAATATTGCTTCCTTATCCAGTTGAGGCTTAGGCCTTAGCAACTTCTGTCCATTATAGGCGACAACTAATGGAGGTTCTGAGACAGTATTGCTTGTTTCAAATACTCATAGCCACATCCTCTAGTTTTGGAATCTAGCTTCTAATTTCTTCTCTTGTATTTAACTTTTCAGCGACCATTAATTTTTGACTTCTTATTATCTTTATTTGTGTATGAATTATAACAGATGATGAGTCGGAAACATCTGAAACCGGTGGCAGCCAATAAAATAACCCTTATGTATGTTTTACCTTCCCATTCCAGCATTTCTCAAAGATATGGCATGACAAAACAGACTAATGGAGATCTCTCTCTCTCTCTCTCTCTCTCTCGTATTTCCACAGCATGCGCTCAATGGGTGTGGATTTGCTCGCATTTGGGTTGGGCCTTTTTCGTCTTCAACGAATATAGAGTTTGTTATGTTCGAGAAGATTTGGAATGGCTTGTTTCTGTGGATCTGCAGCTTGATTTGGAGAAACTGCCGTCAACATTTTTTTTTTCTAACCAATACAGAAAGCAGATCATTGACTGACTCATTTGTAGGAACTTTTTTCTTGTTGTCAACTTTTTTGGAAACCACAGGCGTATTGCATGAAGTATATAGAATGGCCAATTTCTTATTGAAACTCTATATAAAGTTAACAAATTACACTTGAAATATTTGGTTACTGTTATTTATTCACGTGGGTTTGTGAGGGACAATCTCTTTGGTGATGGCTCAAATAGAATACGCGTTGTTGTCTGGATCTCTAGGATTACGGATGATAGAATCAAGTGCTTGAGGTTCTACCAACATTTTTAAGTTGAATTTGTTGAACAAAGACGGATATCTTCCAAGTAGCAGATGCAAATAGTCGTATAAAGTGAATGATAGACTTGCGGTGTAATGTTAAAATATTTTATGGATTTTCTAATATAAATGGTATACCCTTGATTAATATTTTACAAATAGAGAGATAATATAATGAGATATAAATTTATCACTTAAGATGAGGATCACATTTTTTATACTTCATTTGTCCACAAAAAAAATGTCACATTAAGAATAACCCGAGTTTTAATAAAATGTGGGTGGAATTGTTAACGGAGTACTAGTCACACTTAAAGACTATCCCTAACTAGTACGTCCACTCGTGCGATGCACAACGAGCATCGAAATTAAACAATATGTTTAAATAAATATATATATATATATATATATATTAAACAGAATTAAAATATAAGCAAATGTCAAATATATTTTAAAAATAAAATAAAATAATTCACATCAATTACTCAATAAAAATTTGAATTAAAAAATATAATTTCAACTTTGTATAAAGTGTAATTATAATTATAGTTATTAAAAAATTAAAAATTATTTAATAATAAAAAATAGCATTACCCCTTATATTTTCTTACACAAATATAAATAAAGTCATATTTGAAATAATATTTTTAATATAAATAGAGCATTGCACGTTATAATAAATAAGTAAATATTTTCATACACAAATATAAATATAAAAAAAATTGACATATAATAAAAATATAGGAAATGAAATAAAACTAATCTAAAAAAATCCCTATATCAACATTAATAGAAAGAACCGAGAAAATAAAATATTTTAAATTTTAATTTTTTTTCATAACTTATTCGTTTTAAATTCATTTTAAAGATCTTATCACATATTTAAGTTTATGATGAATAATGAATATTTTTCATGAATCAAATTTGACAATATTTAGATAAAAATAGGGGGAAAAAAAAGATAGAATAAATTGATAAGAAAAGAGAAAATTGGAGGGAAGAAATGAAGGGAAAAAATTCCTCATTTATATATTATATAGCTGAATTGGAATTTTATTGAGAAAAAGAAAAGCGAAAAAAAACAAAGAAAACCCGTTGAAGGCACAACAGACGCAAACTAACGGGCTACGAAACTATAACGGCGAAGACCCAGAGGGAAAAACATCGTGAGAGGAAAAAAGAGTCAAGAAATGTGCAGGAGCTACATAGCAGGAACCCCATGACAATAAAAAATCAAGAGCATCATCCTCCGGATGATTATAAGAATCTATGATGTCCCCCCAACGTTGATTAGAGACCGTATGAATATCAGAATCCATGATGTCTCCCCAACGTTGATTAGAGACCGTATGAATATCAGAATCCATGATGTCCCCCCAACGTTGATAAGAGACCCCCGTCATCGCAAGAGCCGCTGCATCCCCGGGAATATCCGAAGGTCTACTAATATTGGAGCCTGGAATAGCAGGATGTCGTAACCGGTGCTTTAAAGATTATATAGATTATGACAGATAAGACTGTAAATGAACAGAGCTACTCGTGAACTATTCGAGATTCGGCTCGGAAAAAGCTCGTTCGGAGCTCGATTCGATAATAAACGAGCCGAGCTCGAGCCTGATTTCGAGCTCGAAATTTTTATCGAGCCGAGCTCGAGCCTGACAGTGCTCGGCTCGTAGAGCTCGCGAACATGTTCGAATTCAATTGTTTGCGAACGCTAGCCTGTTCACGAACCTTCAGTCGAGCCTTCAATCGAGTTAGTACACGAGCCTTAAACGAGTCGAACTCAAACTCAAATAACATATTAATTAAGAAGATTTTCTTAAATTTATAACAAATTCGAGCTCGAGCTTGAATTCGACATTATCAAGCATCACCCGAGCCGAACTCGAATTGAACTCGAGCTTAGCATGTGGGTGACGAGCCGAGCTCGATCATCAGGATAAAAGCTCGAATCGAGCTCGAGCCGAGCTCGAACACCCGAATATTTAAACGAGCCGAGCTCGAGCCTGTTTGTATTCGGCTCGGCTCGTTTACAGCCCTAATTGACAGACCCAACCATCCAATCTTTTTAAAATTTAATTAATTTCTCTCTTTCTCACATCATCAATATTTTATCCAACTCAACTACATCTATTGTTAGGTCCTGAGGGTCTCGAATAGGTGTATGGGGGGGAATACACCTATGGGCTATTTTAAATTCCTCAATCAGAGGGATCTCAGTCAGAGATCAAAATGAAACTTTACACGCAAACACAGACTCCTGTTTTACTGAAAACAGTTTTGACCAAACAGGGTTGACGACTGATACTGAAAGCTCTTCAGTAAAGAGTTATCAGTTAAGTTACTGGAACTTAACTGATGCAAATAAAGGCTTCAGTCGGGTTTGCTAAAACAGAGATGATAACACTCTTCCTGACTATCACAAGATAGATCAGTCAGACTGATATCATACGCAGCGGAAATTAAACTTAGTTTCGCAATAGCCTCGGTGGAGCACGTTGTTGGTCTTTGGGTTTCTCTTTGCAGTTAATCAGTGTTCAGTTTATCAATTGAAATAACACAAGTAAGAATGTAAAACTGAAAGCTGTAAACAACACAGAGACTTTTACGTGGTTCGGAAAAACCCTTTCCTACATCCACGGTCGGTTGATCAGACCAACAATCCACTCCGCAAGTGCTTAACAGGTGCACTGCAAACCAAACCGTGTGCTTGCCGGGTGCACACAACCGTACCACTGAAGAAAACCCTTCTTCAGTACCCACGCTTCACTCGCGTCGAATTTCTCTTGCTCAGCACAACCCGTGCTAAGACTTCTCACTCAGAGTCAGAGTACCTTCCTAAACTCCGAATCACTCAAACACTCTTTTGGGGGGGAGGTTTGAACGAGTGCCAACTATACTACAAAGAACAAGTTCTTTGAAGCAAGTTTGACCTTTGGCTTCTGGGTAAACAGAGGTTCGCCTAAGGTCTAAGAGAATATGTGTAATCAGCAGTGACTGATTTTGGCTTTGGAATTCTCTTCTTCGATTCAAGCTTTGGGGAGGTTAAGCTTTAGGCTGAGTAGGAATTTCGGCAGAGCTTCAGCTTATGTCGTTGAATCGATGAAGGTTGAAGTGATCCTCGAGCGCTATTTGTAAGAGAACTCTTGAATAGATCCGTTGGTGTAGAACGTCATCAAGATTTCTTCCGTTGGAGAGCAATTCGAATTTGGGCTGAGGCTTCAATCTTCGAGGTTCCTTGTCTGGGTGGAAACGGCTCTCTTGATGGACAGGAGATGTGACGTCTCTGAAAAGTAACCACCAGATAGGAATGACCTCTGCAGAGATAAGATCCTAAGATCTCTGCATTTAATGCGACTGTACTTTGTGAGTACGTGGCTTCCTCTGAACGTTGGAAGATCAGTCCTAGGAGGAATGTTCAACTGATACTTGACTTTAGTATCAGTCCATTGCGCGCATTAAGTAATCAGTTCCTAACTGATTCTTCAACTGATACTTCAGTTGGTATCTGCAGTCTTCAGTCCTTCGTTCTTCAGTCTTCAGTCTTCAGTCTTCGACACCGCAAGCTAAACTAGAACCGAACTCTAACACTTGAGTTCAAAACAATTCTAGTCTATTACAAATACGACCTATGAATTTTGGTATCATCAAAACAAGGATTAGGATATTCCACAAGATTCCCAACATCTATGTTGTATGGTTTATCAATGACCACTTCAACCACACAACTGCAACATTTTATACAATTATTTTCTTATTAATTTTAATTATAATATTTTTAATTGTGTTAAACATAAACTAAATTATAAAAATTCAAAAAGGATAAAATAATAAAAATTCAAACATTACAAACTAAGAATAAAAACTAAAACAATTGAAATACAAAATACGGAATTAAAAATACACAACTCATACTTCAGACAAATGAAAAAACTACACATTTAGTTACCATTGCTGAAGAATTACAACAATCAAAATACAAAATACGAAATTAAAATAGGAATACAAAATACAGAATTAAAAATACACAACCCATACTTCAAACAAATGAAAAAACATATTTAGTTACCATTGCTGAAGAATTACAACGATCGAAATACAAAATACTAATGAAATCTAAGATACTAATAAAAAGAGGTAATATATAGAATTTACCACTTTCCTATAGTAAAATTTAAAAATTAACCTATTAAATAAAAACTTTAAAAATCGGTCAATTTTTATGCAAAATTACAAAATCACCCCTAACATAAAAAATAAAAATTGGTCACTCTCTTCTCTCCCTCATAGCATTTACTTCATTCTCTCTCTCTCTCTCTCTCTCACTCACAGTGTCACATCTCTCTCTCTCTCTCTCCGGCGCCGTCGCGCCGCTTGCTCAGATCAGAAAGTATTTCTTCTTTGAAAAATAACCGCACACAGGCGGGACCACTACACCACACAAAGGTGGGAAAATTACATTGCACGCAGGCGAGATTGAACACAAGAGTCTTTGAGTGTCTCAACTTTTTCACTTGAGTTCAGATCAGAAAGCATATGCAAACTGCAAAAGAGGTTTTATCCTTATCGGTGCTGCTTCTTGCTCAACATATAACAGAAGGAAGGTTGAGCATACGTCCCGTTGAGAAACGCATCGATTCAACTTCGAAGAGCTATCACGCTGTCGTGGATTGAGCTGCGGCGGAGTCGTTGAGCTCTTTGAAAAGAGATACGAAGAGGGAAATTCAACGGTAGTTTAGCATACTAGAGGGAGAGAGAAGCAGACAGAAGAGAAATTTGTGTTGAGTTTTGTGATTCTATGCCGTCAATTGAAGATTATTTTGATTTTTATTTTCTTAACTAGTGATTCTATGCCGTCAACTAAAGAGAGAAGTACTTAGTATATTTTATTTTATTTTGATTTCTTATTTCGTAGTTGAGAGAGCTCACAAAGCAATAAGAAAGAGAGAGATATATTTTTCAACAAAATCAGTTTTGTGATATTTATTGGAGAGATTTGATCGATTGAAAGAGAAAGATTTTGGATAATTGATTAATGTTCTTGAATCCACAACTAGGTCTATGAGTTCACAACTTAATGTTCTTGAATTCACAATCAGATCTATGAATTCACAATTAAACCTAGAATACACAACCAGCTCAATGAATTCACACCTAAATCGTTAGTGTTGGTTGTGAATTCGAGTTTAAAAGCTCCAAGTCACAACTAGTTATTTTGGTTGTGAATTCGAGTTTTAAAATTATAATTCACAACCAGTTTGATGAATTCACAATTGAATTGCTAGTGTTAGAGCATTTGTAGTGGAGAGCTAGGGACTCTTAAATGGTGGGAACATATTTAACATTGATTAAATTCATAGTGGGAAAGCCTCCACATTGGCTCTTCAATATTATTTTTTATTTTATTTTATTTTTAATGTTATTTTTAATTAATTTTAACATTGAATTTAATAACATAAATTTCATTGAAATTAAAATTTAATATTATATTAATTAAAAAAATAAAATAATTTAAAAATATTACAATAATTTTTATTTCTATTTTATCCTTATTTTAAATGGATATTTTTTCTCGAGACTAGTGCACTTCCAACAAAAACAGGAGCATCCAATGGGCTTTGACAGTTGAACACAATTGTTACCGATCCTGCCAGGTGAAGTGAATGGTGGAAACTCACTATGTTGGTTTTGGAAAACTAGAAGAACAACCTCAATAGAGTGGCACCGAAACATGGAAAGAGAGCAAGAAACAATGTTCACCATCTTGGTCATAGTCCACTACTCCACCCAGTTCAAAAAAGTTCCCTTCATGCCCTCGGTAGTCAATGTCTGCCTGCTTACAGTTTGTAACTTCTGCCACAATGTAAGTAAGACAACATTGACCAACATATCCAGAGCTTGTATACAACTACTTTACATAAGCATAATAGAATTAAACAACAAAGTTGTATACAAGATATAATGTACAAGCCTAACCTCATTTATGCATTAGAATGACTAAATAATTTGCTAAGGAAAACACCCTATGAAGTCTTATAATGAAAGATGCAAGCAATCGTTCTTATCAACTGCTTATGTTAGCTAAAGGTTAGATCGAACCAACTCGCAATCTAATGATTCCAACTTTATCAACCCTAGTGGGAATTGGACTCATGAAGCATTTAAGTTAGTTCAAACTCCAGTAGGAAAAGACAGCACTTGTCCCCAACATAGATCATAGATTCAAATAGGCATTCAAATTTTCTATGAAGGCTAAAAAGCCTTGTGTCATGTACTATGAAGGAAACGACATCATCAAACTCATAACAGTGCATTCTTTATGAAAAAAAAGGTTACTCTAACTGACCTTCAAAGATAATGTCTTCTTCACTTCTTCTACCATCTCATCTATCTCCTTCTTGTCCATCTCACCCATGGAGTCTGCCCATTTGATCTTCTCTTGAATTGAGACAAGAATGCCGTCTGATGTGGACCATGTGGTCAGCCTAAGAAATAACCAAGGATATTCACATACACACTTTCGAAACCAGACATAGATTACAAGTAAGTGACAAGAAATGTAAGTGACACTTAAGATGCAACCCTTTGCATGCTTTAACTATTGGGATCACAAAGGAAACAGTTACAGCTTCAACTGATATAAATGAAAACACTGACATAGAAAAAGACGAAGCAAGTTTCCAGAACAAGAAGATAAGATCATATAAAGACCAACTTACTAAATCCTGAATAAGATATATACTCAGATATTTAACCCATAGTAGAAGAACCCAAGCACTAGGAATTTTAAAACTAGTACAACAAATCACCTTAAAGAAACATGTACCAATTTGCTAGAATGTCAATCATGCTGCCCAATTGCACCTACAAGCTCAAAGATGGATGTTTTACCAATCCACAAGTAAAACGCTAAGCTACTAGATGAATTAATGAAGGTATGTTATTAGAGTGAGACCTCAAACATCTTCGCAACTGATCCAGCTTTCCTCTAACTATACCCTGCTCATGAGAGCACCAATAAAATTGTTCACAAAAAAAAAAGTAGAGCAGACATCCTATTTTAAAAACACGCAGGTGGCAAGTTTATCTCAGAAATGAAGTGCCATTAATTGTTACATTTTCTTATGAATAGAAAGCATAAACACTTACCACATACATACAATCATTGATGACAAAATTCTCCAATTCAGAACATTTGAAACATCCAACTCCTGCATCAACGTATCATATGACAATACCTAGGGAAAGGCCGAGATTAGAGATTAAAATTTACAAGATTCCTCAAATTCCAAATTGACATGAATATTCATAAACAGAATGACTGAGATATCAAATAACTAGGAAATCTCAAACCATATTCACCCAAAAAAACGTACCAAATATAACTTCCAGGAAATCCAATAAGTAGCAATAGTGAACATATAAAATGATAAATAAATAAATACACTCCTTAAAATGAGAGAAGGCAACAGTGTCATGTGACAACGAGTAGCTCATTAGGTGAGATAATCATTGCGGTCCTCTAAATTGATATTTTTGTGAAACATTCTTCAAATCGCCAAACCTCCCTAGACGAAAGCGAACTTCACATAACTTGTGCTTCGGAATTGGACTGGATGGGGATGCATAACTATCAACAACGATGAGGGCTTGAGTTTTGATAAGTTCATAAATGCGGATGGTTATAGTTGATGTTGGCTCACGCATACGAATCTTCAAGCCGAATCTCAGGGGTTGCTCGCCACAAGTAAAACATAGGTATTTGTACAATTTGACGGCTAGTTCAAAGTATGCAAGCCAAGCCCGTTATCTATACCGTGAGATTGCCATTCGTTTTCCCAAAACACACATTGCTGGTTTTCAACGAAGGCCAACATGCATCTAATTTTGCTACAGGTTCTTTAGGGAGAAGCTGTATAGCTTTAAATCTTGGCCATGAAGGTCGAGGTGGATTTTGTTCAGTTTTTGGGTTAATGTTACAATGAAGTTCAGTTTTTGTTCACGGTTGTTGATTTTCGGTAAGCTATCAACGTGGTAATCTAGGAATTATGTAGGCATAAACATGAGATAAAGACCATATGTTTCTTCAATGGATTTTCCTTTCTTAATGATCTAGGTCTTCTATGGGTATTTCCACTATCGATACATGATTTATTCTTATCAAAAGGTGAACTTACTTAGTATAATGGGATTACCATGTTATTCATTATTTTTATAACAAAACAAATAAGATTTTCCCAAAAAAAAAATTATGGGCCGATTTGGCCCGATGGCCCGAGAGGGACTGGACTGGGCCTAAAATTTTTCAGCCCGACGTAGTTTTGGGCCAGGCCGGTCCAACCCGGTAAAAGTCGAAAGCCCGGCTCGACCCGTATCGTTTGACACCTCTACTAGAGCCTGATAGTGCCTTTAAGATTTGATACAAATAAATAGTAAATTTAATCAATTTAATATGGTTTTGTTTTAGTTTTAAATTACTTTTACGTTTAACTTCACAAATATACCTGGTGCGTGCGTACAATAAAGGTGTGGGTTTGGATGGGAGCGGTGGGGATGGACGGGGCCATTCCTATTACTATAAAGCTTATGATCTGAGAAGATTATCATGCAGAAAATCAAATTAATTTGATATTACATATGATATTAGATTTATTGATACTCTATTTCTGAAAAGAAATCGAAAACCATTATACCTCATTAATAATCTTTAATTTGGTAATAGGCTCCTCCTCCTCCATGAGCAAGGTCCAGCTTCAGCTTCAGTAGGCAACAACTTAGTGAGCGGCGCAGGAGATGCGGTCGGCTCAAATTTCTTCTTGGGAGTGCCCTGACACAGCGGCGGGAATTTGGGGTGGCGGAAGGAAATAAAGAAGAAATAGGTTACTCCAATTTCAAAAATGGGCCAACGGTAGTCTGAATAATCTTTAGGTCGTATGCTAATTCTTGTTAGGTAATTTTAAATACAGCCCCCAATTTTTTCACTATAGCGCCCCTTATTAAAAAAAATAAATAATAATAATAATAATAATAATAATAATAATAATAATATTAATAATAATAATAATTTATTATTATTATTATTATTATTATTATTATTATTATTATTATTATTATTATTATTATACCCTTATAGCCTATTTAAAATTTGTAATAAATTAAAGTTATAAAAATTAATTTGAAAGAAGAATAATGAGTACGATCTCTTAACAGATAAATCACGTATAATCCTCATCATGATTCTAATATTAAAAATACTTGTAAATAACCCTAACAATTCTATCAGTATAGCCTCCAACTCAAAATTTTAATTAAACATGTCAGAGAATAGACGCAGGAAGAAGAAGAACATCAACATAAGGAAGAACAAAGTTCAACGTCATCTTCAATTTGTTTATCTTGGGATTTGAAGATATTTTGTTGTTCAATATGCAAAATTTAAATGAGAGTTATGAAAACGAAAAAAGTCATATGTTGGAGGTATGTGTAAATTTTTCTTTCCCAGTGAATTTAGTATATCATCATTAGAGACGTATTCTTGATTTGGTTTTCTAGTTAATAAGATCAAAAATATAAAAGTGATGCGTGATTTGTGTTATAGCAGGGAAAGTTTTCTCCTTAACTTTTTGGTGCTTGTTAATGGTTTTCTTTATTTTTAATTTATGGAGGAGTTCTGGTAATTTTAATCATGTATTCTTAAAGTTGAGTCTCTTTTGTCTGTGGGATAAAATTCTAGAGTGCAGTGGCAATTTACACATAAGTCTTTCTACTGCTATACATAACATGGACTATATGATATGCAATGGTGTAACATGATTATGCTATTACTCTTTATTCACTGCATTTCTTAAACTAAGCATGGGGTGCGAAGCATATAAATGGAGAGAGTGAACTGGATATCATAATTACCTTGAATATTGATTGGTGATGATTAGTTGTTTGTTATCGAATTAAAATGGGATGATTGAAACGAAATAATATACGTTGTTTCTTCAGTAAATGCATGAAGGAATATGGATAAAGGTGAAGGAGTTAAACCAAAGCTTACCTTGAATGTTGGCAAAAGTAATTGAATGAAGGCTCTCTCCAATTCTTGAGAATTCTCACGTGAAGAATGGGAGATAGTGCAGTGTTAGCAACTGAAGGTTAAAGGAATGGAGGTAGTGGTTGTTTGAGGGAATGGGCTATCATAGGGTGGTATGGTTGAAGCTACAAAAGGCATGGTGGCTGGATTGGACTAGTGGTTGCAGAGGAAAAAGAATGCAGCTGCAGCTGCTCCTTAGACTATCCACAGTCGTGACACTCATCCAACCCAACTCAACTCAACTTTTTAATAAAATATTCATTTCTCTCTCATTCACCTATACAACCCACAACCTAATACTCCCTTTCGTCCCCCAAATAACTTTCTTTTTGGGGACGACACGGGTTGTAATGAAAAGTTGTAAAGTGTATTGATAGTGGATAAAAATGTTATAATTATTATTGAAAATTGTGAAAATGTGTTATGATTAGTATTGGAGTGGTGAAAAAGTGAAAAGTAAAAATAAATAAAGTATTATTAGTGGTGAGGTAATTATCCAAAAATGGAAAGAAATGATGGATGTCCCAAAAAGAAAAAAGAGAAAGTTATTTGGGGGACGGAGGGAGTATAATTTTTACTCCCAATGGTGACACCAACCCAACCTACATATTTTTTCTTTTCACTTTATTTTTAATTATCTAATATCTAAAATAAAATATAAATTAAAATTAAATATTTATTTATAATATTTAACAAAATAAAATAAATATTTATTTAATTTTTTTAATTTGTAATCATATTATAATTAAACATTGTCATATATTATAGTTTATACTTAACTCAATCACAAATGAATATTACAAGAATTAAACACATAATTGAAATTAAAAATCAAAGTACAATACTTGTAACTTAAAAATACAACTAGAAAATTCAAATTACATATTTAATTGTCAGTGCCAAATTTTTCCTATATGTGCTCAATCAAGTCACCTTGAAGAGTCTTATGAGCTTCTCTATTGCGAAGTTGATCTCTATTAGTCATATAAGCATACAAGCTCACAAAACATTCAGTAGAATAGTGGAAATGTTCGCCATCTTCTGTTTGTACTCTTGTAGGTGTATCCATAAAAATTCTGTTGGATCATAATAATTTTGGTAGGTTGTTGGGAAATTAATGAAATATCTTTTTTCTTGTTTTGATGATCCCAAAACTCTTAGTATTCTCTTTCTAGACTAGAGCTTTTGCTGGACTCAATTGTTAGAGTCTATTTTATTAGCTAGACTGAGGATCGAAGGACTGAAGACTTGAAGACCAAGGACTGAAGTTACTGTGCCAGTCTTAACTGAACATCAACACTCAAGACAGTTACTGAAGGACGCGTGCACTGAAGTATCAATATTAGGGAACTGATACATGCCACGGTGCACTGAGCGGACTGATACTAAAGTCAAGTATCAGTAGAACTCACAGAGTTATTCTTCATTCCTCGGACTAATATCTCTGTTTATAGAAGCTACGTGGAAAGTATGCAAGTACAGCCGTATTAAATGCTCAGATATGAAGATCGTCCTTCTGAAGACAGAGTTTTCCCTTTCATGCTACTTTATTCTGTAGCACCATACTCCTACTGACGAAAGGATGCTAGTTCTTTTCGGATTAGAAACATCGAAGATTGAAGCCTGAGCCAAGATTCAAATTTGTCTCACAACGGCAGATTTCTGAAGATGATCTCCCCCAACGGATCTATTCAAGATGTTGCCTATATAAAGAGCTCAAGGATCAACTTCAATCTTTACCGATTCAAATACACAAGCTGAACCTCTACTAAAATCACAACTCAGCAATCTCACTGCATTCCAAAGTTTAAATCGAAGAAGAGAATTTCCAAAGCTCAACAATCAGTTCACTGATTCCCTACATTCTCTTATTTCCTTAGGCAAATTTCTTGTAAACCCTAAGCCTTCGGATTACTGAGAGCATGTTTTCAGTAATTTAGTTGGATATTCGAACCATTTTTCTAAAGAGCGAAAAGAGAGTTTGAGAGTGAGTTTGAGACAGTTGTCTGAACTCTAAGTTGTTTAGTACCCGGAAACTAAACAGTTGGTTGTTCTTAGCACCTGCAAGCTAAGAAGGAGAAATCCAACCCAGTGTGTTGGTACTGAAAAGAGTTCTTTTTAGTCTAAGGTTTGTTGTGCACCCGCAAGCACAAGCTTGGTTTGTTGTGCACCCATAAACACAAGCATAGTGATTGTCAATGTGATCGACTGACCGTGGACGTAGGTGCTTGTTTTCCGAACCACGTAAAACTCCATGTGTTATTTATTGTTTTTAGTTTTTCTTATTCTTATCAGTGTACAAATCCTACTGAAACTGAAAACTGATAACTCAAAGGATAGACCTTTAAAACTGATAATCTGATTCACTAAAGGCTTTTACTTTAAATCGCTTCTGCACAAGTGTAATCAGTCTAACTGATAAATCTTCAGATAATCAATAAGATTACTTACACTTCTCTGATTACAAAAACTGATAAGACTGAAACTCTGAACTTCAGTATATTGATCAGGTTCAAATACTGAAGCTAACCCTACTGACTCATTATCAGTATCAGTCTTAAACCATTCTACAACTGATATTACTTTCTCACTTCACTTCAGTTTCAATCAGAAACTGATTTCAGTTTTCAAAAGCAAAAATAGCCTACTGGTGTATTCCCCTCCCCCCATACACCAGTCCAGTAGCATCTCGGGACCCAACATAGGTATCTTGTTCATCCTCTACTATCATATTATGCATGATGATACAAGCCATCATAATTTTTCCCTTCAAAACTTTATCCCAAATAAGACATAGGCGTCGTAGAAATGCAAATCGAACTTATAGAACTCCAAATGCTTGCTTAACATCTTTTCGGACAAACTCTTAGTGTTGAGCGAACAACTTGTGCTCGCGGATCTGTGGGGAAGTAATTGACTTGACAAATATAATACAGCTCATGAATGGTATATACCAATAGTCAAATAATATGTCCTATCATAATGACGACCATTCACTACGTAATTGTTGGTTATCCTTGACATCATCTAATGATACGCAGCGGAATATACATTCAAGGATTAGATCTAGATTTACAAATGCATCACGTGTAGAGATAAACACACAATGAAAAGAATAACTTACTCGTTGTGTAGTAAGCGTGCGTCTCGATTCTTGCCGTGAATCCACTACTAAGGTATCCACGTGTATGTCGATTCGATGTAGGAACGATTCCAAGTGCACGATTCAATCGTCAACAGCTAGGAAATCTCCGATTGAAACTATAGTGCTCTCTTAGTGTTTTGCCAAGCAAAAACTCTAAGCTAATGTTTTTGTATCTTCTCATTTGTAAGACCAAGCTCCCTTATTTATAAGGAAGAAGACAATTCTAAATTGTCTTGTCTTCCTTAGTATTAGAATATATCAAATATATCCTAATCTAGTCCATAATATCTTTCAATCTCCCACTTGGACTAGCATTAGATTAAACACCAAGCACTAACTTTGCACTCTTGAGCGAATCAACAATACACATAAAGTGTGACCCTTTAGGCCTCCATTATCGACGATAATCAAATTAAAGTCTACACAAAACTCCTAGACTGCGTTGTGTAGCGAACTCGATATATGAAGAACGTTTACGTGGATTATGTAAACAAACCTTTATATGAAGTTTATGTAATATCCCTTCATTCACGGACCACTCGATTGAGCCTAGGATCTGCCATGTGTCTATCCCAATAGCTCAATCATTTTATCTCATCTTTATTAAATGACCCTTCCGATCATATTCAATTATTCTAATTGAATATATCTTTGCATTGGCCAATGACTAACGGTCAAATAATATAGAGAATTTGAAGTGTTCTCTCGAAATTCAAATCGAGGAATGAATCCTATTCTTGGCTCAACTACCATTTCCATTTGCCTCATGATGTACCCAACACAAGCCGTATCTACCCCTTTGATGGAGTGCAAGCATTGTACTTGGTCAAAGCACACCACTCAACAAACAAAATGAGTATTGACCTCAAGTCAAAGGACTATTACATACTCCATACACTATTAAATCATAGACACTAGAACAAATGATTTAATAGCAGGGTATACCAATATTCTCCAAAATATCCATGTGTCCATCACGAGAATCAAATTACTCGTAGTTGTGAGATCAACTACATTCTCTAAGAATATGATGCAGACCACATGCTAACCTATCGCATGTCATCAATATCCCATTCTTGATGACCATTGGTTAGGGCATCTTTAGAATTACACTCAAACCATTAATGTCTCACATCATTAATAGTAGTAATAATTCAAGGGAACAAATAAAAGAATAAAGTCAAACAATAAAACCAAATATTCTAATAAATGCACTAGCCCATGAAAGCAAATAACATATATAAATGTGATCAGGTAAGGATGTCTCAATTCAAATTGTTTCTAAGACATTCAAACCAAAACTCCCACTAAATTAAAGCCAACTTCCAACACGTCTAACACCCAAGCTCTCAAAATGTTTGTTGTGTTTTGCTATACACAACGGCTTGGTGAAAGGATCGGCTAAGTTATCATCAGTGGGTATTCTTTCTAATTTCACATCGCCTCTTTCAATTATTTCTCTGATCAGATGATATCTCCGGGGAATGTGCTTGTTTCTATTCGTGGGTCTTGGTTCCTTTGCTTGCGCAACTGCACCAGTGTTGTCACAATACAACGGTATTGCACAATTTGTACTTGGAATGACACCCAGTTCTTTTACGAATTCTAACAGAGCCACAACCTCCTTGGCAGCTTCAGATGCAGCAATATACTCGGCTTCGGTGGTGGAGTCGGCAGTAGTGCTTTGTTTAGAACTATTCCAACTAACTGCTCCACCATTGAGGATGAAGACATAGCCAGACTGTGACTTATAGTCATCATGGTTGTTTGGAAGCTAGCATCAGTATACCCAGTAACTGATAACTCTGGCTGTCTACCATAGACTAAGAAGTATTCTTTAGTCCTTCTAAGGTACTTTAGAATAGTCTTGACAGTTCTCCAATGTACCTCACCGGGATTTTGCTGAAATCTGCCTGTCATGCTAAGCGCATATGCCACATCTGGCCTAGTAGATGTGGTGGACGTCGTATACCACCAAAATAATTCCTGCAAAATTACCAAAATAAATTAATACAATGGCAAACAGGGTCGATCCCACAGAGAGCAGTTAAAACCATTCAAATCCCTAAATCTATAAAAACGGTGATGCTACCACGCCTTAATTTTAAGAGGAATTAATTAAACTAAGAATGCAATAAATCAAATAAAAACTATTCTTGGAATAAATCAATAAAAAGGGTAATTCGGCTCAAATAAATCCACTCTAATTCAACTCTGATCCTCGACGCAATAATTAATTAATCCCTATCAACCAACCAGTTATAGGATACCGTGAAACGCAACGAACGTACCCCAATTCCTACTTACGGTGTCGATAAACAGCTGGAGACGCCAGACCTGCTTATTTCCCTTATTAAAATATAACCTAGCTGGAGACGTCAGACCTAGATTTAATATTCTAATAGCATTACGATGAAGGAACCCAATTTATATCAATTATCCTAGAGACGCTAGTAATAATTAATATACCAATTAATTCCTACTACGAACATGGTAGTTGTGTCACTAATCAGCCCTATTCCAACAATTACGGATTGGCAGGAACTAATTGACTGTAATCCAATTAAACTTAAGTTGATCAGGCTTAAATAAAATCAGAATTATCTTTGAACCTAGGAATTAATCGGAATCAATAGGAATCAATTTTAAACCAATTAGGTCTCACAGATCATTAAATTAGAGTTTCATTATTCTCGCCGAATTAAAAGGTTTAGCTACTCATGCTTAAAATAAAAACAATCAAATAAATAAAATTAAACATAAATAAATAACGAACAATACTAAGAAAATAAATTGCAAGAAATTAAATCAAACTTGAACCAAGTTGAAGAAAACTCGTCTGCCTCCTTCGATTCCAATCCAGCCGCAATTGTAGATGAAAAAACAAGACTTAAAAGTAAAAGTATAACTAAGAATTTAATATGCTAAAAAACGTATGGATCAAAGATTGCATGAAATAACAATTGCATGGAATGAAAAGTCAACTCCTAATCTCCCTAATTCAAAAGTTGCGGCTAGGTTGCTGCTCAAAAACCAAAACTAGAACTAAAGTTAATAATAAAAAAAAAGGTTAATTACGTCAAAAACCATGAACTTTGGGCCCATTTCCAAATTTTCCACGAACTTTGATTTTTATCAAATTTTCCCTGAACTTAAAGGCGGGAACAATGTTTCCATGAATTTCAGCTCCGGTAATACTCCGGTCTGACCTGGCTCCTACGTGGCAGAAACTGATCTTACGTGGTAGCTGCTGAAACGACGTCGTTTCATTTCTTATCATCTATTGTCAATGTTAGGGTTAAATCGCCATTTTCACCGTCCCATTTTCACACCCACCATTTTCACACTCACTAATTTTCACTATATTGACTGAAACTGTGGAGAGAAGTTGACCTGCGGAGAAGACGACATATTGCGCGCGAAGAAGACACGAGATATTGGCGACGAGATTTTGCAAAAATGGGGGACAGGTATATCTCTTTACCACTGTTTTCGAGTTTTCGCCCATGGGTGTTTGGTGCCCTAAGCTTCACTAAAAATTTTCCCGTTCTAGGGTTCAGATAGTAGTTCTTTTGCGCCTAAAAATTTCATTTTCTTTGAACATTGCATTGAATTTTGGTACTTCATTCGTTTGCAGCGACGAATTTGGGTTGTACATACACCATGGAGGTAAGTTCGTCAATTTAGGCTCAGGAAGGTTGTATTCAGGTGGCGAAGTGCAGAGTAGATTCGGGCTAGATAAGGATAGGTTCGGGTATTTGGACTTAGAGGAGGAAATCCAGAAGCTTGGTTATACTTCCTGGAGGTGTTTAGCTTTTAAGGTTCCTTGAAGTTTAGTGTTCATGGATGTGCGCGAAGATAAAGAAGTCATGCAGATGATTCGATGCATGACATCTTCAATCAGGTCTATTAGTGTCTATGTGGATGATGGAAAGAAGGGCAAATTGGGGAAGGTGAAGGCTGTCAGTGAAACTGTTACTAAGACAATTACAAAGACTGTGACTACCACTAAGAGTAGCTGTGGGCAGGGGAAGGGGAAAGAGAAGGTGTTGCGTAGGGAGGAGCCTGTGATGGCAGTGGAGGAGGTTGATACTGCAGATGAGGATGCTGATGATTTTCTTCCTGAATATATTGAAGAAGAACCTGTTGAATCAGATGATTCACTAGGGGATAAAGAGTTAGGATCAGGAGATGAAGAGTATGAAGAGGCAAGAACTAACATAAGGGAGAGCTTAGGTGTTATAGGTGACATGGAAGTGGGGAAGGAGACTGTAGAAGATAGATTATCTGAATATGGTGATTCTGACAGGGATGGTTCTGATAGTAGTGACTCGGATGGGCAAATTGTTAGGAGTAAACAGTGTAGGTCAGTGTATGATCCTAGGGGAGATATGTCTGAGTTTAAATTAGTGTTGGGTATGCGTTTCGAGGATGGATTTCAATGCAAGAAGGCACTGATTTCATGGAGCATTGTAAAGGGTTATCTTATTCATTTCAGGAGAGTGAACAAGGAGCAATGTGAGGCTTTTTGTGAGGATCCTTGTCCCTGGAGAATGTTTGCTAGTATGCTGAAGAAAGAGAGTTCTTTGGTGGTCAAAATTCTACAGGAGGAGCACACTTGTTCATTTGCAGTGGGTAATAAACAGGCTAGTTATAAGTGGATTGGGGAACAATACACAGAGGTTTTCAGAGTTAGACCTCAGATGTGTATTGAAGAGTTTAGGAATGATGTTAAAAGGAGATTTAACATAGCTATTCCTAATGGGAGGTTGTATAGAGCTAAGGCACATTCATTGCAGTTGCTAAGAGGTTCTGTGCAGGGTCACTATAACAAGTTGAGAAGTTATATTCTTGAGTTGATGAGGGTGGATAGGGGAGGTAGATTTGAACTGTTGTGTGGTGATGGTAGTATATTTCAGGGGTTATACATTGGGTTTTCTGCATTGAAGAGGGGTTTTTTAGAGGGATGTAGACCAATTATTGGTCTTGACGGGTGTTTCTTGAAAACACACTTAGGGGGGCAACTGTTATGTGCCATAGGGAAGGATGGCAATAACCAGATGTACCCAATAGCTTGGGCCGTAGTAGAGGTGGAAAATGAGGCTTGTTGGAGGTGGTTTTTAGGTATATTGCTCGAAGAGCTTGGAATCCATGATGGGAATGGTTTTACACTGATTTCTGATCAGCAAAAGGTTAGTATTTGCCTTGCCATGTCTTGTGTCCATACTGAAATGATGTTACTATGGCTTTATATGTCTTGTGTCCATACTGAAATGATGTTACTATGCAGGGGCTAACAAATGCTGTCAAGGAGTTGGCTCCATTGGCAGAGCACAGAAATTGTGCTCGCCATGTCTACATGAACTGGAAAAAGCAGTTCAAAGGTGTTGCCTTGAAGAACCTATTCTGGCAAGCAGTGAGGGCCACATACATGGAGGAATGGGATGCAGTCATGGAGACTCTCAAAACTGAAAATATGATGGCATATGATGATCTGCTGAACAGAGATCCTACCAGGTTTTGTAAGGCTTTCTTTTCAACTTGCTGTGTGAGTGACATGATGGATAATAACGTGTCAGAAACGTTTAATGGGTATATTCTGAGTGCTAGGGGAAAACATATCATCCATATGTTAGAGGACATTAGAAGTGGGCTGAGGGAAAGACAATATAAGAAGTTTCAACATGTTATGACTGTCACTGATATACTTACACCAGCTGTTAGGAAGAAACTTGAGAAGCTTAAATCACTAGCAAGGTATTGTACTTCTCACCCTGGGCTAGGAGGAAAGTTTGAAGTGTCAAACAAAGATGACATGTTTATTGTCTCTCTTCCTGAGAAGACTTGCAGTTGTAGAGGTTGGGAGATAACTGGTATACCTTGTGTGCATGCTGTTTCTGCTATTCACTTTATGAAGGAGGATCCAGCCGTTTATGTGCATAACTATTTGAGCACAGAGACTTATTTGAGGGCATACTCCTTCCCACTTGAGCCAATCAATGGTGAGAGGTTGTGGCCAAAGGCTGAGGGATATCCAGTTCAACCCCCACAGGTGAGGATCATGCCCGGCAGACCAAAGAAGAAGAGAATAAGAGACACAGATGAGAAGGACCCTAAACAACCTTCAAGGCTGAGAAAGACTGGTTGTAAGATGACATGCCAACGGTGTTTACAAGAGGGTCATAATTCCAGAGGATGTATGAATGATGAAGTACAGAAACCTGATGGTGAGAAGAGGAAGCCTGGACGCCCTCGAAAGTACCCAATCCCTGAACCAACAGAAGCAACAATCCCAACAAACCCTACTGATACAACAGAGGCTACTACAAGAGGAAGGGGCAGAGGCAGGCCCAAGGGAAGTGGCAGTGGCAGGGGTAAAGGTAGGGCTAGGGATATTGCAATGGAGAGGCAAGAGGTATATCCCAAAACTATTTGTGCTGATAATATTTGATCATTTTAGTTTCTTATTCCATTTGCATTTGAGCTATGTTAAATGATATTCATTGTAGGCAAGCAAAGGAATAAGACTTTACTGTGGAGAGCAAACAGGCAATTCATATATTGCATCTGGGAGTGGACTGCAGCAAATCCTAAGGGGAGAAGAGATCTGCCTGACGGGCCCCACACAAGAATCTCAATCCAATCCTTGAAGAAAATCTGTTGTTGTTTTGATGTTGCTCTGATAGCATACTGATGTTCTTTTGATGTAGTTTTTGCAAGCATTTTGCTGAGATGTAAAGCGATTAACACTTAAACAAGTTATGTATATGTTATTGATCTGTTATGTATATGTTATTGATCTACTTTGCATATATCCATTGAAATCCATAGAAATTCATTGTCATCATGATTGTAAATGAGATTACAATGACACTACAAAATAGATCTCATTATAACACCCTAACAATCAAACACCAAGAACACCTAACAAACAAAGGCTTGAATCACCAACCAAACAACACCCACAACACCTACGAAACAAAAGCTTGAATCACCAAACAAACAACACCCAGAACACAAGCACATGCAACCATCTTTTTCATCGAACACTTGCTGCTCTCGACGTTCTCCATTCTGAGGAGTCTGACTTCATTCTCCAACAATCTAATTCGCTTCATATCTTCCTCCACATATTTCCCTAGGCGATAGCATTCTCCAATCCAGAAGTTCAATTTTTCATCTTCGTCATCTTCAATTTTAGGCTTTACTTCAGGATCTACCCACTCAAAGAAGCCACATTGTTTCTGCAAAAACAAAGATTGCTGCTTTAGGGAAAAAGACAGCACAGAGAAAAACTCAAAACGAAAATAACGTCAAAATTACCTCTTTGTTGGAGCATCTCAAGAATCTTCGCCCAGGATTGAGCTGTGTTCGCGACGTTTTCATCTCCACTTGAAGTTTGCACGCGCATTCAGTGAAGAAATCTGGTGTAGTCATGGACGAGGACGAGGCGCCATAAGAGGAGGCAGATGGCGTGAACTTCATTTCTCCCTTATGAAACCCTAACCGACGAAATGGGGATGCAATTTCTTAAATTCTAGATTTAGGGAACAAAATTTTAATCAAACGACGTAGTATTATGGGTATAGGACGACGTCGTTTCTTCATATCGTCGCCGGTGCCAAGTCAGCTTTCAGGCGACTTAAATGGTGCCAACTCAGCAGTCAAATTGGGGATTTTCGAAATTCATGGAAAAATTGTTCCCGCCTTTAAGTTCAGGGAAAATTTGATAAAAATCAAAGTTCATGGAAAATTTGGAAATGGGCCCAAAGTTCATGGTTTTTGGCGTAATTAACCCTAAAAAAAACCAACAAACTAATCCTACTTCTAATCGTTCGCGGCTACCCCTAATTAACACACATATATATGGCAAAAGCCCTCCTAATCGCCGCCCTTCTCCAAAACATAAATGGGCTCGGCCCTTTACATAATAAGGCATAAGGAATAATTAAATTCTAGATAATTAATTCCAAGCCCAATCTCCAAACTTCTTCTTCATAGTCCACCATCTTCATCAAAATCCATGCAAAACTTGATTTCTTCGACTTCTTCCATCCACAAGATCCATCTCCAATTTTCTCTCAATTCCTACATCCAAAATATCGCAAACCATGTAAAATCACATAAAATCATAGCAAACACACACTAAACTAGGTAACTAAAATACACACATCAAGATGTCATGGCATACATTATCGATCCTATAGCAGAAGCATATGGGATCATTTTCATGTATTCAATCTCTTGGTCATTAGAAGGGCAACCCTTCTTAGACAAGATAATACCATGTCCCATAGGAAGAAATCTTTTCTTGGAATTTTCCATTGAGAAGCGCTTTAGCAATTTGTCTATGTAGGTGGATTGTGATAATCCCAACAATCTATTAGGTCTATCCCGATAGATCTTTATCCCAAGGATATAGGAAGCATCACCCAGGTCCTTCATCATGAAGGAGCTAGCCAACCAATCTTTCACGGATTGCATCATGGAACGATCACTACCCATAATCAAAATGTCATCAACATATATGATAAGGTAGACAATGTTCCCATCTTTGCGTTTACTATAAACACATGGATCCTCTTTGCTTCTGACAAAATCAAACGATTTGATAGCTCTGTCAAAGCAAATATTCCAACTCCTAGAAGCTTGCTTAAGTCCATAAATGGACTTCTTTAGCCTACATACTGCATTCGGCCTTTCTTTGGATACAAAACCTTCAGGTTAAGTCATATAGACTTCCTCTTCAAGTTCTCCATTGAGAAACGCGGTTTTGACATCCATTTGCCAAATGTCAAAGTTATAATATGCAGCTATAGCAAGTAAAATCCTAATGGACTTGATCTTTGCAACTGGTGAAAAGGTTTCGTCATAATCAATGCCCTCGCGTTGACTATAACCCTTTGCCACCAACCTAGCCTTGTAGATTCGTACTATGCCATCTGCATCTCTCTTCCTTTTGAAGATCCATTTGCAGCCTATGGGATATTTCCCATCCGGCAAATCAACTAGTTCCCAGACTATATTGAAGTACATCGAGTCCATTTCGGAAATTAAGGCTTCTAGCCACTTCTCCGAGTCGGTGCCTGACACCGCTTCGGTATAGGTCTTAGGTTCATCATCATCTGGATCAACTCCATCATCTTGGTTCTCAACCAATAGATTAAGTCTTTCAGGTGCTCGACGATTCCTACGAGACCTATGGAGTTGTTCTTGCGTTTGTTTGGGTTGTATATTCTGAATGCGAGCAGGTTCCTCTGTGTTGAACGTTTCAACAGTTTCGGAATTTTCAGGGACATCCTCAAGATTTTCTTGAGGTGGTGGTGACACAACTATTGTATCATCATGTCTTTGATGTATCTCATTGTCTTGAGGCGTCTCTCTAAGAGATATTCCCTTTCCCAATAGATCATCAAATACTCCCACTGAATTCTTGTCCACACCATTAGACAAGTTTTCATCCTCTATGTTATTTTGCGATTCTTGAATTTCTTCAAGTTCTATCGTATTGTGACCTTGTTCCTTAGAGACAAAGGTGTCTTCAAGAAACGTCACATTCCGGGAAACAATCACCTTGTGATCACCGGGAACGTAGAAATAATATCCAATTGTTTCCTTAGGATATCCAACAAAATAACATTTCTCACTTTTAGATTCCAACTTATCAGTCATCATTTTCTTAACAAAAGCAGGACATCCCCAGGTCCGCATATGGTTAAGACTTGCCTTTTTGCCACACCATAACACATATGGTGTTTTCTCAACTGATTTAGAAGGAACTCTATTCAGAATATAAACAGCGGTCTGTAAGGCATGACCCCAAAGGAATAAAGGGAGACTTGCAAAACTCATCATGGACCGAACCATATCTAATAAAGTTCGATTCCTCCTTTCGGATACCCCGTTTATTTGAGGTGTCCCCGGAGGAGTCCAGTCTGACCGAATTCCATGTGATTTTAAGTAATCAAGAAACTCATGGCTTAAGTATTCTCCTCCTTGATCTGATCGAAGAGCCTTTATACTTTTCCCAAGTTGTTTCTCGACTTCTAACTTAAACTCCTTAAATTTCTCAAAAGCCTCAGATTTGTGCTTCATGAGATACACATATCCATACCTCGAAAAATCATCAGTAAAAGTTATGAAGTACGAATATCCACCTCTTGCTTCTGTTGGGAATGGTCCACACACATCTGTGTGAATCAATTCTAGCAAGTCTTTGGCTCGTAACCCCTTCCCAGAAAAAGGTTTCTTAGTCATCTTACCTTTGAGACAGGATTCACAAGCACCATATGACTCAAGGTCAAATGATTTTAGATAGTCTAACTTTCTCAATCTTGCTATCCTGTTCTCATTGATATGACCAAGTCTACAATGCCAAAGATAGGTAGTATTATTCGCATTACTCAGCTTAGGTCGTTTGTTTTGTACATTGAGAATACTCCTTTCACATTCAAGATAATATAAACCATTCAAAAGAGAGGCACTTCCATAAAACAATCCATTAAAGGAAAACGAGCATCAACTGTTTCCAAAATGGAAGGAAAAGCCTTCAATGTCCAACATCGGAATGGAAATAATATTCTTAGAAATAGAAGGAACGAAGTAACAATTACTTAAAACAAGTCTGTTTCCCGAAGGAAGATCTAATCTATAAGTCCCCACGCGTTCAGCAGCAACTCTTGCTCCATTTCCCACGCGTAGATCGACTTCCCCAGGCATCACTTTCTTGGTTTCACTTAGGCCCTGCACATTATTGCAAATGTGTGAGCCACAAGCTGTATCTAATACCCAAGATTGTGAATTATCAATAGACATGTTTATCTCAATGACAAACATACCCGAGCTCATACCCGATGCACATTGTACCTTGTATTTCGGGCAGTCTCTCTTCCAGTGCCCCTTTTCATGACAGAATAGGCATTCATCCTTTGGCAACTTCAGCCTTTTCTGAGCCCCTCCACCTTTAGGCTTCAAACCAGCATCAAATGCCTTCTTCTGCTTTTTCTTCTGCTTGTACTTCCTTTTGGAAGACGTGGCAGTAGAGCTCACCATGAGCACAGATTTGCCTTTAGAGGTGGAAGACTCATAGGTCTTCAACATGTTATGAAGCTCAGGCAGGCTTGCCTTCGTGCCGTTCATATTGAAGTTCACAATGAAGTTTTCAAATGAGGCAGGCAAAGACTGCAGAATCAGATTGACAGAGACAGTAGCAGGTAGCATCGTTCCAATCGATGCCAACCTTTCAATCAACCCGATCATCTTCAGTACATGATCAGAAACCGGACTCCCTTCCTGAAGCTTACACTTGAAAAGATCTCGGAGTATCTCATACTCCATAGTCTGAGCTTCTGAAGCATACAGACTCTTCAAGTGTTTTAGCATATCATAAGGGAACATGTGTTCGTGTTGCCTCTGTAACTCCGTAGTCATAGAGGACAACATCACACATTGTGCCGATGTTGCATCCTCGACATGCTTCTTGTGAGCAGTTTCATCAAATGATGCATACTCAGCAGACTGCTTGTCAGGAATGACAGTGATTGGGTTGTCCAAGACATACTCAATCTTCTCTAGCCTTAAGACCAGACGCAAGCAACGGAGCCAATCCGTAAAGTTTGACCCAGTCAACTTGTTTGTTTCTATCAAACATTTCAGTGACAAATTCGACATATTATCTGATCAATAAATAAAGAAAAGCAAATTAGAAAGAATAAACTATGATCACATTGTATCACTAATCAAACAATGGGATATCGTATTGATTAGCTCCCACTAATTTTAACATATCTTACGCCCCCAACGTAAAATACGAATTTATAATCCATATAAATCTTAGTGGTCCAAGATCCAAGTCAATATTATGCAGCCTCTGCTTTGCTGATGACTACAATAATATTACTTAGTAGGCCTCTATGCCAATTGCAACAACAATTTTGCAACTCTTGGTTGATTAATCAAATTAATCTGCGTCCTTAAATCATTCTTGGTCGCTTTACGTTCCAAAATAATTTAAGTAAGTCAACCCCATCACACGGTGCCAACCTATGAATGAGTCTTGGCCTTGTCGATTTAGAGTATACAATTTTATGTAAATACCCTTGGACGAAAAAGGTTAGGTACTCAAACAATTATGATGGACGACACATTTTGTGTTTTACACAAAGACTTATATTTAATGGGGATTTAGCATGTGATACCAATTGCTTATATTTAATATCCAATATTAAATAGCAAAACAATTTCTGGGTGCCGCCTACCCAGGCATATAAAATGCGGACCACACATATTGGGCGCCGCCTACCCAAGATAAATGCGGTCTTTAACTACTATAGTTAAATAATAAGCATAAAATCAAATAGCATGCTTATCACATAAAGACATAAAACCTCTACGAATAAAATCATTAATCAAATTAATATTTTATTCTCTAATTAATAATGGGTTAATCAATTTATATTAATTCTAAATTAATATAAATTTATTTCTATTATTATTAATTCAAAATTAATAACAATAATTTAAATTTATTAATCCAATTAATAAATTAATTCTGAAATTGGGGTTCAATTATTAATTCTAAATTAATAAAAGTTTTTTTTTAGGGGCTGTTACAGCCCAACTGGGCCATTTATTATAAAACCAGGCCCAGCCCTTTTTAATAAAACATTTTCGCAGCCCATCAGCCCCAGGCCCATACCAAGGCCCAAATTCCTTTGGCCCCAAAAACCAATTCAGCAGCTAGGGTTGGAGAAAAGGGATTTGCAGCTGCAACAGCAGCGCCTCTTTCTCCTTCCCGTCATCTCGCCCGGAGCAGCAGCCGCCTCCCTCCAATTCCCGTCAGCCCGTCGCCGCCACCAGATCCGCGACGCCGCCAACGTCGCGCGGCCTCGTCTGACGAAGCCCGCTGGTCGTCAGCACACTGGAGTTCAAGCCCGCGTCGAGGGGAGGCGTTTTCTGAGGAGGAAGCAGCGGCACTCTCGCCGCGAGCGCGCAGGTCCGCCGCGCGAGACCACCGCCGGTGCGACGCCTCTCGCGCCGTCTCGCCACCAACACGCCACCACGCCGTCGTCTCCCACCACCGGACTCCAAGCCCGAGTCAGCGGGATCATTACAGAGGGGCAGCTGCACCTCAGATCTGAAGCGCGACGTAGGCGGCGGAAAGCGATCGGGCGCAGCACACCGGCGAGCCCCGACCACCTGCCGCCGTCTCGTCTGTCACCCACGCCCTCTGCATCAGCGGTGGTCGATGGTAGCGTCCAGCGAAAGGCTCGTAGGTTCATCCAATGAACATCCAATTTCAGAAAACCAATTCTCAAAACAAATTTCGAAAATTTCTAATTCCAAATTAAATTTCAATTTCGAAATCAGATTTCTAAAATCACATATTCTTAACCCATAAACAATTAGAACACAATAGCAATTGTAAATCGAGCCCTGGGCTCTGATACCACTGTTGGTTATCCTTGACATCATCTAATGATACGCAGCGGAATATACATTCAAGGATTAGATCTAGATTTACAAATGCATCACGTGTAGAGATAAACACACAACGAAAAGAATAACTTACTCGTTGTGTAGTAAGCGTGCATCTCGATTCTTGCCGTGAATCCACTACTAAGGTATCCACGTGTATGTCGATTCGATGCAGGAACGATTCCAAGTGCACGATTCAATCGTCAACAGCTAGGAAATCTCCGATTGAAACTATAGTGCTCTCTTAGTGTTTTGCCAAGCAAAAGCTCTAAGCTAATGTTTTTGTATCTTCTCATTTGTAAGACCAAGCTCCCTTATTTATAAGGAAGAAGACAATTCTAAATTGTCTTGTCTTCCTTAGTATTAGAATATATCAAATATATCATAATCTAGTCCATAATATCTTTCAGTAATTAACCTTTGGTGCTCGACCTTCTAAGACATCATTAAAAACAGGAGATCGATGGGCTACATCTTCTTTCACAAACCAAATTACAATTTTTGCCCCTTTCTGATTTTTGTTTGGGCGTTGAACACCCATAAAATTGCGGGTGACATTTTCTGATGTGGAAATTTTTTGAGATGTAGGAATCTGACATAGATTTGGAGAAAATTGAGTTTGATAAAATTGAGAATTTGGTTGACTTTCGAAATTTGCAAAAAAAAATTAGGAGTCGAATAAGATGTAAAATTTGCAGAATCTTGAGGGTTAGAATAATCTTGAGAATTTTGATGATTTTGAGAATTTGGATAAAACTAATTGGGATTATTTTGATCCATAACTTAGAATGAAAACAAATTTGTGAAGAAAAAACTAAACGAAATGGTAAATTGGCAAGAAATAGAGAGATTTGGTTTGTTGTGAAAATATACAGAAATTAAGTTTTATTTATAGATCTGAAAATAATAAAAACTATAATATAATTAAATTATAATATAATTTTAATATATTTTTTTTGCAAAGAAAGATTATGATAAAATTTTATCTAAATAAAATTTAATGCACCAATTAAACTTTGACACATGGCAAGAAGGGACAATAAGCTACACCATGAGACCTGGGAGTTGGCTGACATACCGGGTCATTGATTTTTGATGATTTTCTATTTAAATTAATTAAAGTTATCATTTTGTTGTATCTAGTGATTCCACATCGGAATCACCATTGTGGGTGGTCTTATATACACACACGCCTCTTCCCTTAATGTTGTTGTGTGTGTACTGGCTAGGTAGAGGTAGGAGTAAAAGTTGACGGTAAGTGTAAAATTATGGTGTGACTGATAAAATTCTTCAGTGTTGATAAAATCCTTCAGTGTTTGATTGATAAAACGTATAGGTTTGGTGATAAAACTTTAATATTTCATTCTATATGGAAAGAAGAATAAAGTTGACAATTGATATCTCTATCATTAAGGAAAGCCGAATCAGTTTAGGTTTGAAATTACCTATTAGTCCTATTTTAAGTAAACCGTGTAGTATAGATGTTAGAATTAGGACTGATCTCCACCATCCGATCATACAAATCTAAGATGGTTCTGATTGGATCCTATTATATATGCTAAAAAGTGTTTTTTATTTTAGCCCTATATATTAAAAACTCAAAATTTGGAAGGGGGCTCCGGCACTGCTGCTAACCCGATTTCAGAAGAAAGATACGGTTACGAAGCAGGCTACAATAGAGCAAGGCCAAACCTCACCTCCTCTGCTTCATATCATGGCGACAACTTGCCATTGGTAAACTCTCATGTTAGTCAAAAAGTTGTGGCCAATCAAAAGTTGTGGCCAAAAAGGGTGTGCGGCTAATAAATCAAAGTTTGCTGCACAATTCCAACTTTGCTTGGTTGTGTTCTTCAACAAATGCGGAAAGCTTCCCCCTCATTTTGCCTATAAATAGAAGGCATGGCAGCAGCTTGTAACCACCCCAAAACCCCCAGAACAACCAGAGAAGGGTGTGATATTAGAGAGAGAGAAATCTTGTGTGAGGATAGCTTCTGAGTGGAAGTTATACACGAGTGATAAAAGTAAGTTGAGAGATAGCCTCTGCGTAGGCAGATACAAAATACAGTGTGGTATTTTTGTTGTACTCCTCCTTTTGAGATTCTCTAATATATTGGTGTGGGTCCGTGGACGTAGGCAGTTTGGCCGAACCACGTTAAAAATATCGGTGTCATTTTTCTTCTGGTTTCATATCGGTCGATATCCAAAATATTGAGTCACACTTGATCCCGGGTGGAATTAGTTGGCGTCTAATTTCCCAACAACTGGTATCAGAGCCACGGTGGTGGCAGATATTTTCTGATGTTTTTTCGCTGTTACTATTCACGTGAATAGTGAATTTCGTGAATAGTGAAATTTGTCGGCGGTTCCGGTTTGTCGACAAAAGGTGTTCTAAACACGGTGGTTAGCTGAAAAATCAGAAACGATCCAAGGAGTCCAGATCGAGTGGGAGCAATGTCGACAGACGATAAAATTTCCAAAATTGATAAATTCAACGGTGTGAATTTTGAATTTTTTGGAAAATGCAAATGGAGGATTACTTGTACCAGAAGGACCTGTATAAGCCCTTGAAGAAAAATCTAGAAGTCAAGGACGTGGACGGAGCAAGTCAAAGAATGGCATGCAGAGCTCCACGAACCACAAGAATTTCAACAAATCAAAGTCTGTTGAATGTTGGAACTGTGGTCAGGTCGGGCACTACAGAACGCAGTGTAAAGTACCTTCAAAGGGAAACGAGAAAAAGACCGAAGCCAATGTTGTGGCTGAAGGAGAAGGACGTGAGACATATTCCAGAGTTGAGGAATAACTTGATCTCCATCAAGCAATTGTAGAGAGAAGGATGTGATACACACCTCTCAGGTGATTGTTGGAAAATCACTAGGGGCGCAATGATTCTTGCACGTGGCAAGGATACTGGCAGCCTATACACAACGATGAATGCGTGTGTGACAATTGCAGTTGCTGATAGCAAGAAGAATGCAAATTTGTGGCACCAAAGACTTGGGCACATGAGCCAGAAAGGACTCAAGTATATGCATTCGAAAGGGAAACTACCAGAGCTTCAGTCAGTTGATATAGACTTTTGCGAAAGTTGTATCTTCGGGAAGCAGAAGAGGGTGAGTTTCAACACAAGTGGTAGAACTCTGAAGCAAGTAAAGCTTGAGTTAGTCCACACAGATGTTTGGGGTCCAGCAAGAGTTTCATCCATTGGCGGAAAGTCTTACCTTTGTGACTTTCATCGATGACCACTTGAGAAAGGTGTGGGTTTACTTCTTGAGACAAAAGTCAGAGGTGTTTGAGGCGTTCAAGAAGTGGAAGGACATGGTGGAAAATGAAACTGGCTTACGGATAAAGAGATCCGATAATGGCGGAGAATACGAAGATATGGCGTTCAAGAAATTTTGTTACCAGAATGGCATCAAGTTGGAAATGCCAGGGACCCCACAACAAAATAGAGTCGCAGAACGCATGAACCGGACGTTGACAGAAAGAGCTAGGAGCATGAGGATACATGCAGGACTGCCAACATAATTTTGGGCAGAAGCTGTCAACACAACGGCATATCTCGTTAACCATGGGACATCTGTACCATTGGAGTACAGAATACCGGAGAAAGTTTTGAGTGGCAAAGAAATTAAACTTTCTCACTTAAAAGTATTTGGCTGTGTCGCGTATGTACACATTAGTGATATTGCCAGGAGTAAGCTCGACTCCAAATCACTAAAATGTATTTTCATTGGATAATGGTGGAGATGAGTTCGGGTACCGTTTTTGAGATGACAAAAACAGGAAGGTCATCCGAAGCAGGGACGTAATATTCAATGAAAATGTGATGTACAAGGACATGAATGCAGTGCAGTTCACCGACACAACAACGGAGGATCCAACATATGTTGATCCAGATGATACTGCAGAGTGCAGTACATTGAAGCAAACAGATGAAAGTTCGCAGACGGAGGAGCCCAACTCTGAGGCTGATCCACCACAGTCTCCAGTTCCAGCTCTAACTCCTATTCCTAGGAGGTCATCTCGACCTCAGGTTCCTTGTATCGAAAGTCTTCCTGATAGTGTGGTCAGGTAGCGAGTTCCGTTGAGTGGTAACGGCGGTGCAAGATATACGAATGTGTACCCCCAGTGAACTCACGATTGAATCCGGTGGTTCCTTGTATCGAAAGTCTTCCTGATAGTGTGGTCAGGCAGCGAGTCCCGTTCAGTGGTAACGACGGTGCAAGATGTACGGATTGTCATTCGAGGGAGGACATGATGTGGTCCTTGGTTTGAGGGGAGAATTTAGGAGAAGCAAAGCGAATTCTCGGGATGAGAATTTACAGAGACAAGCAAAAAGGTGTTTTGCAGTTGTCTCAGGCCAAATACGTTGATCGAATCTTGCAAAGATTCAACATGAGCAGTGCTAAGCCGGTTAGCTCAGCGTTAGCTAACCATTTCCGCCGATGCAAAGAGCACTCTCAAAAGACAAAGGAGGAAAGAGACTTCATGGCTAAAATTCCTTACGCCTCAGCCGTTGGAAGTCTGATGTATGCCATGGTCTGTACTAGACCAGATATCGCTCATGCAGTGGGAGTTGTGAGCAGATTTATGGCAAATCCAGGAAAGCAGCATTGGGAAGCAGTAAGGTGGATATTGAGATATCTACGTGGATCTACTGATAGATGCTTGTGCTTTCGACGAGGTGATGTAGCACTACAAGGTTTTGTAGATGCAAATTTTGGCGGTGCGGTAGATCGCAGGAGAAGCACTACCGGTTATGTCTTTACAGTTAAGACAGAAAGACTGCTGCGTTGATCAAGGTGTGAAGACAGATTGAAATCAGTCTTCAAGTGGGAGATTGTTAGTCAAAAAGTTGTGGCCAATCAAAAGTTGTGGCCAAAAAGGGTGTGCGGCTAATAAATCAAAGTTTGCTGCACAATTCCAACTTTGCTTGGTTGTGTTCTTCAACAAATGCGGAAAGCTTCCCCCTCATTTTGCCTATAAATAGAAGGCATGGCAGCAGCTTGTAACCACCCCAAAACCCCCAGAACAACACCAGAGAAGGGTGTGATATTAGAGAGAGAGAAATCTTGTGTGAGGATAGCTTCTGAGTGGAAGTTATACACGAGTGATAAAAGTGAGTTGAGAGATAGCCTCTGCGTAAGCAGATACAAAATACAGTGTGGTATTTTTGTTGTACTCCTCCTTTTGAGATTCTCTAATATATTGGTGTGGGTCCGTGGACGTAGGCAGTTTGGCCGAACCACGTTAAAAATATCGGTGTCATTTTTCTTCTCGTTTCATATCGGTCGATATCCAAAATATTGAGTCACACTTGATCCCGGGTGGAATTAGTTGGCGTCTAATTTCCCAACATCTCAACATAATGCTGACGGTATTTTATCTAGAAGGATTCCCCACGGTTTGTTGTGCACTATCCAGAATTCCATTTCATAACACATAGCAGACATTCATTATCTATTTTGTGCTACTGTGGAGAGATATTTAAACTTCTTGTTATCATAAGCTCCCTAATTAATGATGTTTTAATTAATTCTTTGGTATTGTTAAATAATCTACATAAAATGAATATATAATTAGATTGCACATTTGTGCAGGCTATATACTATAATTGGATGACCACAGCCTCTTCTCAATAGCATATGAAACTGGTGAGTCCTCTTCTTCTTCTTCTTTGTTGCTAAATCACACTGAGCTTATGAATTCAAAATGATGCATAAAGTACATCTCATTCTCAATTCTCAATAAAGCTTCTTGAAAATATGAGAAGATATGGAGATGGAGATGGAGGAGCAGAAGAGATGGGAGCACCAACTATATGAGAAGAGAATTGAAGCTCAGATGATCAGATGGAGGGCGTGAGACGAAGATGCATGAGCTCTTAGCAGGAGGCCCTCGATACATTTTATTGGCTTGTTTTGGGATATCCACCACCATCTTCATGATTATCATTGATTAATTTGTTGTTCAATTGATTATGTATTCGTATGAGATTAGCTCAATAATACTTTAATGATGAATTCCTTAAATAAAAGATTGTTGTTGGATTTTGAGGAATATTGAATTGTTTGATTTTGAAGAATATTAAATTGTTGTTGGATTTTAAGGAATATTGAATTATTTAATATCTTTTATTATTGCTATTCCGTATTATTGTTGCTAATAAAGATTTTTTAATTTTTTTTAAAGAATATATAATTAGCGATAGAACTACAACGAAAATAAAATAGCTCCAAACCAAGCCCTAATTAACGACGAAATTAGCTACGGAATTATTCTGTCATTGGTGCTATCACAAACAAATGACAACTGGGTTTAGCGATGGAAAATTCCATTGCTAGTACGTCGTTAAAGCTAACGACTTTATGTCATTAAATATTTTAGCAACCATGATTCTAGATTCGAAAATTTTTTGTTGTTATTCTGTCACTAACGATGATTAGCTACGAAAATATTTACTGATTTAGCGACGAAAATTTTTATTGCTAATCGACTATTTTTTTTGTTGTGCTACTTTTAAAAATTCCAAAGGAATTCAGTGACCCCCTGCCCATCTCCTAGTTCCACCTATGGAGATTTTACATTTTTTTAATTATTTTTTATATATACAGATTCTTATAATTCTAGTACTGAAACGTATGCATATAGGAAATTGCACAATCTTATAGAAGATCCGGTGCATTTAAAAAAATTTCTTTTTTCTAGTGACATATATAATATGCGTGTGTTGGTCTAGCGATAGGAAGTTAATATCCAAGACTTGAAGTTTTGAATTTGAGTCCTCCGTCGCGTGATTTTTAAATTTTCTTTACTTACTTATATAATTTATCTATCATCAAAAGAAGAAGAAGAAGACATGAAACATAATATCAAGTTATTAAACACACAAGCATAAGATTAGGTAAAGATGTAGCGAGTAGTCTTAATTAATTGATACGGTCCTCAACCCTGGTGACCAAGTAACATCAAAGGTTTCTTGAAATAGAACATAAATAGATTAAATTATTGTAATTTAATAAAACCTCGTAATTATTACACAAAAATCACTACCAAACCGACGTGTTTTGTTGGCATTTTCCCATTAACTTGTTCCATCTGTCTTACTATGCCGGCCAAACTATCTCCCTTATTCTAACTCCCTTATTCCCTTCACATCTCTTTAAATACTCGCCTGCACTCCACATTTCCACCTCTCTCCCATTATTTCATTTTTATTTCTTCACACAATATATATTCATTATTAAAGAATTGAATTCCTGTTTTTGATGTGTTCATGTAATGCAACCTCAAGAGCAGTTGAACTACTCTGGAAATTTATTTTCCGAACATCTCATTACTAAGACTTCCGACAGAAGCGATCAGCTCTCCCAATGGGTCGAACACGTCACCAAGCAGCTTATAGAAGACCTTCCCGAAACCGATCACGACCTCACGCCGACCTACGACGACGGCGGCGCCACCGTCGCCGCTCTCCTAGGCGAGCTCAGCCCTATTAGAAAGGCCGCCAGGAAGAGCTCCGACGACAGCCCGGGCTCCACTCTCCCGACCAAAGTGCCGGCGGATGAGGTGGCGATGAGCCTGCTGACGCTGCTGTTCGAGTGCGCCGTGGCGATCTCGCTGGACAACCTCGGCGAGGCCCACCGCATGCTGCTCGAGCTGTCGCAGACGGCGTCGCCCTACGGCGCGTCGTCCGCGGAGCGGGTGGTGGCCTACTTCGCCAAGGCTATGTCGAGCCGGGTGGTGAACTCGTGGATCGGGGTGTGCGCCCCGATCCACGTGGACTTCAAGGCGGTACACGCGGCCTTCCACGTGTACAACAACGTGTCCCCGTTCGTGAAGTTCGCCCACTTCACCTCCAACCAGGCGATCCTGGAAGCCTGCAGCCGCCACTCCAGGCTGCACATAGTCGATCTCGACATCATGCAGGGCCTGCAGTGGCCGGCCCTCTTCCACATCCTGGCCACCCGGGCGGAGGGGGCCCCTTACGTCCGGATGACCGGGTTGGGAAGCTCTATGGAGCTGCTCCTCGAGACAGGGAAGCAGCTCTCCAGCTTCGCTCGGCGGCTGGGGATGCAGTTCGAGTTCCACGCCGTCGAGAAGAAGTTCGGGGACGTGGCGGATGTGTCAGCCCTGGGCATCCGGCGCGGGGACACGCTGGCGGTGCACTGGCTGCAGCATTCCCTGTACGACGCGACGGGGCCGGACTGGAAGACGATGAGGCTGCTGCAGGGGCTGCGGCCGAGGGTGGTGACGCTGGTGGAGCAGGAGATCGCACACGGGGGGTCGTTCCTGGACAGGTTCGTGGCGTCGCTGCACTACTACTCGACGATGTTCGACTCGCTGGGGGCGTTCCTGGCGGGGGAGGACGCGGGGCGGCACAGGGTGGAGCAGTGGGTGCTGCACAGGGAGATAAACAACGTGCTGGCGGTGGGGGGGCCGGCGAGGAGCGGGGAGGATAAGTTCAGGAACTGGAGGAGCGAGCTGGCGGGGAGTGGGTTCGTGCAGATGGGGATGAGCGGGAATGCCATGGCGCAGGCGCAGTTGATACTAAACATGTTCCCGGCGGCGCGTGGGTACAGGCTTGTGCAGGGAGATCATGGAACCTTGAGCCTCGGATGGAAGGATACCAGCTTGTACACTGCCTCTGCTTGGACTTCACCCAATCATCACTTACATCACATGCATGCACCATCCTAAATTAATCTTATATATACTATCATTTCTTACTCTTATACAACGCAGCCACAAATTAAAACTACCGAGTGTATGTGTATTTACATTGGGGCTTCGAACTGGTTTAGATCGAATTCATTCATTCTAATGTTTTGTTGCTCACAACTATCTCCTTTAAAAAAAATCCTTATTCGAATACTTAGGAATATTTAGGGTATTTTTCATGTGAATTCGAATATTATTTTCTTAAATGGTTAAAGTGAAACACTGAAATATTTTCATGTAATCTACGTACATATATATCTACTGACAAAACACTTATTATTGGTATTATTATTTTATAAATTACACAAAAATCGAAACTCAAGTCGTACGTTCATGTATTTTCCTTTTTAACTCCAATAAATGAGCAGCACCCTAGTCTTTTTTTTTTTTTTTTTTGATCAATTAAAAATCTATTAAAATACTGGGGCGGTACCAGGAGTACCAAAAACATCATACAAGTGGTGCGTACTCGTTAGAGCACCACAAGGTAAAAGGAACATTGGACTCGACCACATGGAAGATTTTGTTCCAGCTCCAAAGCCTCCCTTTGACCTCATTAACAAGATTTGACACCTCCCAATTCTTGTTCTCAAACCTACTCTCATTCATATACTTCCAGATCAGCCAAACAGTCCCGATCCAAAGAGCTTTAAGGAAGTTCTTGTTTCTCTTACCTCTTCCTCCTCCAATGAAAGACATGAAATGATGTTCGACTTTTTGTGGTTTAGCCGTTTTCATTCCGATCCATTGATTGATTTTGTCCCACACGCGGTCAACTTTCGGACAATGGAGAAAAGAATGTTCAGTTGTTTCCTCCCTCCACACACACGCATTGCACCACTGTTCTTCGGCTGGGATGAGGACATTCCTTTTGAGAAGGTTTTCGCATGTTGGCAGCCTGTTACAAATGCTTCTCCAAGCTGTCACTCTGGCTTTGTTAGGGGCCGGTGCCGTCCACAGTTGTGCGCTAGCTTCAATGTGTCTCCCAAAATGATCACCTTCCGCCTTTGCGCACTCCTCATAGGCCGCTTTAGTCGAGAATTTTTCCCCCGCTGCGTCCTTCCAGCTCCAGCCGTCCTTGAGGTCTGGGCAAGGAGAAAGCGCCCCAATCACTGAACGCAAATTTTCCTCCATCTCTTTCTCCCTCTCCCTCAGCTCCCTTCGCCACTTGAGATCCCACACCCACCCTTCCTCCGTCCATTTCCCAGCCTCCTCCACATTACCATCTTTAAAGAGGCTAAGATTAAAAAGTCTAGGGAAGAGGATCTTGAGGTTGCTGTTCCCCACCCACGTCTCACCCCAAAAACTAACCTCTCTACCATTCCCCATAATCCTTTGAATATTGCCACTAAACCACTTTTCTTCCTCTCTCCCCACCCTCCCAACAATTTTCGACCACCATCCCTTCATCCCGCCCCTTTTCTCCACCCTCCACTCCCCCCCTCCCCTCTTGACAAATCCCCGTACAAGGATTTAATCACCCTGACCCACAACGCCTCCCTCTCGACCAAGTACCTCCACACCCATTTAAACACCAAGACCTTGTTAAACCATTCAATGTTTCGAAAGCCCAATCCCCCTTGAAGCTTGTCGACACACATGTCTTTCCATTTGAACCAAGCAATAGACCTAGACACGCCACTTCCCCCCCACAAAAATTTTCCAAAAACGGAGTTGAGGTCGTGAATTACCGATTTAGGAATGAAGGAAAAAGACAATTGAAACACTGGGATGGCTTGAAGGACCGACTTCACAAGAACGATGCGCCCTGCTAAAGAAAGAGATTTCTTCTTCCAACCTCTGATTTTCCTCAACACTTTTTCCACCACGCAACTCCATTCCACACTGCTATTCATCCGTCCCCCAACCTTGATACCAAGATAATTGAAAGGAAGAGATCCCTCCTTACATTTGAGATAACCTGCCCACCTCCTTAAACGCGTATTTTCGACACCCACTGCCATCAAGTTGCTCTTGTCGAAGTTGATTTTGAGCCCTGAAAGGAATTGGAAGAGAAGAAGGATCCTTTTAATAAAAGTCACATTCCCCTCGTTAGCTGCCAACAGGAATATTGTGTCATCTGCATATTGAAGATGTGACACAGAAATTTTATCCATCCCCAAAACAGCCGGAGACACGAGCTGGAGATCAGTAGCTCTCTCCATCAAGGCATTTAACCCTTCGGCGATGACTAAAAAGAGGAAAGGGGACAACGGATCCCCCTGCCTTAGACCTCGTTCCATTTTGAAGACACCTGTGGACGATCCGTTCACCAGCACGCTGCCTGACGCCGAGTCGAGGCATCCCTTAACCCAATTACGCCATTTCTGATCGAAGTTCATAAGACCGAATAAAGCATCAAGGAAATCCCATTGAACGGAGTCGTAAGCTTTAGCAAAGTCGATCTTGAAGAAAATACGACCAATCTTCTTTTTCTTTGCTTCCGCAATTGCTTCGTTGAGAATAACCACACCATCAAGAATGAACCGTCCTTTGATAAAAGCGCACTGTTTGTCCGAGATAATAGACCCCATCACCATTTTCAGCCTCCCTGCAAGGATTTTTGCAATGATTTTGTATAAGCTATTGATCAGGGAGATCGGTCTGAACTCATCCATCTTCTCTGCCCCTTCCTTCTTCGGAATTAGAACAATGAACGAAGTATTGCTTCCTTTGGGGATCCTCCCGTTCTCGAAAAACTCTTTCAGAACTTGGAGAAGATCATCCTTGACTGTCGACCATGCATTCTTCCAGAAGGAGAACGTGAACCCATCTGGACCAGGACTCTTGTCGCCACCACAGCTCCACACCGCTTCCTTAATCTCCTTCAAATCGAACTCCCTGCACAGCCAATTCCGCTCTTCATCAGAGATTTTTTTCTTGAGGAAATCGTTGGGGAGGTTTGGCAGAACCCGTGTCCTTTTTTTGAAGAATACTTCGAAATGTTCCCGTACTTTGGATTTGACCTCCCCTGGATTAGACACCCACTGATTTCCAAAGTATAATCCCAAGATTTCATTCTTTTTCCTTCTCCCAAGAATCGCTCGGTGATAGAATCCCGTGTTAAGATCACCGCTTTTGAGCCACCGAACCTTAGCTTGCTGTTGCAAGACCCTTTGTTTGTCTTTCAGCTGTAGGAAAATATTCGCTTGGATTTCATTTCTTCGAATGATTTCGGACTCCTCAATTCCATGCTCTTCATCTTTGTGGTCAAGAGTTTGCAATTCAGTCTTCAAAACCTGTATCTTCTCATCAATATTCCCAAAAGTGGATTTATTCCATTCTTTCAGTTCCGTTTTTAATTTCTTCAATTTTTCACTGACCACAAAGCATCTCCATCCCGTCATTCCGTCCGCTGTCCACACTTTCCTAACTTGTTGTTCAAACTCCGGATGTGACACCCACACATTGAGGAATCTAAAAGGCCTTGGTCCCCAATCTTCTGCTTTTGACACCAAAACAATAGGGCAATGATCCGAAATGGTGCGTTGCAGACCACGTCCCATCGACCCCTCCCATTGACGCAGCCACGCGTCGTTAACCAAAAACCTATCCAGTTTACTTTTACACATCCCATTCGGCTTAAACCACGTAAATTTGCGCCCTTGAGATCTGATTTCTGTAAGGCCGCTATCACCGATGAAGCTGTCGAAGGTTCTTGCATCTGATGCCCCATAAGAATCCCCACTTCCGACTCTTTCTTCCCGCTTCCGCACCGCGTTAAAATCCCCCATCACACAGACACCGCAATCGGCATTTTGTTCCACTATATTTTTGATAACATCCCAAAGTCTAGATTTCTCTTCCGAACCAACTGGTGCATAGACATTAATGATGCAACACCCAACATCATCTTGAACCCATTTTCCATTCACCACCACAGCCCCGCTCACGTCCCATTTGCTAGAAGCTTGGAAAACGTTTTTATTCCAAGCACTAACCAAACCACCAGACCGCCCTTCAGAATTCCGAACCGCAAGATCAAAATTATCAAAACCCCACCAAGAGTTACACACCAATGAATCAAACTCAGTCATTTTTGTTTCTTGAAGGCAACAGAAGTCAATCTTTTGCATTTTTACAATCTCACTAACATCTTTCTGTTTCCCAATACTCCCAAGGCCCCGAATGTTATATGACAGTAAATTCATGAACACTTACTTGGTTGACTCCCAGCTTCTGTCCTCACGCTGCCTTCCTCTTGGTCCTCAATTTGCGCGGCCATCTCCTGATCTGTAAGTTGGCTTGAAAGCCCCAAAGCTTTCCCTAATTTCCAGATTTCCAAACTTTCGGTTTCCAAATCCGCAATGAAGTTTCCCCAACCGTTGTTTTCTCCCTTTGTTTCGCACACCTTCTTCGATTTCTTGCTCTGTTTCTTTTTGTTATTTTCGAGAGCTTTACCAGCGGTATCTTTCTCGGTCATTTCCTGAAGAAAAAGTCTTCTCTCCTCACCTTCTGACTGTCGTGGTTGTCCCTCGCGTTCTTTGTCTTTCTCCGATCCAGACTCGGCTGAAAGCCTCGTTTCTTTGGCAAAACCTTTTAGTCATAGGAAATTCTAGCCATACAAATAAAAATATGGAAATAATAGCATTTCTGACTAAAATACCCTTTTAGTGTGTAACAATATAAAATATACTATTACACACTTTTTAGAAACGAAAAAAGTGTGTACACTTTTACATTATTACACACTTTTCGCAGTTACACACTTTATGTTATTACACACTTTTGCGAAAAAATGTGTAACAATATTAAGGGTATAATTGTACATTTACGTTAGAAAATGCTAGTTTTTCCATATTTTTATTTGGGTGGACATTTTTTCCTTTTCTTATACAAGAACGGCTAATTGAGCCCATTAACTCATAAATGAATATAAATATTTAGGGTATTTATGTAAAGTTGTTGGGTTTTTAAATTAACAATCAATTTGTATTATTTCTGAAGTTATACAAAGACCATTAAGAAACAAGTTAGTAGTTACCCAAAAGACCATAAATCAGGCATTTTTTTAAAAAAAATTAGTATTTAAATGTTTAAGTGTGTTTCTAATTTTGTGTTTAAATGAGTATCTAAATAATCGATGATTTTGAATTAAATTTAAATCAAAAATTTAAATTATTTAATGACATTTATTTTTAATATTTCATTTATCATTTTTTTATTTTACATTTTCAATTTTCCGTCTATTAACTGATTTTAAAACCTGGATTCATAGAGAATTAAAAACTGAATGAAAAAACATGATTCGATAAAATTAAATGAAAAAGCTGAATTAAAAACAGAATTTTTTTTTGAAGGGAAAAAAAAACAGAATTCAACAAAAGGAAATTTCATTAAATAAAAAAATTGAGTGCTTTACATACGTATCTACTGCTCCTAGTGCGGCAAAAAAAAAAAAGTGGCGCCACATTTTCATCCCCAAAATCTAAAGTTAAAAACTTTCAAAATTCCCACCCAAATTTCATCCATCAACCCTATAAATCCCAAACCAAATACACAATCCATAACACTCCTAAAAATTATGAAGAACCTTCCCGAAATCCTATAAGATTTTCAGCCATGGTGAAGAACCTAACAACCGAGCAACAAAATCAGATAGTGCAATTTATTCTCCTTTTCACGACAAACGGTGTCAAAGCAGTGGGAGGCTGTAAAAAAATAAAAAGAAAGAGAAGAAGTTGTACATCTTGTAAGTGGTAAGAAATTTAGAAAGATAAACAAGATTGTGCACCTTGACATCAAATTACTTTCTAGTCTAGAATACAAAAAAAAAAAAGCAAAATAAGAAAATTCATTGCTGATTTAGGACAAAGCAAGACTGATGTAGGGAGATGGGTGAATGGAGGGCTGATTAAAGTTCATCCTCATCCATTAAGCCTGATTTAACAACACCAAATAAGTTGTTAAGATTGAGATTCTCATTAGAAGCCTTAGAATTGGACAGGGTACTCAACAAAAGTAGATTTCAGAATATGCACAACGCCGTGTATATTGATGAAAAGTGGTTTTATATCACTAAAGGGCCGCATTGATTTTGTTCAGCCCGAGGGAAGGTTGAGCCACATTGGACAGGTAAGAGCAAGAAATTTATTTCGAAAATTGTGTTTATGTGCGCTGTTTGTAGACCACTATTTGCATAAATGGAGAAGGGTTGTTTGATGGCAATATTGGAAAATTTTCATTCACAAAGCAAGTACCAGCAAAGAAAAACAACAAAAATAAGATTGCAGACACACGAGAGACCAATACTATCGACTCTATCACAAATGAAGTGATTAAAGAATGTTTAATCAACAAGGTATGCAATGTGACACTAATATGTATGCAATGTATGTCAAGGTATGCTTGCTGCTCCTCAAAATTGCTGCTGTCAAGAGTTGGAGAAGATAAGAGAGGAGATAGAGGTTGGGTCGCATTATGCTGCTATTTTTTATTTTTTTTTATAATCTTAGTCTTTTACTCTAATTACTCCTATATTATTATTGCCCATTTAAATTAGGGCTAAAATTCATAAAGCCCATAAATTCTCGTAGCTCATATGTATGAAAAAATCGTATTATAATTCAGTCTGGAAACATGCACGTCTCGCGATGTGAGGCATCGTCTCATCTCCTCGGACCACCTTGGCGAGGTGGAGGAGCGCGTTTAGGGGGCAGGGGCTAAATGGCGCCTTTCAGACGGGATCATGCTGCACCGCTTCAAGGCGACGTTTAAGCGTCGTTTTTAATTATTTTTTAAAACATTGCCCCCTCTAGTGGCGGATCCACGTGGAGACTAGGGTGGGCGAAGCCTACTCCCAAACTTTCAATTTTTTTTTTTAAAAAAATCAATTTAATTATTATTTACACTAATATATATATATATATATATATATATATATATATATAGGGTTAGCTTATATTGAGATTTTAAATATTTTGAGATTTTGAGATAAATGAACATATCAATAAATTCTTTGAACATAACCAATATAACTGATGAACATATGAATCTATTTAATTTATTTAAAAAACACGCCACTTGTAGGGATTGAACCCTAGACCAACGCGCGTTCATAAAAATTAATTGACAAGTTCATCAAAATGTACTTATATGTTCATTTATCTCAAAATCTCAAAATATATATAAATCTCAATTGAACCAATTCCTATATATATATATATATATATATATATATATATATATAATTTGTTTAAATAGTTTCTATATTTAAATCAATTAATCAACTTAATTTGGTACCAGTTAATAGATTTTCAATTTTAATTTTAATAATTTGTGTAGATAATTGCATATTTCTTTATTTAAAGGTAATTAATTTAAGTATAATACTAGCACGTATCTTACAAGTGTAGATATTGATGAGTTAAAAGTCAACACCTATTCTAAAGCAATAAACGAGACAAATATTTACGTGGTTCGATCGTTAGATCTACATCCACTAGTGAGTTTTTGAGGTTTTTCACTATAATTGGAGAGTTTACATTTTACATGGTGAGAAATGAATTGAAAGTCCCCAAACTAATAATAAAATGTCCTATTTATAGCCATAAGAGTAAACCTAGGGCACTTGGGCCCATTTGACCCTTAATGCCCATTAATTTAAATAATTGGGCCTAAGCCCTTATTACATGAGTCTTGAGCTTGGAGCTGAGTCGTTGAGCTGCCAAGATAATTCTCGATTTATGCGTGTCATCCTTGTCAAGTCAGCATTGCACAAAATATTTGAAATAATAATAATAATTATGTCAATAATAATAATATAAAAGAAAGATTTCAGCCATGTTAATTGCACAACGTTGATGCTGATTTTACTGTTCATCAGATATTCGCATACATGCGAGTATATATTAAAATATGGTAGTCAAATTTACGTGGTTTTGTCAAAATCTTGATCATTCATTTGATAAGGCTCCAACTATAAAATAATTTCATCTTCATTTCAATGCTACTATTTTTGTCAGAGCTATTTTATATAATATCAAAAATTTATAAAATTTTATTTTCTAAATATAATATTCTAAAAAATGTAGATTGTAATAGAATTTGACTTGGGAATAGTCTCCAAACCCTCATACAAATTTAGCCCCCTTTAATGTAAATTTTTGGCTCCGCCACTTGCCCCCTCGTATTATATTACATATTGAAAATGGAAATCAAATCCAAGGCTCGCATTCTTCTGGCTGACTTGACTCGGGCGACTTAGGTCCAGAACCTAGGGAAAGAGACGAATCCTGGGGGTATAATTGATGTTTGCCATGAAAATTAACGAGGACATTATGGTAATTTCTTATTATATAAAATAAAATAAAATAAATAGAGAATGTAGAATAGAATCAATTTGCTATCTACCCCACCAACTCCAAAAAAAATATAATATTCGTTATGATTAATTAAAGCATTGGGAGACAAAATTATATGATATGCTATCATTGATAGAAACTCATTAAACTAATCCACATCCACATACATAGGATTAAAAAATAATTAGATGGTAATACACGTTTGATTAGTAGGGGCATGCACGTTTGTGAGTGGAAACTACATACCATCACACGCTTTCAAGAATAATTCCTTCTTTTAATGTAAAATACATCTTGAATATATACTGAATAGGTAAAATACATCTTGAATATTTACTCAATATTTCAATGCGATGTACTATGAATATCGAATTTAAATGATATATTTAAATAAATAAATATAAATATTAAATAAAATTAAATATAAATAAATGTAAAGTATGTATTAAACATAAAATAAAATAATTCACATCAATTACTCAATAAAATCCTGAATTTAAAAACGTATATTTTCAATTTTGTATAGGTGTAATGTTAATTATAGTTATCAAATAAATTAAAATTACTGATAATGAAAATTTTCATACACAAAATATAAGTTGTAAAAATTTAATGAAGAGAGGGAAATAAAATATTTCAAGTTCAATTTTTTTTCATAATTTATTAATTTTAAATTTATTTTTGATAATTTTATACCATATTAAAGATTTTATCACGAACTTAAATTTAAGATGTATATTAAAAAAATCATGAATCAAGTTGATGATGTTTAGGAGGGGGGGCGGGGGACAAAGAGATAAAGAATAGAAAAAATGGTGGGAGAAGAGAGAGGAAAAGGGAAGAAAAAGTTGGAGGGAAAAAACTCATTTTTTATGGAGTATATTATATAGATTATGTCCCTACATAATTATTAATTTAATAAATTCTTATATTATTGGTACCATTAAATCCTTATTTAATATAATTAACGGATTTTGTAACTTTTTTGTTAAATCCTTATTTTCATTTTTTTTAAATGAAAATACTTTTGATTGTTTCTCTGCCCCCGCTATTTTTTAGTGCTGGTTAGGATGGGCCAACTTGGCTATTTTAACTTTAGGTTCAGATTTTATGATGATAGTTAATAGTTAATTTGTTTTGGTTAGCTTCCGTTTTGATTGTATCTCAGTTCTCTTCTGATTGTAGTCACTTTTGGGCTACGATAATGTATTTCATCTGTCAGTTTGATTTATATTCTTCCTTGTTGATTTTCATGGATGTTGTCACTTTTAGGCAGCGTCATGTATGAAATATTGGTTGATGTTATTTACTGGTTGAGGGTTTGCCTAACCCCTCACCCTTTGGGAGTTTTTTCTTCATTTTTTTTTATTTGATTTTTATTTTCAACAGTGATCTATTAAAACAAAAAATTAGTACATGCGCCAAACGAAATAAATTTCATAAGTAAATGCCCCTTTAAATGTATTTTCCCCTCCTTGAATTATTTACTATACTTTCTCAGTCTACGAAAAATGTGAATTTTTTGTTGTTGTGTTCCGTCCGCAATATATAGGTGTGAGCATCGGTTCGGTTCGGTGCAAAACTGAACCAAAAATCCAAAACTGAAAATCGAACCGATGCTAAAAAATAGCACCGAACCGCACCAATTCTAGGTGCCAAACCGATGCCAAAGAACAGAGAACAGATTTTCATAACGAAGAAGGGGGAATAACTACTACAAATCTTCACTAAATAATCCATTTAACAGATGTGCAATAACAAATCTTCACTTACGTTTAGGGTTAGGTCGCGCCGGAAGAGGGACGCGGGGTAGTCGCCGCATCTGGACTGGAGTCGGCGCCGCGTCTGGAAACTGGACGGGGGTAGTCACCGCGTCTGGACTCTGGGCAATCGATTGGCGGAGGCTGGCGAGTCGCAGGCGAGTCGGCGACGAGACGACGACGGGCGGACAGCGGGTAAGGACGCCGAAAGAGTGGAAGGCGAGTGAGAGGGAATCGGAGATTGGAATGGAGATTGGAGAGAGCGGCGCCTAGAATGGAAATTGAAAGGGAGTCAGATTTTCACTTAGGGGTTCTTTAGGTTAAAATTAGAAAATTAAATATATATTATAAAATATAAATATTTAATAAAATATTACTAATATTTATCGGTTCGGTTCAGTTTAAAATCGAACAAAAAACTCAAAATCGACACCGAACCGAATTTTTTTGATTTATCAAACCGAATCGAAAACCGAACCAATAGAATTGGGACCGAACCGCACCAATAAGGTTCGGTTCGATTTTCAGTATCGGTTCAGTTTCTGCTCATCCCTAGCAATATATATGGTGTTTTCATTTTGGTACACACTCTTATATTTTCAACCACATTCACCATCAATATTTATAACCCTTATATGTTTAACATATTAATCTGAACATTTATAAAAGAATTATCTCACAAATGATTTATTAATTACCTAATCAATTTTAATGCATTCTTTTATTCACTTTATAGTGTACTAATTATTTATTAAAATACGCGATCGGTGACCACCAATCACACCATATTTTTGATACATGGAAAAAGTATATGTTTTTTTGTGGCATCAAAGAGTTATTGATGAAAATTATTTATTACCATTGTGAGTTATTTTAATAAGATAGTACTCAAATATGAATGATGTAGTACTCCAATTAAATATTAATTACTCAATTAAGGATAAATTAGTATTCCAACTAAATTTTGTTAGTTTTTATTTAAAATTTGATTGTGATAAATGCATCAAAACCTGTATCTATTTTTTGGGTCGTGTATCTATTTCATAAGTATTAAGAGATAAGTTTAGCAGATGGGTTATTTCTTCAAGTATAAATAATGAGATACTTGATTGTTAAGATTTTAAAATTCGAATTAAATTGACTTTGTGTTTTGATAAATTTGATATTTACATTGACAAGCAACGCACCTAATATTACATCAAATTATATAATTTCTATAGCTCAAAACGTTGACCCTTATTTACAAGTATTCAACAATTTGGATTTAGTCTGTCATGCATATTGTATAATTCTGGGAGATTAATTATTTATCATTGTCATGCATATTGTATAATTCTGGGAGATTAATTATTTATCATGTATAGATTAATAAAGTTATTAGTATTTGTCATGTTTTAAAATATTTACTTTTGAGAATAATTTTCATATATCATAAGTAATGGTGTACTTAAAAAAATAATAAAGCAAATTACGTGGAACGAAAAGGAGTTTAAGAAATAAAATTAAAAAAAAACACTTAAAAATTAGGTCTCTCTTTTCGAACACCCACCACTCACCCCAATAATCAATCATCAATCTTTTCCAGACACTCTCTCTCTCCTCATTTCGCCTTTCCTCTCTCACACACACAGCACACACACGCACGAAATCCATTGTTTTGCTCTCCCAAAACTATTTGCCCCGCGCCCCTCCCTTTTGTCCTCCCCTCTTTCCTCAATTCTCGCTCATCTGTCTCCTCTTTGTATTGTTCGTTATCATCATTATTATCATAGTTTTTAGATTCGTTCATTCGCTATAATAATCACCCTAAAGAGAGCTTACTCCGTGTTTATTTTGATCGGTTGTATCTGGGTTTTGATCAATGAGATCAATGACGAGTGATTATGAGCTCGTGATTTAGGGTTTGGATTTAGGGTTTCGACTTTCCGACGATGTAGTTCGAGGAAAGAAGGCCTTGATCGATAACTTTTTGCTTATTTATTGATTCAATTGTTGGGAGTCCAGCTTTGGCATTTTTGTTTCGTTGCGTTTGGACGTTTCGTGGCTCGGATTCGGGAATTTTTAAAATCCCGATTAAGGCCTAGTCGAATAATTTCTGGAGTTCAGGTGAAAACTTGGAATTTGGGTTTTTTCTTAATCCGGCCAGTTGCCATGGATCATGTCGTGGGTGGAAAATTTAAGCTTGGGAGGAAAATTGGGTGTGGTTCATTTGGTGAACTCTTTTTAGGTAAGCCTCTATTCATCGTTCAGTTCACTCCGTTGTTTCCTCTTGTTGGATCACTGTAACTGCTTCTATGTTTCTTCTTACAGACAAACTATATACTAATATATCTTTCTTTATATAGGCGTCAACATACAGAGTGGAGAAGAAGTAGCCATCAAGCTGGTATTGTTTCTTTAGATTTCCCATCATCTTCTTGAAGTTTTCGCTTAAGTGATGAAAGTAGTGGGTTTCATTTATTTGTCTGCGCAATAATATTTTGGCTTTCCATTTCATCTATTGAAATCTGTTGCAATAATTGATTTTTTGAGCTCGGAACCTATAGGGACTTAGTATTTCTCATGATCTTTGATTGTCTCACCTTAATTGATACTTAATAAAACTGGGAACTTGAAATGCAGGTTAGAGGGATGCACACCATGTTTTTGCCCTTGTTTAGTACATGGACTTAAATAACCAAATGTATGTTTTTTTATCAAGTGCTAAAACGAAGCTAATAGGATATATATCTCACACTCAGCACTTCTAGATAGTATTTTATTTATGAAGATCTACATGTTGACACTACTGACATATCCTTGTGACTTTGACAAATGTACCTGATTAGTGGCAGGTTTGATTTAATTTCTATGCATGGGTAGCTATGTTTACTTGTCCCTGATACTGTGAAGTTCTATTGTTTCCTTGAGCATTTAAGTTTTTATCTAAGACTTCCATAAATTTATTAATGTTGAGAAGTTGCATCTCATGCATACAACCGCCATTAGTTTGGTTCCTAGTTAATGCAGTGAATGTTGTTTACTAAATATATGAGTTTATTGTTGCTTCGGTTGGCAGGAATCAGTGAAGACCAAACACCCTCAGCTTCACTATGAATCAAAAATTTATATGCTTCTCCAAGGAGGAAGTAAGTTGCTCTCTCTTCCTTATCTCCTTTAACACACTAATTATTAAGATACAGGCTATTGCCCAGAGACGGATATAAATATGCTGGTTAAAATGTATCTTAAATGACCATGTACTTTGATTTGGTTATGAATTTTTCACCATGATTTTACCTTAAATATATTTCTAATTTCCTCCATCTTTATTATTATACATTCATTTCATCCAGCATATTTTGGTAAACTAAAGTGATAAGAGTTTATTTTGACAAGTATGGTTAATTGAGGCAATGATGCGCCAAAATATCATGCCTGCTCTTCAAGAAGGCATATCTTATTCTGGCTGTTCTCCTGCCGAACTCCTTTGGAATGGAGAGTGGTAGGATGTGTTTTACGGAAGTTGGATATTGCTGAAAATTTGTTTGCACACTTCATTATATGAAAATTGTCTGGCCTTCATGTTTTGTTTCTTATTGAGTTCAAAATTATTCTTTTAATACCACATAATTGTTTGATACTTTGATTAGTGCATGCAAGTGAGAGATCAGGTTCTTGGGTTTCTCTTCTTTTGCTTGAGAATCTAGTGAAGTTAATTTGAACATGAATTTAAGATTTTGATCTCTCATATATATAGCTGGCATTCCCAACTTGAAATGGTTTGGAGTTGAGGGCGAATATAGTATTATGGTGATAGACCTTCTGGGGCCAAGTCTGGAAGATCTCTTCAACTATTGTAACCGGAAGTTTTCTTTGAAAACAGTGTTAATGCTCGCCGATCAACTTGTAAGTGGTTGGGACTTTTAAAGCCTATTCGTCGGCTCTGTTTTCTGGATATCCAGTATTGTAAAAAACCTAAAATTTCTTTTCTTTTGTAGATTAATAGAGTTGAGTACATGCACTCAAGAGGATTCCTTCACCGGGATATAAAGCCTGATAATTTTTTGATGGGCTTGGGTCGCAAAGCAAATCAGGTATGCCTTTCTATTATTTTAGGCATCATACTTTTATTTATATTAGTGCTAAAGTGATTCCGTTGGCATTGTTATTTTTTACGTATTTCAAAGACTGTCGTTCCATTGTGTTAATCAGCCCTCATCTCCAAGGATCATTTAAATTTTATATTACTCCAGTTTTCTTTCACTGCATCCTTTAGATTCAAGTAGAACCAAAAAGTATGTTTTCTTGTACTGCCACCACCCACCATATAAGATGCTCCTTCAATCTCCAGTTTATACGAGTGTTTGCACTAGCTTCTACCTCTGAGGAAGTGATTAATTTTTCCTTTTTAAATAAATTGGTTGAGAAGTACATGACTTTGCTTGTAAAGTATTGCTGGTAGGTAGGAACATTTGATGAATGGGTTTGTGAAATTACTTCTGTCTGAGTGTAAAACTCTGAGCTGCTAACTTCAAGGAACAATTTCTTCTCTACGTTTGATCAAAGTGGTTGGGTTCTATACCTTTTACAATTTTAAATACTCAAGAATAACTATGGTAATATCATGAAGTACATACTGTAAGCTGTGCTAATACTCCCTGTTGCTCATGTTTCTATTTTGCAATTTCTGGATAGATTTCACTTCCTTCAGTGGACCTTCTTTTCTAAATTTACCTTCTTAATTTAATGTAATATAATAATATGCTTAGAACCACCTCTGGGAAGTTTGGTTTTGTTTACAAATTCGATATTTGTTATTATTAATATCATAAGTTTTTAAACTCCTGGAAGAGCTCAGTATTCTTGTAACATCACCATGATTCACTATGTATTGTTCGACCCCTTATTTAAAAGTTTGGGGGAAAATTGAATCTGGCGTTGGATTTTGATTTTAGGACGTTTATTTTTCATTTTCCCTGATAAGAAATGTGGGCTAGAAAGCCTGAAATCTCTTTACTGATATTTATAACACTAAGTGGCTTCTACCTAATTGTTATTTCCATGGTTGTGGCATCTCCTTGTTACAATATTGGTATTTATTGCAGGTTTATATCATTGACTTTGGTCTTGCCAAAAAGTATAGGGATCTTCAGACTCATAAGCACATACCCTATAGGTACCTTAACGTATCTTTCCATGGTTCCAATTTACGGAGCATTATAGCATGCATAAGTTCTGTACACTGTTATTGATAAATGGAACCACTTAATTTAATCCTGTAGCCCTAAAATTAGTTTATGTAAAGTGGAAGCATGTAGAGGAATTAGAAGACTAGTTGAACAATGCTGAAGTACTTCTGTTTTTGGTGGCATTTGCTTTTTATATATATATATATATATATATATATATATATATATATATATATATATATATTGGTAGAGCCTAAAAATGGATTTCAAAGGATTCCAGCAACCTTGGTAAAATAAAATAAGCTTTTTTAGTTTGGGAAAATCAAGATTCGAAAGGTTGAGAACTCTGATTTCTTCATTTCAAATTTCACACTTTCTGTCCTGATGACAGATTAGATCCTTAGGTTGAAGCATGATGTACATCTTTAAAGTCTGGTAGAACTTTCTTTTGTTGTGGGTTTTATGCTTCCTGCCCCTTAAATGACTGGCAATCACAAGTTCTTTTTGGCAATCGACCATTTCTGCAATTTAATATTAGCCTCAGTGTACTTACTATTTCCCTTTGTAACATTTGGTTCCAGGGAAAACAAGAATCTCACTGGTACGGCTCGCTACGCCAGTGTCAATACACATCTTGGGGTTGGTGAGTAATGTATCGTGTTACAATGGTTATTCCTTCTTTGAGATTTGATGAAATATCCATAACTGTTTTGCAATTTATTCATGCTTTCAGAACAAAGCCGAAGGGACGACTTGGAATCTCTGGGTTATGTCCTAATGTACTTCCTGAGAGGCAGGTTGGTGACATGCATAGTCATGCAAGTTTTTAAAGAATAATAATAATAAATAACAGTAAGAGATTATAATATTTATTAGTTCTTCTTTCCTTTTTCCCTTCCATGTTTTGAATCATTATCTAAAAGCATTTCGACTTTCGAGTTTTACTTCCTTTCCTCACTCTGTATCTTTTCTTGGGCAGCCTCCCTTGGCAGGGGTTAAAAGCTGGCACGAAAAAGCAGAAATATGACAAGATCAGTGAGAAAAAAATGTTAACTCCTATAGAGGTCTATATTCGCTGCTCCGTTCGTGTTGGTTATGCATGTTTTACTGCGTATGCTAGTATTCTAAATTGAGTGATAACATGAAATGGTAGTTACCTATTCTACTTTGACTACATGTGTTCTCTTTGTAATGGGATAATGAAGAACTGGTGGATAATATGACTATACGTTGGATGGGTGAATTATCTACGTGTGTTCATTTGACATGATTAAATTATTTGAATACAATTTTGCTCCCTTCCTTCAATATTATTCTTAATTTACTTTCCATCTTTATCTATATTATACATTTTCTATGGGTATATAATTAGGTTTTTATTTCACCAAATTATCTTTTATGAAGAAAATTTATTTAACATTGTAACATATGGTCAAATTGTTTAGTAATGCGTTAATCTGGAAGGTTGGATTACTAATCCATCTGTGTCTGTGTGACTGGATGGATGATCTCTCAAGGGTTTGTTGGGGTTAATTATATTGATTTGTTTGTAACTAGTATGCACTTCAGGAATTTTCAAAATACCCATTACAAACAAGAAACAAGTGCTTTGACCTACAACCATGTCCTCCAATTCAAAATGTGATGACCTAGTAGTAGGAACCAAGCCCTAGTTTTGGACAAACTTCATCTATCATGACAAAAGGGCAGATGTTGGGGGGATTCAAATTAGATATTGGGGAAAGTAGTCAATCGATAGGAAAAAAGTAACTGGTGTTATAATGTATGCGTCTTTAAATGTTGTGTGATGGATCAATGCAACCAAACATCTTAAATAATGGTCAAGGAGATATGAACTATGAAGTGAATTATCAGCCCAACCAATCATATTAGTGCTCAACCCAGGCCTTGTGTATTAACCCCATATTGGCCAAAATAATCACTCAACATCCTATCTCCAACTAAACGAAGCTAAAAAATCTACAAAACCAACCTGCCTTGCTTGTCATCATGGACCTTCAACAAGTTATTTGGTAGGATATTCCTATCAGTCTAGCCTGATCACATAACTAAACATGCTCTGAAACCATTTGATATAAGCTTTCTGGTGTGAATCCGTACTCCATGTTTTCAAATGCTCTTGGTTATTTTGACCGCCCTGTTTCTTTTTGTGTGTCTGGCTCAATAGGATTCAGTTAACAATAGCATTTTAATCGTTGAAAACTACATAAAATGTACCAGTTTGTGCATATCATGCATGAAAGAAACAGAATGGAATGATGAGTTTTCTGTTGTGCTATTGCATGGTTAAAAAATTCTAAGGACTTGGTTATTGCCGTAAAATACATCAAGTTTGCCAATTTTCTGGTTTATATCATCACCTTTTTTTTTTTTGCCAAAAAATACATGAATTTATAATTTGTTCGCAATTGTCCCACCATTTACAATTTCGCCCAAATTAATCTGAGGTGGCAGTCGGATTGCCAACGTGGTTGCCGGAATTGCCAACGTGGCCACCGGAATTGCCAAATCACACATACACACACTTCTCTCTCTCTCTCTCTCTCACACACACACACATGTCACATACCCTCCCCCCTTTGCCGCCCTCCTCCCCCACCGCAGCAGCAGCCGCCGCCGCGGTCCTCGTTCAGCTGCGACCGCCCCTCCTCTGCCAACAGAGCCCTCCCTTCGCCGCAGACCAAACAGAGCCACCGCGGTTCTCGTTCAGCTGCGACCGCCCCTCCTCCGCCAACAAAGCCCCCCCTCCGCCGCAAACCAAACAGCGCCCCCTCCTCCTGTGGGTGTTGGGGGGTGGGGGGGGGGGATGTGGCAACACATCATCATCACTCTCATATAAATTAAATGCCACATTCGTGCCACATAAGCCACGTAAATGACACATAAGTTTCAATTTCGTTGGAGTTACTCACCGTGGGATTTTTGCGAATAAATTATAAATTCATGTATTTTCTGGCTAAAAAAAAAAGTGATGATATAAACCAGAAAATTGACAAACTTGATGTAGTTTACGGCAATAACCCCTTATTTTTATCTTGTTTGGGTTTTTTGATACTATGGGCTAAGTCACCTTAAGAGCATGGTTTAAGCTTGTTACAAGCACTTAATTAGCCGTTGAAAGTTTAGTTTGATTTATAATTACCACAGGTGCTGTGCAAATCATATCCATCAGAATTCATATCTTACTTTCACTATTGTCGGTCATTGAGATTCGATGACAAGCCAGATTATTCATATTTGAAGAGGCTTTTCCGGGACCTATTTATTCGTGAAGGTAATGAATAATCTAATTGTGTCTTGTGATCTTGTGTGCTCCAAGTTTTTCTTGTTAAGAACATTGTGGTATTTAGCATGCACTTACTGAAAACATTGCAGGTTACCAATTTGACTATGTGTTTGATTGGACTATGTTGAAGTATCCACAAATTGGTTCAAGTTCCAGAACTAGGGTAAGTCTTTGGCTTTTCACATCCTTGCTTTGTGTACTTTATGGTGTGAAGCTAATAGCTTATTGGCTTGCATACAGAATCTCACTGGTAATGCTGTAGCTGGACCCTCTGGTGAAAGACCACCAGGTAGAACATCAGGTATACTCCCTCGCTCCCATTATGAGCGTCAATTTTGCAGGATTTGATTGTCTCAGAATAAGTGTTATTTTTAAGATTCACGAAATAAGAGCCCTAACTATTCCAAATTCACCTGTTTTTGGTCTTACATTAAATGCTTTCAGAATTAGAAAGACATTTGTATTAGTAAATACTATTGGTTGCTCTCTACCAATCCATGATTTATGAACTCAAATAGCTGAGAACCTTCTGTTTTCATGCTGAGGACATATGACGAGTCTTTTAATTGAACCTGGGATCACATGTTTCTAATTTTCATATAAAGGAAGATTAAATTTCATCGCTTGAACTGGCAAGTTTTTAAGATACTCTCACCCATTTTTACATACTGATATTCTCTCTTATCCTCAACTGTTTCCTCTCTTAAAGTAAATCTTGGTTGTCATGTTGATTAAATATAAATATTATCAGCTTGTCATAAAATTTCCATATTCTGCATTGCTGGTAGAAATTCTATTTAATACTCTGATTTGGTTGTATTGTTCAGTAGGGCAAGATCTTCGGGATAAATTCTCAGGTGCAGTCGAAGCTTTCTCTAGAAGAAATGCTACGAGTACTGGTCGGTATGGCGAACAGTCTAGACACAGGACATCTGAAGATGTACCTTCATCAAAGGATGTGGTACTTTTCTTTCCCATTCCACGAAAATCAACTATAACGAAACATATGTTTGCTTAATTTTGAGCACTTATGTTTCCTAGAAGAAGTTTTGTTCCGTTCCCTACCCCCACCTGGCAGGTGGCCCTGAATCTAAAATTGAAAGTGGAAAAAAAGGTCTAATAGAAAAAAGGAAAATTAGAAAGGTGTGAGTCAGCAGAATCTGATTTTAAGCATCAAACATGCACTGCAGCTGCACATTTACATGCTATGCTTGAGTAAACTGCTATGAACTATTTTAGTATATTGATGTCAAATTTATCGGATGTTATTTTAAGATGTAAGGAATAGTTTTGCACGTGGCATGTTAATTTTGGGCTTTGTTCTGAGAGTTGTTTTTATATTTCCTCAAATGCAGCAACCAGATTCAGAAAAAGGCCGCACTTCGCGAAATGGCAGCTCTTCAAAGAGAGCAGCCGTTTCAAGCAGCAGACCAAGCTCATCTGGAGAAGCCATTGATGGCCGCACTGGCAGATTGGTCTCGAGTGGTGGTCGTATATCCACCACACAAAGAATTCAACCTGGTGTTGAGCATAAACCATCAGCTTTTTCTCGCACGGCAAAAGGCACTCGCGATGATCCCTTACGAAGCTTTGAGTTTCTTTCTATCAGGAAGTAACATGAATGGTCATTCTGAAAGGTAATGTGAAGTTGACAAATGCCGCCTATTTACGGGACCTTTGCGTTATCTAACCCTTGTAAATGTGAAATGTGTTGTAGACCATTGTTGTTGATGCTCATCATCCATCCTCCTCCCATTTGAGTATGTTTTTTGTGAAGAGTTATTTTATGTTATAACACAATGTGTATGCTCATCCAAGGAATTGGTGAGTTCAATGTGCGGCACTTTTATATCTTTACAAGACAAAATTGTAGCTATAATAAACGTTTGTGTACCTCCATATACTTGTTTCCATATTCTTATAATAACCATTTTGAATTTCTACTAAAACTTGTGAGCATGCCCTGCTATCCTCATTTTTTCAAAATTGTAAACATGCAGATAACCAAATGATGTTTTTTTCACAACAGTTGCAGAAGAATTACAATAAATGATTTTTGGCTATGCCTACATGAACATGAAGCCTTATATAAATATTAATCGATTACTTTTCTTGCTTGCACTGTTTCACGCTTAAAGAAAATAAACGGCATTCTTTCCTTTGGATGCAAACTGACAACAAACCGTGGTCGAAGATAGCCAATTGTTATTATTATCGTAAAACAAATCAGGGATGCTACACCACTCCACATTTCACCCAAAAATGTCACCAGGAAAAAATTTAATAGGAGCCAAAGGAGAGACCAACTGCTACTCACACTCACCAGTAGTAAGACAACTATGTACAGAATTGTAGACTATGGCATTAAATGGTAATTGCAACAGCCAACTGATTTAGGAAATGCCACTGCAATTCAAGGATTCCTGAGAGCAGCCAGCCTCTTCTCGAGTTCATCAATGTTTGAACTACAAGAGAAGGATGACGGTTGAGGTAAAATTTAGGAAATGGATGTGAGTTCAAGTAAAAGGACAAACAAATTTTTTTACCTGCTGGCATCCTCAGTGCTCTTCCCTGCAATTTTTCCTTTGGGAGCGGATGATAACTGAAATAAATAGACCTTGCATGTCAAATGTCCAAGAAAAAGAAACTCATTGAGAAATATATAGAGTGCTGAAAAAATACAAACCTGTGAAGCAACATCAACGCCAATTTCATCCAGCACCTGGTAAATTCCATCATAAACAAGTAAATGAGTATATGTGCTGCAATAGAGATGTATACTATGTGCAACAACAGAGAAAACAACACTTTATGGACGTCTGATACATCTCAGTGCATGATCTGCAGACACCTCACCAGCAATTACATCTTGTAAAACTTGAATGGTCGACCAATTAGTGAAGAGTTGTAGGTGAACTAGAAAAAGTAGTTGTTCATTAAAATTTCTATAGGTATCAACATGGACCTAAAAGTCTTTGTTAACTGTATGATCTTATAAACATTTACTGCAACGAAATGCTGAAAGATTAGGAGCCTTATGTCATGATGAGTTAGATAGATTAATGTCGCCCCATCATCACACACAGGAATACAATGGAATTATACTTTCTTATTTCTTTTCTAATAGCGAGGTAGCATTAAAAGTTTTCATATTTGTTAAGATCTTTCTCATTTAAGATCCTAACCTAAAATAATCAATCGATGTTAACTACTATATAAGAAAAGAAAGGATAGTTATAACATTTGGCTTCAACCTGCCATTCACGAAGTAATATTTTGACTAATCTATATTGGTGATTAAATTGAATCCATCACCCTAAACTAAAATGCTGTAAGTCAGCAATGCTATTCAACATTTTCAATCTGAAACATAAAAATTACCTGATTTGTCAATTCTTCTGTCTCATCCTCAGCCTCATCATTATCCAAAGCATCGTCAATGGCATCTGACATCATTTCAGTCTACAGGTACAAATACACATGGAAAAATGGGCACAGAGAGAAAATTGTTAACTCACATGCCGGAGAATATCTTATCGCACAGAAGACATAGGGACTCACAGTCATATCCATTTGTGCTGATTGCCTTTGGAATTCCTGAATCACCTTCGCCTGTTTTGTGGGGGCCATTTGCTGCAATTACATGCATGATGCATCTCAGAATCGTAATATGAATGACAGCTAAGTCAATCAGCCACATCACCAAGTAATTCCATTTTATGTGGCTACAGCTTTCAAATGGACATTGAATATGATTATATGATCTATTTCTAAAGATGATCTTATCTGTTGTGTTCAAGCAAGGAATGATATACAGCAGAAAAGACAATGATGGTACTCACAACTAATGTTCTACCTTATTCATTGCTGACATAGCTTTACTGGCACCCTTCATACCAACAGCTACAGAAGTTTGTGCAGACATCGCCTGCAATTGAACTTACCTACCTAATTAGTTACATCTCACAGCTGGATGTACTAGAGCCACTTAACAAGAAACATATCATCATATTTCATACCTGAGTATGAGTCGCTATACCTCTCATCTGAGCTCGACTACTTTGTAAGTTCGCTATTTGTTGCCGAAGCCGGATTAACTGGCGTGCAAGAATTTTGGTTGCAGCCTAAATATTCAGGAAGAAACAAAAGAGATGAATATTCTGTACAGAAAAAATGTTCACAGAGTCCTTAATGTAGTGCTTCGAAACTATGTAAAAACATACATCATTCCCTGTTTTAGCAGTTCTTTTAATCTCAGCAACAAGCTTCTTTTCCTGTATCATCAACAATCATTCCACGTCCTTAAAATTAAAATATTAATGATATTGCATCAAGAATCTCAACATACCTCTAGTTGCAATGTGTTGATCTCCTTCTCTATGCCTAAATCAAGATCACATATCAAACTAGTGTGTACATCAATCAAGTAATACATCAAAACAATATAAAAGTAACTAGCTGGGGTTGAACATCACAGATTAGTGCTTATTGATCTTTCTAATTTCTGCGGAAACTAAAGCTCAATGTAAAGCTTCTCAAGCACGGGGCAGTTCATTACATAATCAGCTTTTAGTGGTTCGGGTTTGTTTCATCAACTATATTCTTCGATTTACAAAACAAAGGATGCGATTCCACATAAAAAATAAAAAATAAATATATAACTGCCAACTTATAGTGGTTTGCATTCGTTTCCAATTCCATCAACTTACAATGACAGTACATTATTTTTAGAACAAGTGAAGCCAAGCTAAATCCAGCACATGACCAAAAGTAGGAGAAACAATTTGGCTAATCCAAGTCAATCAATTAATCAATAGGTCTGGTTGAAGCTAAAAACAGCAACTGTAAGATCAATTAATGTCAGCATTTAACAAAAAAAAACCTCTGGTAGCGTTGGCCATTTCTCGCTTACTCTCCCGGACCGCCTCTGCAATCGAGCAGCGCAAAAATTGAGAGAAAAAATTACAAAAGATAAGATCGAGAATTCAATTTCAGGAAGTAAAGTCAGAATAGGGTAGGGATTTAGGCAGCGGAAAATAGAAGTGAATTTTGGTATGAAGATGAATTGATAGACATAGATTATGGCAAACAAACCTTTGGTGGTAGGTTTTTTGGAGAAGATGTTCATGTTGATGAAACGCACGGCTGCAAGTCCTGATGTTGTTATCGACCCTGTCTCGACTTGTGTTGTATCCGCAGACAGACAGAGATGCGCGGAAGGTTTAAGGAATAAGGAATGAATGAGCCGAGCCGAGGTATTTGCAATTGCAGCCTCTTCCTTAATCTCTCTGCGCTCCCTCCATTTCTCTCTCCTCTCTCTCTCTACCTGTATATATATATAGATTGGATTATATATATATAAATAAATAAATAAAATTTATAAATTTAATATGAATAAATCAATAAAAATATATATACAATGCATCCAATTAAAATAGTGTGTAAATTAGTTAAAAATAGTAGGGTCTACATTTTTTAAAAGTTAAATTTTTAAATTTATGGAAATAGACCACTTTAGTGGGACGAGCCAAAATGAAATAACAATCCTATTTTAGTGGGACAGAGGGAATATTATATTGTGAGTGGATAAAGGGTCTCTTTTAAAAGTAATATTTATAATGATAACTAATTGTATTGTGAGCGAAGAATATGATCCACTATGTAATAAATAGTTTCTAAAAATAAAAATAAAATTAGACTAATTTTTGTGGACGTCCCAATATAACAAAAATTAACTATAATGATATGTAATATGTAAACAACATATATTCATTTAAATGTAATTGTTCATATGTTACACTCCCTCCATTCTACCTAAATTCAGAGCCGTAATTAGGCATGAACACAAGATGTTATTGCCTAGGCCCCAAGTTTTTTAGGGCCCATTTTTTTAGGAGTTAATATATGAAACTAGACTATTTGTTATAATAAATTTAAAATTTGGTCACTCAAATAAATTTTTAAAAATTACCCACTTTTTATGTAAAAGTATAAAATTATCACTAGCATTAAAATTAAAAAATTAGTCACAAATTCATATTCACAAATACAATACACATTAAAAAAAAATCATCACATCATCTATCTCTCACACTCTCACTCTCTCTCTCTCCCCCCTCAATTATATGTGGTCTGTGGCTCTGATTCGTGCTGCGAAAATTGGAAGATGTTTATTCGAAAATTTTGAAGAATTGCGTCGCCTCAAACTTTGATGCTGAGACAGTGATCAAATTTGGTTCAGTTGAAAGATGTGGTGTGCAAAGGCTAGCATCCTGTTTTTGTTGTTCGTTTCAGATTCTTGTATCCACAGTCAAATTTATGAATTTACAACTAAAATTAGAATTCACAATCAACTCAATGAATTCACAACTAAATCATTAGTATTGGTTGTAAATTCGAGTTCAAAAGCTCGAATTTACAATTAGTTATTTTGGTTATGAATTCAAGTTTTAAAATTAGAATTTACAACTAGTTTGATGAATTCACAATTGAATTGCTAGTGTTACTGTTAGTTGCGAATCCGAATTTTAAATCTCGAATTCACATCTATTGTTAGTTGTGAATTTGAGTTTTAAAACTTGAATTCACGCGCGACTAACAATATTTTATAGTTGTGAATTCACGTAATAAAACTCAATTTATTTTTTTAATTTTTTAGTCGAAAATTCAATTTTTTGTAAAACAAAACAAGCAAATATAGAGTGTTTCTCGAGTAAATATAGTTATATTTGAAATTCTTGTGATTGTTTGTCGAGTAAATAAAGTGTGTCCTTATGTTAAACGTTGAGTAAATCCAAATTTCAAGTAAGTTAAACAAGCAAAGCATCATCCTCTTTCTATCCTCACTTCTAATCCTCGTTGCTAGTCACGAATTCCCGGCTCAGTTATCCGTAACAAAGCTCTATTCTGAGTCGGATTTCTGAGCATGAAAGCTTCACGATCTCCATTCCCAATCTTGCCTAAGCTCCGATTCAATATTCAACCATCATGCACGGCGACGGCGGCATCCGTCATCCCTTCCCCACCTCCCACCTTCAACTTCAAGAAGGAGATTCTCGATATCTCCACCGCCGCAATTGCACAATCCCACCCACAATTACTCGATTTGGCTCAAAATGGCACCTTGGTCCTCCTCACCAAAACCCAGTACGGCCCTGTTCCGCCCTGGAGAAGCGACTTTGTGGAGCCCCACGGGATTTGGATTATTGGGACAACGCATGTTTCCCAGGAATCAGCCTCTCATGTTGAAAGGGTGATTCGGGCCGTTAAGCCCGAAAATGTCGTTGTCGAGCTTTGCAGAAGCAGGCAAGTTTTCAATTGCTTCCTTCAATTCTGTTTTTTTTTTTTTTTTTTTTTTTTTTTTCCCAAATTGCAAAGGCTGCATTAAGAACATAGAATCATAATTTGGAGCATATTGATTATAAATACTACCTAATCTTGTTGAGCTAGCCATATAGATTAGATGTTTCAAAAGCATTTTGCAGTGCTCCCATTTGTTATCTATTTGATTTTCAAACTATGGCTTACTTCACCTGTTGTTGAGCTATTTTTCAGAGCTGGGATCATGTATATTCCTGAGAATGGTGATCAGAATCAGCAACTGCGATCCAGCATGTTCTCTCTCAGTGGAACTGGATTCTTTGGTGCCATTGGGCGAAGCATCAACTTGGGTTCGTATGTATAACTTCATAATTTGAATCTCAAGAAAATATTCTTCCCAAGAGTAGTACTAGTGTAGTGATGGTTTTCATACATGGCAGGCGGTCAAACTGCTTTAGCATTACGGTTGCTCTTGGCTACTTTCTCTTCTAAAGTATCTTCGGATATCAATCGTCCCTTCGGTGATGAGGTAAAAACATGTAAATTAATATACTCGTAGCTTTAGAAATCACATTGTGAATTTAATTTGATCAAGTTACATGTGGATTTCCAGTTTCGTGCTGCAAGAAAGGTTGCTGAAGAAATTGGCGCGCAGTTAGTCTTGGGAGATCGTCCAATAGAGATAACTGTGAGAAACTGTTCTTGCCATTTCTGTCGGATAATGGTTTTGTGTTTGTTGGACTTGGAACTGTAAATGGATTGAGTGATACATGAATGAAGGAAACTCATGATCCTTTTCAGCTTGAAAGGGCGTGGTGTTCTCTGAAATGGAAGGAGAAACTAAGCCTCGTCTCCACTATTATTCGTGGAATGACATCGTCTGTCAAGCCACTCGAGGTTTGGCACTTGAATCTTTGGTTCCATTTGAAGTTCAAAGCTATGAGCAAGCTTGTTATGATTGAAAAATCAATAAGTTTATTTTGTTAGTTAAGTTAAAGAAATGGAAGCGTTTTAGTTTAAAAAATTAGCTAGCAACAACACTATATGTAGTCTGTCGTTACTATGATCTGTTTCCATCTTAATCCACCTAATTTTACAGAGGCTAGGGTTCTACTCCGTCTGAATATGTATGTGTCTCTTCTCTTACGTGTCAGGAACCTATCGGTGGTGACAGCAGCTTTGAGCTATACGAGCAGCTGAGTTTGTCATATCCGTCACTGCTGCCTCCTCTCATACACGAGCGAGATACGGTAAGAAACCATTTCTGCAGTGATCAACGAAAATCATATCTGTTGATCAACTAAAGTGACTTGAAAGTGCATTGATTCAGTTTCTGGCGTGGTCGCTGAAAAGAAGCAAAGCCGTGAACAAGAGCGAGAACGTGGTTGGAGTGATCGGCAAGGGGCACATGAACGGAGTCATATACTCGCTGGTGTCGGACACGGGGAACTTGCGGTTCAAAGACCTTGCCGGGAAGAGAGATGGCGGAGGTTGGGCTGCTTCCATCGCTAGAGACTTGTTTAGAGACACACTTATCGGTCTTGTGCTATGGCTTATATATGACCACTTCAAGTCGGGTTTTTAGAACCATCGAACGTGATATTTTTTTATACGCCTATGTTTTTCATTCAATAGGCCACACTTTTTTTATTTGAACTGTCTCATTTTAATAGGATGCTCTTCAATATAAAATCAATACATAATAAACACCCCGACATAAATTATTTACACACCAAATATTATAAAAAATTATCTTTATTTTCACTTAAAATAGATATTTTTTTCATTCTCCTGTTTAATAATAAATTATTTATTTTCTAATATCTGTGGTAACCTATTGAATTGAAACAAAGGGAGAATTTTATTTAAGTTGAGCATCATTATAAAGGCCTTGAACTATCAACAGCGTAAAGGTCGTCAGTTTGTTCAAACAAGAACTATCAACAATAATATTCTTATTTTGGAGAAATCATGATTTTCTGTCTCACGTCATAAACATTAACACCTTTCCCAATTCCGATGCTAAGTTTGTAACTAGGATTTGTTTGTGGAAAACTCAATTTTAATTTGAATTTGCTCAAACTCATCACCACAAGTCCTGGAATTGTATACAATTAATGCTCAACTAGAACTATCACAAACTGCAACTCCTTTCAAGTTACCATGGGCTCTAACATATTCAGCTGAAAATGCAGTAAATATTTTTGTCATACTCCAAATGAAATTTACAATCAAAGCTGTAACCAGTAGCCAAAACTGACCAATTTGGACGAAATCTTTGGTAAAACATATAAAAACATGCTGGTAGGTAGAAGTATTATCCACAAACCATTAAGAAATAAGAACAATATATTTATCCTACCAATCGCTACCAGAATAAGGGTTTATCAAATTTATCATAAAGGCCATATAACAGTATTAATTACTCCAGCAATTTGCCTTAAATCATAAAGCTTGTGGGTAGTGGTGAGTGGGAAAAAGTCAATACAGTGCCAATGGAACTACTGGGAGATAATACTTGACGCCAAATTCAACCAACAAAATATAAAACTTTGAAGTTCAAACATAAATAGGCAAAATTGAAGCATCCTTACTGTTGCAAAGTATTCAAGAACAATTTCCAAAATACTAAGCCAAATTCTCATAAACCACAGAAATTATACTTTCTAAGATGCGGTCTCTTTCTTAAGTTTCGCAAGCTCCTGCCTGACAACACCAGCCTTCTGCAAAAGCCAAAAAATAAAATATGTTTCAAACTTCTCCAGTGGTACATGTCCAAGAAACAAAAGCATTCTACTGTAAGGTTGTCCACAAACAGATTGCAACAGCAGTAACAGAAATTCACATCTAAAAGTATACATTTCAAGTGTTGTGTCATAGTTTGATGTTAGGAGGATTGCCAAATTAGTATTTGGCATCTACTATGTTTCCCTTATTCATAATCAATGTTTGTTGAGCATAGTATAAAAAACTCAACATAAAGTGACCATAATATAATAATGTATTCAAACCTTGATTTTGGCAAGCATCAGCTTGAAGCGGTCAAAGTCATTGAGAGAGGCCCTCCTCTTCTGAACAATGAGCTTCCTTCCCCATGAGCTCTTTTCCCATTTGCCTTTGACATCTGCAATAGCCATCACAACATTATCAGCACCATTCAATGCATCAAAGTAAGGTAAGCTTTTCTCATTGAATACACACCAGCAGCCTCCATAGCAGCAACAAGAGCTTTCTTCTTTGGAACTCTTTTGATGTCAATCTTGATGTCTGTAAGAGAAAGTCTCTTGAAGTTCATCTGACTACGTACCATATCAGGGGAATCGACAAGGGCCTGGCAATTAGGCAAACAGATGATGAAAAATTCCACTACAGCATAGATAGAAGGAAACAGACAACAAGTAGTCTTAGAAGCAATTGCAGATATTCAACACATCCTTCATCAATAACTCGTCATTTGAAAAACTACATATAATCCTAAAATAGCAGTCATACAGACTGCATATAAAAAGGATGAAATTACATATTTTCTACGCTGAATCATATTAGGCACAAAATCCAGCTGCAGAAGCTAAAAATAATACTAGAAAATCATCAAGAGCAAATGAAAACAGGTAATCAACAGAAACATAGTGAATTATTAAAAAATATGAACACGAAAACTGCTTATGAAGTTCCTAATAACTAAAATACAACAGGAAAAATGAACTCAGAAAAAAGAATTAAAGAAAGACATACCCGGTTCTGATCGATGACATCTACAATGACGACAAGCTTGCCATAGTCCTCGCCATAATTAACGAGGGCTACCCTTCCGATCTCCACGTACCTCTTGAACGGCTACACAAAAAGATAATCAAATCAAAATTCATGATGCTCAGCATTTCAGTGCACACATTTTAGAGAGAGACTAACCATGATGAGCGGGGATCTGGTGGTGCGTCCGTCTGCGGGGTGTAGAGTGAGAGAGGTAGGGTTGAAAGTGAAGGTTTTGTGAAGGGAGATTAGGGTTAGGGTTTTTCCGAGCGCTAATTGGGCTTTAGAATTTTGGGCGGTAATGTTGAAGCTCGGCCCATTAATACAACTATGAGGTCCAGTAACAGTTAGTCGATACAACAAAGGGATGACATGTTTGGTAACTTATATGCTTTTTTTTTATCATGTAAGTAAAATTGATCAAATGTTTTGCATGAACGTTTTTCTTCTATTTTTTGAAGCGAGTTCTTGGAAGCAAACATCTAGGTCTAGAATTCCATCAAAGTTAGATTACTCGTGATGCTTGATTTATAATTTACACTTACTGAAGAAAAAAATGAACAAGCATAATCAAAATTTCATAAATAGATTTGAAATATGGAGTTCTAATGTTTTCTGGCACTTGTTTCATAATAATGTTTTTAATAAAAATTCGGGTATTAGGATACCCGAATACCCGATTAATCCGAATAATCTAGAAATAAGTTTGAAAATTGAATTAATTCGCCTAATTTAAGGTACATGAATATCCAAGTCAGGTATTAGGATACACGATTTCCATTGAGTATTTTTCGAATTCGGGTACCCAGTTTTTTCGAATAGGGCACCCGACCCAATTGTCACCCCTACGAGTGAAGACAAACTTGTTTCCATTTAGGTTAATTCAAGTAGTACAAAATATTTTCACTCACAATATATATATATATATATATATATATATATATAGTAACAATTGTTCATATCTTACAATGAACGCTAAACTTGTGTGAGACAGCCTTATCAGAATCATATAAATAAAAATTATTCGATTTCCGAGAAGCTCCACCACTTCAACCTCCGACAACTTTCATTCTTATCAATAACAAAGAAACAAGAATTCAATATTCCTTGAGAACTAAGAAAAATATATTTTCACTTGATTTAATATAGTAATTAAGAAACAAAGCTTCATGTACAAGTACAATAAAAGGTGATCTAGGCTAGGCTTGCCACGGGGCCCGAACCGACGGTTCCGGGCAGCCAAATCCTTGAACCTGAACCGGTCCTTTTGGTCTTTGAGTGGGCCGATTTTTGGGCTTGAAACCGCTGGTTCCGGGCCGGGCCGGGCCAAAAATCGGCGATTCCTTGGCTTTTCCCTTTTAATTTTTTTTTGTATTCTTTTTAATGAAATTAAATGATTTGTGCTTAAATTTCATAATTTTTACTTTACAACTGTTGAAAAATGTTAAAATTACTCAATTTTGTACTATATAGTCTTATAAATTATGATGTAAAAAACTTAAAATGTTAAAATTACTCAACTTAAAGTCTTAAATTACTTAATAACTTAATCTTATACTATAGTCTATAGTCATATAATTTTTAAATATATGTTGTGTTTTTTAAAGCTTGTAATTACATAAAGAATGGAGGATAATTGGAAGGAGAATAGAAGAGAGTGTAGAATTGTTAACACAATGGGATGGTTTTGAAGGTGGAAGAAGGGGGTATTTATAGATAAAATTGGGTGGGGAAAAATTTGAATTATGATTTTGAATTTGAAAAGAAAATAAAAAAAAATTGAAAAATTTGAATTTTGAGACTTGAGAGCCGGTCAAGGCCCTAGCGCCCTTAGCTGCGCGCCTAGGCTGCCTGCCTGCCCCCCTACCAGCATGCTGCACTTCGCCTGCCGCGCCGGGCCCGGCAGGCCGCAGGCCTCTCCTCTCCTGAACCGTAACCGGATCGTGCGTCCAGTGGGCCGGTCCCAGAATCGGCCCGTGGTCAACTATCCGAGCCCCGACCGTTGACTTTCGGGCCGGTTTAGGTGTCGGCCCACCGGTTCCGGTTAACCGTGGCAAGCCTATTCGAGGCCGTCGGTGAATTCACAAACCAATAGAGCCATCAAGCATATATGCTCATGATGTGTCCAACAATAAAGAAGAAGACGAATATGAAGAACTAGCTCAACCAAAAAATGCTATTGTATTTAAATTTATTCATCATTCACTTTAGGAATGTACCATTGTCCAAAGTAAAAAACATTATGTACTTAAGATCTCAAAAAATACAATCTTATCATCAAATTCAAAACACGCGACATACAAAAAACACTTTGTAATGAGGTAGAAATGACTAATTCACAATTACAACTAAATTAATTCATAGGAGTTGGCTCTAACAATCCACGTTCTTCAGAATTTTGGTTATTTACATATGTAAATTAAAACATTCTTACATATTAACACATTTATATATGTATTTCACATCGCAATAATTCTATTCAACTTTTTAGGACCGATAAATTTGTGCAGAGTAATTTCTCACAGTCAGTGAAATCACTAGTTAAGATAATCAGATTAAAAAAATTGAGTAATAATTTAATAATTAATATACTATATACTTGAATATTTGATCTATTTAGATTCAAAAATCACTAGTCCAGATGATCAAATTTAAAAAATGAGCGATAATTTAATAATTAATACTCCCTCCGTCCCAACATAAATGGTGCACTTCTTTTCGGCACGAGATTTAAGGAGAATAAGATTGTAGTATAAAAGTGTGTGGGACCACATTGTTTGTAGTGTAAAATTATTATCAAAAATAGAAACGCATAATTTTAGTTGAGACGGCTCAAAAAAGAATACACATCATTTAAGTTGGGACGGAGGGAGTACTATATACTTGAATATTTGATCTATTTAGATTCAAATTTCTTCCATCCATACTGTTGGTATCAAAATACTTTATGCATGTCCAAGTATGGAAGCTTCAATTTTGTTAGTATTTTTTATTTGAGGGGATGGAAGCTTCAAAAATTAATACTTCAAATTTCAAAAGATGGTTTCAATTTATGGTAACGGTGAATATAGAACAGACAAGAGACAGACAGTCCAAATCTAAGCCACATTGTTAAATTACATTATTAAACTCTAATCATTTTTTTAGAAGCATATTCAACTCTAATCATTAGTTAGCACTAAATACTAAATACGGACCCAAAAAAAAGTGGTGAACAGCAACAAACCGTAAAAAACAGTGAGCTTAATTCTCTTTGCCAAAATTATTATTACGAACAAATCCACCATTTTTCCATTCTGCATCCTTCTCGTCAATCATTCAACCCTAATCACAGTTTTTTTCAGCATTAATCATAATATTGTAAAATTCGTCTAAAAATACAACGAAACTTCTATGAGCGTCGACGTCGCCGAGCTTTCATAAGTAAATCGGTCTGCGAATTTTCGTCGTATTAATACAAAGGTACGAAAAATAAATAGGCATTTATTCGCTTGTTTAATTTGATGAGAATTTATGGATGAAAATTTTCTCTGTTTATGAGTTTGGTTTCATATATGTAAATGTATTGGAACTCTAGCTGCAAATGTAATATATAGGGACTTCATTAATTATTGCATTAATCATGTTGGTGCAGAATTTTAATATAGAGTATGTAGTAAGTAAATTTGCAAGATATTAGAATGTTATTTTTAAAAAATTTACTGTTTAAGCAACGGTTTTGATTCTCATTTAGGAACATGATGTTTTTCAAGACCTCTGAGGAGTTAGATTCATATTATCCTGTGAGAGCTGAATGTGCAGCTGATGTTCCCAAGACCCGGTTTAAAGCAAGGGTATGTACACGTTTATTGTTTGAAGTCTTAGTTTATTTGATGTGTTGTTAGAGACTTCCACCTTCTTTTTCTATTTGGTGTATGGGGTAGTTGGATTAGTTGGCATGTGTTTTATAGGAGGAAGATGTTTAAGCTATCTAAATTATTTCTTCATCTACCTCAATGAATTCAAAGCTCTGGAAGATAGTTCAACGTTCTTGAACTTGCATTTGTGTATCGGATGAGTTGGAGAACTTGGGACATAACATTGATGTAGTAACGCAAGCCTTGGTTATAAATGTGGATGTGTCGTATCTGACCCTGTAAGTTTGTTTATGGGGAGCGATGATGAACCTATTGTTGAACTATTTTTCATGGTTGTCCTTGTTATACATGGAAGACCATTGAATAATTTACTTGCTTTCCAATGCTTCTATTTCATATGATAATTTTACTTGCTTTCACTACAAGTATACTATATATTTTGAAATACAATCACTTACATGGGCGTGTTGACAGGTTGGTAAAACTCTGAGCCCAAGAAGATGGAATGCGGCATTTACTGAGGATGGCCATTTGGATATAGCTGCTGTTCTTAGAAGAATCCAGAGAGGGGTTAGTATGCATTTCTTAATTGAAGTTTTCATGAGTTTCCGTGTTCATGGGTCCTACCAGCTATTATCCTCAAAATATTTCTTGTCATTAAGTAATATGAAGATCTTCAAAGTGCACCATTATATTCATTTTCTAATGTTTTTCATGTTGTTGTGGAGGATTTGATAGTTTTTCTTTCTTAGGTTATCTCGCAAGAAAATCCTGTTTGTTTCACTGGGATAGAATGGCGGGGTTATTAAAGTGGGACAATGATGTTTTATAAAAAATAGGATCATTACTTTTCAAAGGTTTTCAGTGATTTCAGTCTCCATTATTGAAGACATCAAGCTTCCAACAGCAAGAACTTATTGATCGTAAAGTTTATGTAATCCATTCCATTGAGTGCCTGTACATTATGGGCTATATATAGCATGGCTTCCAATAAAGATACTTGAATAATTGGGAAAGTGGAAGTGATAATTATGGTGGATGAATAAGAGATTTATCAATTTATAATACTTGTTGCACAATGATGTACCTTAGCCTGGAGAATTTTGCATAGTGGCAATTGGGACAAGCTTACAATTAAAAGCTCTTCTGAAACCACCTTATGTTCTCCTGCCTTGTGCAAATATATTTTTGATTGTTGATGAATTTTCCCATGCAAATTTGAATTTCAGCTTGCACTATTAAGGACATTCTGGGAATATATCAAATTAGACTGAAATTGATTATCTGTTTATATTTACTTTTGAGTAAAATTTGTACGTGTAGAATGAAATTGAAATGTTTTAACTAGCTTATGAGCTCTATTGGTTAAATTGAAGGATTTTTTTTTTTTTTTTTTTTGCGCTAGGTTAAATTGAATGATTGAAATATTGATAAAATGCTATTTTCTTATTTTGACTATTTTATTAGGGGGTTCATCCTACCATTAAAGGGGTAGTCTGGGAGTTCTTGTTAGGTTGTTTTGATCCCAACAGCACATATGATGAAAGAAATGATATCAGGCGACGAAGAAGGTATGGACGTAGTCTCCTTTCTAATAGCTTTGTGTAATATTATGATAATGGTGGTACCTTCGCTTTGGCCTAGACAATATAGAAGGATACTAGAAAGTCCTGTCTCTACTACTTGTACAGAATGTGGGGAAGTTTGCTCTAGTTTTGTTTGTTACAGCGTATTACTGTGATATGTCAATTAGGATAAATTAACCTAATTTTTTTTCCTCAAGAACTCATATCAGACTGTTCCAAAATTTTCTTCACTTGCATATACAGCAAGAAAGGGTGATACATGTCTAGGAGTCCGACTTATTACTTCTTTAAACTTTGAATTATGTTGATACAGCTACAAGGATCCAAAATTAGGATAAGGATATAGGATGCGTCTGTACATATATATAAATAAATAAAAATTGAACATCATATAATATATTGCTAAAAAAATTATCAGCTTATGACTAAATGGAAGAAAATGGTACTACTTAATTTTCATTTATTTCAAGGTGAAATATTCAAAGGACTCTAAAAGGTCCAACCACTAAGACAAGCAAATTTTCACAATGAAGGATCTAGGTCCCATACCTGTACGGTCGTACCCCTGTTGTAACCTAAGGACAGGGTTTCAGAAATGAATACTCATGTCACCTAAGTACTGACCAACAGTTTTGTTGTTTTTAACGCCAATATATCAACTATTAGTATCGAGTGATTCTTTTAGAGTGGAGTTGGTGCTCCTCTACTTTTCAAAAACCATTGCTCTTTTTTGTCTAGATTTTATCACATGCCTAAATACCAGTGTTTCTTTGTACTTTTTTCTATTGATGAATGATGATGACCATAAATTAGTTGTAAAATTTTATGTTTCTGAAGTTACAATTTATTTTATTTGCCTCAACTTCGGATTGCTCGTCATTTGTCAAGACACACATGATCCAATTTCTACTGTGATAACTAAAGGTGCAGTGCGGAATCTGCTAAGATAATATCTTTACTTGACTACTCACTTGGTAAGGTGCATTTGGTTGCATATTGCATATATATGCTACAGATACTTGAAGCTATAGTGCCAGTGAACTGTGTATTTAATTATATTGATCTACACGGTTTCAAGATAAATATTGATCTACACATATTCAGGGGACAGTATGATGCACTGAAAGCTGTATGTCACAATATGGTACCTACTATTGGCAGTGGAAAGTTCATCACAACGCCTATAGTTACTGATGATGGTCACCCAGTACCAGATCCCCAAAACAGCACCTATGCCATATCAAATTCTGGTCAATTAGACCAAAGGGAGATTCAATGGATGCTAAGCCTGCCTCAAATTGGTTCGTGCTCAGTCATGACTTGATTTTCACCTTGATTTTTACAAGTAAATATTTATCAAGAATCATCGTTTCTACCCTAATGTTTGTTCTGTCTGATATTCTGTCTCCCTCTTAGAAGTGGTTCTGATGCTTGTGTTCACCCATGTAAGATTCATTTGTGAAATTGTGGTTGTTATCTAACATTTGACCTGCATTATAAAGTTGTATAGTTTACCGCTGATTCATATAGCTAACATAAGCAATCTAGGTTTGGATGTCGTACGGACTGATCGCACGCTTGTATTCTATGAGAATGAAGCTAATCAGGCAAAACTTTGGGATGTTCTTGCTGTCTATGCTTGGATGGACAAAGATATTGGGTATGTTCAAGGTAATTACTTGGGTTGTCCCAAGGTGCCATATCTATTAGTGAAAGATCTTACCCGTTCTTATGTATTTTACTTTATTGAGCAGGAATGAATGATATATGCTCTCCAATGGTTATACTTATCGAACATGAAGCAGATGCCTTCTGGTGCTTTGAGCGAGCAATGCGCCGGCTAGTAAGATTCTTTTTTCCACTGAAAAATGCATATCACATAATGCATAAGAACCAAATAATCATCCTTTACACTTTTCCTCCAAAAGGTTATTTGTTTTGACATGAGACAGTTTTGGTCAGTTTGGAAACAAGTACAAGAAGCAAATTATTAAAAGAGTGTATAAGTGGAACTTAATCTCTGATTAGTCAGCAACCTCGTAGTGCAATACATATTACTACTTGCTTTTCCTTTCCACCAGCAGTGCCTCTTTCTTCCTCTTGTCCGGCAATTGCAAGATATATAGCTATATCATATTTCCAATTTAGATTTCCTTACATGGGTGAACTATATATAGCTCTGCTCATTTCTATGTGGACATTCCAGATGTTAAATGTCAACCATCATCTATCAATTGATTTAAGGAGATTATAAACCTGGGGCATGAATTGTAGTTAATAAATGCATTCTTTTACAGCATGGAGTGCTTTTGCTGCCAAATTTGACATGAAAGAATTGGAACAAAAAGGATTATTGTTTGCAACCTGCAACTATTCTAGAACCTTTCGTTGGGCAACTCCTACATATATTGCATGTTTAATAGTTTAACCTCCTGCTAGCTTCTTGTAGGCTTTGATTGCAACTGTCCTAGATGTGTCATCAGTAGACTTATGCTATTTTGTTAAAAATTTGCAATCCTTTACACCTTGCTCCCTCGTATCAAATTGTGAGAGTGAAGTCTAATAATTAAATATGCGCATACTATACTACCTTCGTTGAGATTTATCAGGTGGCTTGTTTCTGGTTTTTCTCAAATGGAGATTTACAATGTTTATTTTTTCATTCTTGTCTTGCATTGGTAACTCGTTCTCCATTTCTATTTGGGAAGAGAGAAAATTTCAGGTGTACCACGAGTGCTATGGGTGTTCAATCTCAACTGGGCACCCTTTCACAAATTATTAGAGCTATTGACCCGAAACTCCATCAGCACCTTGGTATGGCTGTTTTACTCTGTAGTATTTTCCATTTTTCATTATATAATTTAAGATAATACATATTCAATCTTTATTTGGAGTGACTAGTAGAGAATTATTGAAATCTACCATTAACTCTTAGTAAGGCCCCCGTTTAGTTTGTAAGAGAATTTTGTGTATCATGAGGTGATGCTTTTCAGCTACATATGATGAACATTGTGTACTGAGTACTATGCATCCCTGTATCAATTGTATCATTGCAAATTATCCAAGCAGGCTTCTGCAGTAAATGGTGGTTCCAATATATTACCTTTCTTCTGTATGTAAACTGGCACATCCCCTAAAAGCTACTATCCTACCCAAAGAAAGAACACTGAAAGATGTTAAAAGAATAAGCTGGCATCTGGTGCCTGCACGTGTAAAGAAACATGAGAAAAGCTAATGCAACTCTGTGTGTGTGTGTGTGTGTGTATGCTTGCATCTCTGTGTGATTGAAGGCCACATTTTTCCATTTTGATAGAGGAGCTGGATGGTGGGGAATATTTATTTGCCATTCGTATGCTGATGGTTCTGTTTCGAAGAGAGTTTTCATTTGTGGATGCAATGTATCTTTGGGAGGTACAATACCCTATCATCCATTCAAATGATTCCATTAAACTATTAACCATTGCTAAAACAGTTCACCTTTTGCGTTGGACACATTATTTCAACACGATCTTGTGTCTCAGGATATATATATATATCTATGTAGCTTAAGTTTTGCTGGAAATTTTGTTTATGTAGGTCATGTGGGCGATGGAGTACAATCCAAATATCTTCACATTTTATGAGGAATCAATGGATTTATCTTCTTCCAACAGTCAAGGTGACCTCAAAGTCAACCATAAGAAGATGCTGAAGCAGTACGGGAAATTCGAGAGAAAAAATATGCAAACTGGATGGACAGACCAGAGAGGTGCTCTTGCTGTGTTCCTTGTTGCTAGTGTACTTGAGAAGAAGAATAAGCGACTCTTACGAGAGGCTCAAGGCATGGATGATGTTGTCCAGGTACATACCTCCTGCATAAGTGTCAGTTGCATGTCATACTTGATATTACGTTATTTGTCACTATATTTTGAAACATCTATCTAGATCCTGGGCGAAATCACTGGAAATTTGGACGCGAAAAAAGCATTAAAAGAGGCACTGAGTATTCATAAGAAGTATTTAAGCAAGGCAAGCTTTACCCTACTATCTCTCCCTTCTCTACTTATATTATACAAAAAATCCATCCTCAAGTCTGACTGCTTCCTATTTGAATGCAGTCCAAGAAGTCGTCCTAAATGCTACCGTGAGGCCTCGTGTCCATCAAACTATTTTTTCTCCATTCTTTTCTCAGTAAGCAGCAATTCATTTTGGTCCAGCCTCCCCCACATTTTCTTCAGCTTTTCACACACCGTTGACTTCACAAAATACTGAATGTGTTATGTTGCATAAAGATTGACAGTTGATAAGCTTTTGCCAGTTTTGAGAAAAAATTGAAAAGTTGGTGTATTCAGGAAAAAGGTTAATTGTATATAAATGCACAAATTTATACTACTAAATTCTCTTTTCTAACGCAATTAAAAAAAGTAAGCGAAAAAATACATGTGTTGAACTCGTGCGCATAATGCCTTCATTCAAAATTTATTTACCAATAACTTGATCGACCAAAGTCCCTATAGACAACTTAAAGGTACCATTAAAAACCTTTACGTGATAGCTTTCTAACAACACCCCTATTAATGGGTTTTGATTATCGAAGGTGGCCGAAAAATAGCCTCAAATTTGCTATTCCGACACACTTAACATAATATTTTTTTTTATCGAAAATTGATTTTGGATAAATTCCCAATGCTGTAAGAGTTTGTGAAGTTTATCACCAACCTTTTTTTATTTTATTGAAAATTGAAATTAGAATTTGATATAAATTTGTGTATTTACATACAATTAACTTATTTTTGAACGAGTTTTGAAAATTGTGATTCAAAGACATTTAACCTAAGATAGTTTCACATAAGCTATCACATAATTGGATTCCCATTTAAATTTATTATTTTTATTTATAAATATTTTGACAACAAATATTGGGATGATGGGGTTTGAACTCATAATCTCACCTTTTTTTATTATTATTATTATTGATAAGATTACTAAATATTTTAAAAAATTACATAACAATAAATTCAAATATGAGAATTTTAATCAATATTTGAACACCCTGAGATGGAAGAGATAGTCTTGCATGCGGTTGACTGCATGGGATGCCGCGATCAACCGCATCAAAGGTTTATATATTAAAGTTTCATGAATAAAGTTAAAACAATTGCGTGTAGTGGCTGAGTGGTGTCCTTTTTATCCTGAATGTCAAGGGTTCAAATCCCCCCTACTTTTTTTTTTTCCTTTTTCGTTTTTGCTTTTTTTTTTTCCAGTTTTTTTACCTTTTTTTCTCAATTTTTTTGTGTTTTTCAATTTTTGCTTTTTTTTTTCTTTTTGTTAGCTCATTTATTTTCTTCTATTTTCCAGTTTTTTTTTTCAACACTTTTTATTTTTTTTTTCTATTTTCTTCATTTTTTTTAAATATTACCTTTATTCACATTAATGGTTATTTTTTATTACAACTATAATTGCTTAACCAAATAATTAAAATTATAAGATTTCATGAGTAAAAATAATAATTTTCGTAAAAAAAGTAATAATTTTGAAATACTACATTTCTTCATATGAATAACTACTTTTTTTTTTTTATTAAGATTATAGTTTAATAAGTATAAAATGTACATTTGTTAGCACAAATGTATACTTATGTTAATATAAGAATTTACTTTTATTCAATATAAAGTACTACTAATATTTTATAAACGCTAAATCCTAAACACTAAACCCTAAACCTTGAATGCTAAACACTGAACACTAAATCATGAACCCTAATAGGAATATTTACTTTTAATAAGCCTAAGATATACTCCCTCCGTCCCACGAATCTTGACATGTGTAGTTAATAAAATATAAAAGTGATAAAGTAGGAGAGAGAAGGTCATAATTATTACCCAAAATGAAAACGTGTCAAGATTCGTGGGACGGCCCAAAAAGAAAACGTGTCAAGATTCGTGGGACGGAGGGAGTACATTTGTTCGCACAAATGTATACTTATGTTAATATAAATATTTAACTTAATTCAATATAAAATATTACATTTTCTAAACCTTAAACCATGAAGATTAAACCCTAAACCTTAAACACTAAACCATAATAGGAATATTTACGTTTAATAAGCATAAGATATACATTTGTTAGCACAACAAATGTATTCATTCAATACAAAGTATTATATTTTCTAAACCCTAAACCCTGAAAATTAAACCCTAAATTTTTATAGGAATATTTACTTTTAATAAACAAAAGATATACATTTGTTCCTATGAATGAAAATAACAAATCGTAAACAAATGTAATAATTTATAAACATTACATTTCATCATATCAATAATTACTTTTCCTTACGACAATGATTAATGTAGTGGGCAAAATTCGTCAACTTGGCTCAAGCCCAATCAACATTCCAAGCTGGACTAATTAGACAAAAAAACCGGTCAATCTAACCCGACAAACCTCGAACCAACTTGGAGCGATGACTAGGCTGACCCAATTACTTGTTCGTCCAGCCTGATAAGTCAAATTATACTTATTGCAAGATCAACCTGGGCCGACCCGGGCTGACTATCTCACTTCATATCCAACTCATCCAAACGGTTTGGCCGAATAATTCGCACCCAGCCTGGCCCATCACGCTTGTCCACCAAGCTAGCTCACCAACCTGGCACGACCCTAAAGGCCCAGTCAGTCACACAGGTTGGCCCATCTAGCCCGGAAAGCTATAGACCGACCGGAGTCCACAACCAAGCTGGATATATCGCATACGGCCCAATGGTTATTCCCACGGTTAGAAGGACAAAGTACAAGGCCCAGCCGTCAAACCCTAAAACACGTCTCCCACCAAGCTGACGCGGTCAGACGGGTAAATCTTTGTGATCCCGTCCAAATCGCAACAACCTGGGAGATAAGGGCCTTGACGATGCCAGACTGTAGAAACCCTAGCGGCTGGATGTCCACTATATAAACAGCCCGACTAGGTCATCAAAGGGACAGGAAAAATCCTACTTGCTCTCTACTCCTTGAACTCTCTCTCTACTCTGCCGCCAGGCTGATTTCTCTTCCAAACCGGAAATAGCCAGCTTGGCCTATCGCCGCCTCCAATATTCCATTATCACAACTCACTGTCACCGTTTCCACTCTCCGACGCCGCATACAGTCTGGAATAACCGCATACTCCAGCCTGCCTTTCTCTCTATTTCAATTCGCTTATCATTCTATTTTGCGATTCCGCTACTGACTTGAGCGTCGGAGGCTCTACGGTCGACACCCCCACCCGGTGCTCAACCTAGGGCTCTTACGTGTTCTTGTGTTGACAGGTTGCTAGTGCCCAATCTTTCTGGACGTGCAGACGTCAACTTCAATTGTAGATTTTAGCCTCTACAATTTGGCGCCCACCGTGGGGCCCTAGCAATTAAGCAAATCAACACACTTTCCTTAGATCACTACACGAGCATCAATCATGTCTGATGGTTGTGACGAATCTGAAACTCCTGATGCACCCCACGTGGCTACTCAGGCTGAGCTAGCCGCCCGGATCGCCACCAAGACTGAGCTACATCACTCTTGATCCCGTCAAAGGGTACGTAGGCAACTCTACGGAGCATGGCTCTACGGAGCACAATCTGGCCCAAGAACTACATTTGGTTTGATCATCGCCGGATGTAGGTAGGAAACTCTCCGGAGTGCAGCCACCAACCTCAAATCGACGTGTCTCAGCCTGTCCTGCGACGTTAGCACCTTGCGAGATACAAGTCGCCAATGATGACTCCTCTACACGGACAAGATCAACCTGTATCATTAAGGAAAGAAACATCATCACAACATGAAATTCAAGACCATTGGTCTCTAGTCATCCAGTTGAACGAACCACCCAGCTTGGACCAACCAACGAGATAGTCAAAAAGTTTGTAAATATTTATCTTTTTTAAAGCTAGAATTAGCCACTTGTTCAAATGTCCACATGGTACTAGCCACAGTTGGTCGAAGTCAGTACGATCCAAATATAATGAATTCCAACTTGCTTCAATTTCAAATATTTGACTTGGACAATTTAGAGCCAACAATTCTACGATTCCATATTTTGCTTCAAAAAAATAATCCCAAGCCGGCATGTTGCATGAAAGCATTAAATCAGCAAACACACCAAGATGGGACACAATTTGCCGAAGTCAAAATCACAAGTTGGCCAACGTCAGCCGATTCCAACTTGTATAACCAAAAGAAAATCAAAATCCAGCTTGGCCTTGCTCAAAAAATAATAAACTCTCCATCATTCGGTCCAGGCTGGTACAACAAAATGAAGATGAGAAGGACAAGCTGCATCTATTCATCTCTTCGACATATTGGTGTTCTTTCAAATATACAAGCTACATTGTGTCAATCCATATGATATTGAATCCATGATTTCAATAAGGCTCATATATGCCTTAAACGGATTTATACGCAAAATAAATACAAGTATACATATCAAAATCACATACAAGGCGACACATATGAATCCAGCCTGGTTCTGTCTGGATGCAATAAAATTGTCCAACATTAATTTCAGGCTGGAAAATTCGAAATAAAAATAAAATGACAAGTTGTGTCTATGCATCTCTTTAACATATCGTTGTTCTTTCGATATACAAGCTGCAATATGTTGCACCAATCCATACGTTATCGAAAACATGATAATCAATGTATTTACTTCATCAAATGAGATATTCAAACATGTGCACATATATGCTCTTAACAAATTCACATGCAAAATGGTGATTCAGCAAACCACATCGAATTATAGAATAAGGCAAATCTCACAGATATCTAGCAATGTCGACTTTCCAAAAGTTCACAAATGAAACGTCCTAATAAGATAAATAGCTCAAACCGACCCAATGGTCTAAAGTTCAAGCTGGAGATAAAACATACACAAGCCGACACAGGAGGTCGGTTAAATAGTCAAGTCTCAAATAATGTAATGCAAGCAAACAATAACAAAATCTCATTTCCCGCTTAAAAAGTCACTCCCCCAGCTAAGGGTGGTCGTCTCCAGTGGTCATCCCGGCGAAGTTGTTAGCAAGCTGCGCCTCTTGCTCCTGTCAGCCTTCCACTCATTAAATTCATCTATGTATTGCGGGACATCCCAAGTCTTGGGGTGCTGATTCTCGAGATACACCAAGGCCATCTCACCCCGAACTCGTACCTCTGTCTCACAACTTGCATAAAGGATTTGCTGCTCCAAAGCAACAACCTTAGCTTCGAGATCCTTGCAGTCCGCTGCAGCTCGCTCCAGCCGATGAGCGTCTTCCAACTTGGCAGACTCCAATTTTTTGACAATCTTATTGGCCTCATCATGCGCCATCTTGTCTCGCCAACTCGTTCGTTCAGCCCTCAACTCACTGAGCTCCGCTACCATTGCAAGAGTTATTTCCTTAAGGAATGCAGCTTTCTGCATACTCTACAACAAACACAAAAATGCAACAAGATTGAAAAATCAGAAATTCATGTCAACAAAATAACCTATACTCAAAAATATTTACCAGAAGACATGATCGAAGAGCTCACTAGCCACACTGCCACTTCCCATCTTCTTCAAATAATCCATGTCACGTGGGAGTAATAGCTGTTCGGCCACCCCTCGAACAGGTTCAAGCTGTAAGCCTGCAAAACTTCAGAAAAATTGACGTGAACACCACTCAGCTCGCTAAAAACCTGGATAGCCATGAGAATGCGCCACACGTTCGAAACTAATTGACCTGGAGCAATGCGATAGTAAGTGCAAGCCTCAAACACTAGTCGAAGAATAGGAAAGCGGGCACCCATCTAGAGAAAACTTTCATACATGACTGTCCATCCTGGATATAATCAATCGGGCCATTCTAAATTGGATGGAGCAACCAGATTGGCACAAAGAGAAATACCATAGGCAGCTTGGAGTTCATCCAACTCGTCAAATGTGATAACATATTTCGGGCTCCTATCTCCCAAATTGTATGCGGGAATACTCCCTTCAAGCGATCCTCACCAATCTCGGAATCAAACACAACCATACCACGCCTGGCCCGGGACCTATATTTTGTCACGCCATTCACAGTATTCACACAGCTTGTGTCATCATCCGACGATTTATAATTTTCACTACTCGACACAAAAGAGGCAGGCATGTCATAAAGAATTAAGCGCTTTCATGTCATAAACGACACACGGCCATTGAGCTATCTCTCAAACAACATGAGCATTAAGCTATATCAGCAAAGTGTAACATTAATACATAAGCATTAATGCTTATCAAATGGCAATCATATCTCTCGCAGATGCCAAATCAATGATAAACAATTGAACACCATATGTTGCAAGTGAAGAAACTTTCGCAAATCATTTCCAAAAGATAATACTAAGTAGAGCAAACACCACAAAGTCTAAATAGGCATTCTTCAAGCAACCTACTTATAAGTATACTTTACATTACTGACAAAGTTGATTACACCCAAAATCAGACGGAAGAGGGGCATTACTGCATATAGACACCAACAAATATGATACGCAGTCATAACTTTTCTTCTCAATATCTTCACAGTTCCAGATAACACAAGTTCATATTTATATTATATTCTTATCTTTCAATACAAGTTCTATGTTACCATCTTAAAACTCTACCCTACATACGAGCATGGCACCGAAAAACATTGCATCTTCAAAAGACCAATAGATAAATTTATTTGTTGTACAGAATTTATAGAATAATAGCACTTCTGCAAGGAAGAGGTAGCAATTTCACTTCTCAACAGATAAAGGGAAGGTTGTACTTCATTACAGACAAAAGGAGAAAGAAAATAGCTATCGACTCTAAGAATCCAAATTTGCCATCCCAAACATCCAATGTTCAGCTCAAAATCAAAATCCAACACATGATGTTTGATTTTCTGTATCTGCAAAAATCTGAGGCACACAGTCGGATTCAATTCCTCAGCTGCTGCCTATGAAAATTCCGACAGAAGGCAAAAATTCGATTGGACCTCCGCAGCTGCCTCAGCTCGTCTTCCTCACCTCACAACTCAGCTACGGCCACGCCACATTGCCGCCCCTTAACCTCTCTCTTCAGCCGAACCAACCACAGCAGCTCCTCTTCCGGCGAAGGCACCGCCACCTCCAAGTGATACACAATAGCAACTTAAGATAAGATATTTATTAATACACTGATCCAACCCAACTTTCTTCCCCACTGAACACCGGCGAAAATCGGTTGGAGCGTCACCTCCACCGCCTGAATCCAGCTCGTCTACCTCACTTCACACAATAGCAATGGTTTGAGACTTTACTCTTTGATGGACGGCGACACCACGCCGCCGCCGCGCGTCTCGCCTCCGGGCTGCCACCGTCCATTCTGAGGAACAACGAGAAGAACCGACCACCGCCTCCCTCTATCCTCCGACAACAGCAGCGCTGCGGCCGCCGCCGCACACTTCGCCTCTCCATCCATCAACAACAACAATAACAGCACAAAGAACTCCTTACTCGAATCTATCCCAAATTACAAGAACTCCAAAAGGAAAAAAAATTACAGCATGATTTGCCCCGGAGAGCCGCCGGGTTCAGCTCCCCCAGCTCGTCTCTCTCATCTCACAAAATAGCAGCCATCGCTGCGATACCACGTCGCCGCCGCGCTCCTCGACTCTCCCCCATCCACGACTACACAGCACCGCGAACCTGCTGAGAGGCCTAGATTTGGCGAGACTCGCCTCAAATTTCTGGAGAGAAGGCCGAGAATCCGAGGGAAGCAAGACGGGAGCACCGCGCCTGAGCTCTAGATCTGCAAGAAAATCACAAATTCGGCCAACAAACCCTTCTCCTTCGACTATCCGGCGAAGGACGCCGCCTTCTGGCCGGTAATCACCCAACAGTCGCGGCCACGAAGCCGCGAATGAAAAATCCTAGGCACCAATCGCCGCCAATCGACCGCCACCACAACGGCCCTCATTCCGGCAAAGCCAAGGTCTGAACAGCGCCGGCCAAATGAAGGTGGTTGTCGTTGTTGTTAACGGCGGGAATGAGACGGGAAGAGAGGGATGTCTCCCCTCTTCTTCGAACCAGATGAGAGAGAAAACAAAGATCTACCACTTCTAAATACCAGGCTGGACTTTCCTTAAAAAAATATATATACATATATGTATATATAATATATCAGGCTGGACCCTAGTTGAAAAGTGGAAATTCGCCCACCAGCCTGAACCTTCGATGAAAAATGGGAATTCACCCACCAGGCCGGACCTTCGATAATTTATTTTATGGGACTACACAGCACACCCAAATCCGACACATGACCGAATTCAAATACAGCCTGTAAATATGTGCTCATTAAAGGGAGTGAGAGAAAGCCCCAACTTGTGAAGGGCAAAACTTTTACATCTTGTTATTCGAATAATTCCAAGTTGAAATTCCTATATCTTATTACTGAAAAATTTCAAGCTGGGAGTGGTTATAAAAACGCCAATTTCGAGAATTTCGATTTGTCCAAGCTGGAGTAATTGGGAATTTGCCTATTGCAAAAATCTGAGCTGGAGATATTTATCAATTTCAAATTTTCAAGCTCTATAATTCAACAACACAAATGGAAAAGAAATTCCAAGCATACAGGCTGGAGCAACAAATGAGCCAGACTGTAGAAAAACGCTTATTTCAAAAAAAAAAAAAAAAGCCAAGTTGGAAGAGATTCACCTATTTCATATTATCAAGCTCCAAATTTCAATAGAACAAGGGGAAAAGAAACCCCCAAGCTGGTGAAGCGCTCCAAAGCTCTACAAGCTGAAGTAAATGGAAACTTTGCATATCCTACAATTCCAAGCCGTGTTACATTTTCGACAATAAGCCAGGTTGGAGTAATAGGGGATTTTGCCTATTCCAAAAACCCAAGCTGGGAAACATTTACCTATTTCAAATTTCTAAGAGAAAAAAAAATTCAAGTTGCTCTACATCTCTACAAGTTGTATTCTTTTAGTCCCAAGCTGGACACGGTTATCAGTTGTCAACACAGACTGAATTCTTCATTTGCCAACATAACTACAAGTTGTATAATTTGTATCGACAATAACTACAAGCTGTATTTTGACAAATAAGCCAGGATGGAGAAATTAGAAAAATTCTCCACCTCAAATTTCCAAACTGATAAATATCTGCCTATTTCAACGTGTCTATTTCGAATTTTCAAACTGCAAATTTCAATAGAACAAGAGAAAAAGAAATTCCAAGCTGGTGAAGCAACCCAAACACTACAAGCTGTATATTTTCTTCGAAAAATCTCAACCTGATAAAACAATCAAAATTTATGTTGGCAAATGGATTCATCCTATACGGACTGTCATTTCAATTCAAATAGACTCACGTCGTCTACCGTCACAACGATTTTCAGGCTGACAAGCCAAATTAGATATACGTATATATTTCTCAAAAAAAAAAAAAAAATAGAAAGAGAGTGGGAAAAAATCTCAACTTGTGGAAATAAAATTCCTACAACCTGTTATTTCTCTTTAGAACAACTCCAAGCTGGTAAAATACCACGATCCATGTTGGCAAACAACTACAAGTTGTATTATTTCTTTGAAAAATCTCAGGCTAATAAAGCACCAAAATCCATGTTGGCAAACGGATTCAACTTGGCTCACATATACCGGCTGTCATTTAATTTCAAATAGGTTCACACCATATACCGTCGCAACAATTTAAGACGACACAATCCGATTATACATTTCTTAACTCGACAAAACAATTAATGTATGTCCAAATTGCAAATACATAGTCTTACACCAAGCTAAGAAAAGTTTGCATCCGACTTGCAAGCTAATTTTGCAATCTGCTTCAGCCTGGCAATATAGTAGTCGATCAATGCAAATGATTAATTTTTTACAACCGATTGGCTCTACCAACCAAGACAACCAGATATCCAAAAAATCCACCTATACGGAATGGTTGTAGTCAATTAACTCTCCAATTAGAAATTTCTAATTGTAGAGTGGGGGGCTAACTGTAGTGGGCAAAATTCGTCAACTTGGCTCAAGCCCAATCAACATTCCAAGCTGGACTAATTAGACAAACAAACCGGTCAATCTAACCCGACAAACCTCGAACCAACTTGGAGCGATGACTAGGCTGACCCAATTACTTGTTCGTCCAGCCTGATAAGTCAAATTATACTTATTGCAAGATCAACCTGGGCCGACCCGGACTGACTATCTCACTTCATATCCAACTCATCCAAACGGTCTGGCCGAATAATTCGCACCCAGCCTGGCCCATCACGCTTGTCCACCAAGCTAGCTCACCAACCTGGCACGACCCTAAAGGCCCAGTCAGTCACATAGGTTGGCCCATCTAGCCCGGAAAGCTATAGACCGACCGGAGTCCACAACCAAGCTGGATATATCGCATACGGCCCAATGGTTATTCCCACGGTTAGAAGGACAAAGTACAAGGCCCAGCCGTCAAACCCTAAAACACGTCTCCCACCAAGCTGACGCGGTCAGACGGGTAAATCTTTGTGATCCCGCCCAAATCGCAACAACCTGGGAGATAAGGGCCTTGACGAGGCCAGACTGTAGAAACCCTAGCGGCTGGATGTCCACTATATAAACAGCCCGACTAGGTCATCAAAGGGACAGGAAAAATCCTACTTGCTCTCTACTCCTTGAACTCTCTCTCTACTCTGCCGCCGGGCTGATTTCTCTTCCAAACCGGAAATAGCCAGCTTGGCCTATCGCCGCCTCCAATATTCCATTATCACAACTCACTGTCACCGTTTCCACCCTCCGACGCCGCCTACAGCCTGGAATAACCGCATACTCCAGCCTGCCTTTCTCTCTATTTCAATTCGCTTATCATTCTATTTTGCGATTCCGCTACTGACTTGAGCGTCGGAGGCTCTACGGTCGACACCCCCACCCGGTGCTCAACCTAGGGCTCTTACGTATTCTTGTGTTGACAGGTTGCTAGTGCCCAATCTTTCCGGACGTGCAGACGTCAACTTCAATTGTAGATTTTAGCCTCTACAATTAATTGACCAAATATACAAAATTACAAGTTCAAACGAGTAAAATTAACATTACTTTTATACATATTAATAATTACTTTTTCTTACAATAATAATTATTTGATCAAATAACTAAACGTACAAATTCTCATGAATAAAAATAACAATTATCATGAACAAATGTAATAATTTAGAAACATTACATTCCATTGTAATAATAATTACTTTCATTGAAAATAAGTACTCCATCCGTCCCACGAATCTTGAGTCACTTTCCTTTTTTGGCCGCCCCACGAATCTTGAGTCATTTCCTTATATGGCAAAAAAAAATCTCCTTTATTCACCTTTTCACTTTTTCACCTACCACACATAACACACTAAATAGTATTTTCTTAATTCCTGTGCTGAAAAGAATTGACTCAAGATTCGCGGGACGGAGAAAGTATTACTTTTCATATTATTAATTAAAAAAAGTGCAAAATACTAAAAGAACTTTTAAATTTAATTTAAGAAAACAAAATTTTACATTTCATTATACAAATATACATTTGTCCAAATGTATTTTCATATTGATATAAGGATTTAATTACATTTAATATAAAGTGTTATATTTTCTAAATCCTAAACACTAAATTATCCCTAAATATTAAACACTAAATCCGAAACACTTGATTGATTGAGTTTAGAAATTCATATAATTATTACTTTTGTTCATATTAATTATTACTTTTTCTTACACCAATAACTATTTGATCAAATAACTAAAAATACAAATTCTCATTTAGAAAAGTAACAATTATTTGCTCAAGTAATTATTGTCGTCATAAAAAGTAATGATTTATTTTTATATACTACTCCCTCCGTCCGCCAAGATTATGTCACAATTACTATATCGGGCGTCCGCCAAGATTATGTCACTTTCCTTTTATGACAATGGTACCACCATCCTCTTTAATATTTTATCCTTACTAACACTCTTTATTTACAAAAAAACCACTCAAAATTCAATCTCAACCGCTCATCTCATAAAGTGGTGGGACACTTTCTCCACTACATCAAAATCATTACCAATTTTATTAAATCCCGTGCCCAAGCAAATTGCCATAATCTTGGCGGATGGAGTGTATATTAATTGGTACGATTTATTTTTTTGTTTATAATATATATGTACATTAAATCTCATCTAACTTTAATTGTTACAAGAACGCAATGAATGTGTGTGTATTCAAAAATGATTTTATTTGAAATATTACAAACATTTAAATTTAAATTCAAAAAAATTATGCTTATAGTAAGAAATATTAGTAAGAAATAAAAAAAAATGAAAAATACCTAACGGTGTTAAGTGTCCGCTAGTAGGGGGTATTTTGCACTCTTTATGACATATTGAGGGGTTAACAACCCAAAATCAAAAGATAAGGAGGTAAACGTATTAGGAGGTTGTATGATAGGGGGCTATTTGTTACTTTTTTTCAAAAAAAAAAAAAAAAGAAAAGAAAAAGGGAAAATGAAAAAATCGCAAAAATGGGGGTTATAGGTTTCGAAATTGGGACCTGGTGGGAGGGTTGTAAACGAATCGAATCGAGTCGAATATCATAATTTCGTATTCGTATTTGAATACTAACCGAATCGAATCGAATCGAATATTTATCGAATACGAATATCGAATCGAATACGAATTATTTGATTAGTTTACAATCGCAATGACGAAGCGCGACTTGTGATGGAAGAATGACTTCAATTTACAATTTTGATTTTATAAATTGTAAATTTTTACTTTTACAATTATGGAGAATTACCTTAATGCATGTATATTATGATTCTTTGCATTTTTCCTTTTTAAAATTGTAAATTATTATATAATATTATAATTCTTATATATATAATTAAATATTGATGAATATAAAATTAAATTCATCCAATAAAGTGATGAATCCACCATAAAATTTACAATCTAAGGGTGAAAATTAGTTCATAATTTATTTTAGCCCCTCCACACACACATATATACATATATATAATATTTAAGTATTTAATCATGTATCTATGCGAATATCGAATCGAATCGAATATCATAATTTCATATAAGTATTTGAATACTAATCGAATCGAATCTAATATTTGTTATCGAATACGAATAACACAATTTCGAATCGAATCTCGAATCGAGCAAAAATATTCGATTCATTTACAACCCTACCGCCATATAATTATGCTATCTCCTCTCAAAAAATAAATAGTGGGTAAAGCCATAGGTGGACGGTGTAGCTTGTGATTTCATAGTAGTTGACTACCGGCTTACTAAGTAGACGTGCCAACATTTTTCTTTTTATTCCCAACCCAACTATCACACATCCCATTTATTTCGGAACGTTTTTTATTTTGGCCGCAATAGTATAAAACAGACTGAAGCAGCGTTTCTTCAAAGCTAGTCGCAAACGACACTGCTCATAATTTGCAAGCTACTTTCTCCCCAATTCTACTAGGTACGCTCGGATCTATAGTCTCTTGCATTTCTTCACCAATTTATTCTTATATTTTTGCAGTTTGTTAATGTGATCTTCTTTGCTTGTTTCTTTTCTGTTTAATTTGATTAATTATTTGTTATGAACGATCACGATCTCTTGTCTAATTTTTAGCTAATGGATGTTAGAATTTATAAGATTTCGAGAACAATTTGGTCGATCAATTCATTTGAACCATAAGCATCAATGACATTCACGACTGTCGAATTGGGATTCGTGCGTGTTTGTGTGTTTGATCTAGTTATTTCTTCATCAGTTATTTGGAGTTCGGAGATCTGTGAGCTAGTTAATATCAGTAGCCTGTTAATTTGGTTTAATAATTTATATGTCGTTTAGGCAGATCAGTTTCTTATTAGTGCTTGAGATCCAGGGTTTGCAGAGAGCACTGCTTGTTTTTCTTTTTCCCTGTATTTTGTAAGGCAATGTTGTTCACTCTATGCAGTAAAGGACGGAATGGAGGGCACAGTGTTCAGCCCTGCATTGGAAGGAATGAAGCATGTTAAGTCGGAAGATGGAGTAATGCTAACTAAGCCATTCTTGGATGTATGCAAGCTTATATTACCCGTGATCGGTAAATTCTCTCGAATTCATACAGAAACTAATGTGCGTTTTGAGTTTTGCACTACTTCAATTCACTAGGAGATATTCATTTGTTTATTTTTACATGACATGCAGACTATAATTCACTATCTTAATATCTTTGGTTTAGCTGTGTGCTGCCAGCATTTATTGTTTATCAGTTAGCCGTCAGATGTTTGGATCCTTGTTTATCTCATTCTGGTCTGTCTTTACACTGGTTGCTTTCCGATTTCCCTTCATAACGACCTCTTTCAGGTCGGACCTAGGATTTCGTACTTCAGGCTAGCATTTTTCCATCACTTCGTCACTCAAAATGCCACGTTAAATGTCGAGAATTGAGGCTGAGGTCTAGGTTGGCCTTGTGGTGTAGTGTTAGGAACTTGAGCTGAGGTCACAAGTTTGAACGCCGGCAACTGCATTACTGCCTATCATATAGCACCTTCTCTGGTGCAGTTGTCGTCTCTCCTTTAGGTAGTGGCTGCTTATTCCATTGCAACTATATATATAAATATGCAGAGTTGCAGACAATCTTTTAAACCAGTTGATCTGTAGATCTGTTTTAATCTAGTCTCCATCCTGGATGATGGATCTTAAGAAATATTCAATGTGTGACAAAAATAGATGAGTTAAAGGGGACTTCACTCAACATCTAATCAGGGCTCTTAACATGAACAGACTTTTAGGTAAATATTTGCAGTCAATTTACCGTGAAGCATATTGTAAAATGTTTGGTGATGTAATAAGCACTTGTTGTATATCATAAGCCACATATTTTTCAATTTCTCAGTCAGTAATAATATTCCCTGAGCTCTAAAATTTTCTAAAATATAAATTTTCCTGCCCTCTTGTATGGTTTAGTTTGCCATGTTATTGTGATGGGAAGGAATTGACCAATAAGATTTAACTATCCATGAATGTTTGCAGAAAAGTTTGGAGCTGCTATGGCAATTGTCAAATCTGACATTGGAGGCAATATAACTGTGAGATGATTTTCTATAGTACATACTTAACTGCCACTATCAGAGGCTAGAGATATATTCTTTTATCAAATCACATCTTCATCTCTTGTACTGTAGAGGCTAGAGAACAAATATTTGTCCAGCCCAACTAAGTATATCCATCTATACACTATGGTACAAGAAGAAGTTGATGCTAAGACTGCTAAAGGCTCATCTAGTTGCACCAATGGCCTCCTGTGGTTGACAAGGTAGAAATGATACAGAATCAATCACTTTCTCTTTAATTCCTAATTGACTTGCTAGTTGCTAGTGTTCCTTTATAACTTCATTTGCTTAAATATACCTGTCAGAGTAAACACATGTAATCTCTTGTTACTTATTAGTATTTGGCTTGGAAACAGACTTAAATTATAATTCTATAACTTGTAGGGCAATGGATTTCTTGGTAGAATTATTCCGGAATTTAATTCATCATCAAGACTGGTCTATGTCTCAAGCCTGTACTGATGCTTATGGGAAGACTCTAAAAAAGTGGCATGGTTGGCTGGCTAGTTCAAGCTTTTCTGTAAGAACTTTCAATGCACATTATTTTCAGTTAGAATGTTCCAAGCATCAATTGAGTTTGTGAATTGCTAAAGTACAATATTGAAATTGGGCATTGATGCTTGGTGTAGAATGTCCTTGTTATTTCTTTTACCACTTAATGCATTCGAACGAACAATTTGTTTTTTAGTCCATTCATAAAGTCAAACATCAACCGCCACCAAGCATGTCATTTAGTCTGAGAATGTGATTGCATGGCACTGAAAGCTGTTATTATATAAACTCAGAAACCATATAATTCAGTTCCTGTTTATTTATTCTCAATGTTTGCGTTCAATATTTTTGATCTGTAGAAACAGTTCACGCTAGATTGGATGTTTTAAATCTTCTTAGTTATGTTGTACCCTAGCAAATGGTTATTTTGAACCAAAATTTCAGGTTGCTATGAAGCTCGCTCCTGATAGGAAGAAGTTCTTAGACGTCGTTGCTGGAAATGGTGATGCTAATAGTGATATTGAGAAATTTTGCACCACTTTCTCACCATTTCTTGAGGAGAACCACAAATTTTTGGTATGATCTCTGGCTGTGAAATGTATTAAATGTTTCAAACAAACTCCAAGTACCTGTCTTTCGTGTTTATAGGGTTCATTTTTCTCTTTTCAATATTGATGTGGAATATTGTTAGTCAAATTGAAACCATATGCTCAGCGTAAATGACATTCAATCTTAAAAGATACAATGTAAAATGTTAAACTTATTTTTGTTGTCCCTTTGACAGGCTAGCGTTGGCTTGGATGATCTCAAGGCATCCTAAATGATGGGTGAGGAAAAGTTATTACAGTGCGGCTATAATTTTACTATATTGCTATACAAATGCTAATAAACTCAAAACAAATATTACATCTTGTGCTTATGTAACCTTTGACTCAGCAAGTTCTGTACGTGGATTCCTTCATTTGAAAATTTCATTTAATGTGAAATTATAGTCTTAAATCTTGGTTTAATTCTTGCATGGATTGGGTACTATAACCTCAAACAAGTTTTTGAAAGTAGTTTTCTCTGTTGTTTTAGCATAATTGCCTTGGTAGTGGACATATTTGTTCCTTCGCTTCTTGTATATATTTGCTACTTTGTTTTATTACTGCACGGAATGTAGTGTGTACAATATATACACGTAAAATATCAACTCGAAATATACCTAATGGCCGCTGCTGGTAGTTTTATATTTTAAGTTAAAAGCTTTTCAAAAAATGTGAAAAACACACAGAATCCTACAAGATGATGCGGGGCAGCGGGAGTGAATTTTTCGTACAATATGCTAAGTTTCTAGATTTTAGTGTATTATTACTATAATAGTGCAATCAAAAATGTTTTCTGGGTTGATAACTAGACTGCAACTGTACATTTCACTCGTAGAGGAGCATGGCGTTGGATAAGACTATATCATCGTTCCTGATCTTATAATGCACCAGAATCATTAGGGTATCTCAGATCACGAAGGGAAAAAAGAGAGAAGATGCTTATAAACAAATTCATTTTGTTTGAGCAAAAGAACCAATATTTACAATAAATGAATATACAGTGTCAAAGAATCAGACTACAAATACACAATTCTTCAGCTTTGGAGCTGAAGGCCTACTTCCCCTACCAGAATTCTACTTAATTTTCATGGTAGTGTACTATCCTAGTCCTGTGAAGTTGTAGAATATTCAAACAAGAGACGTTTGGATGGAGCTGACTGTAAGAGTACCCGTAGACGGCTTGTCAGCTGGTAGATCAACGTCCACTGCATAGCCATCTCCGAATCTTTCATCTGCCTAACTACAGAGGCCTACATTCAAACAGATCAGTAAATCCTCTCATACAAATAGTAATAACAATCATTTTAGACAATGCTGAATAGCATATGTTCATTTTTATTTTGAGAAAGTGAAACCAACCTGAAGACGCTTTCCCAGCTGAATTTCAACTTCCGTTCCAAATGAGATGTTGCTAGCTAGAGACCTAAGAGGATCGATCGTGGGGTCAACAGAGAGCAAGCTGGGGATCTGAGGAGAATACACCAGTCTCCACCGTGCATGTCCAAATTCTCCCTTGCCCTCTATCCTTGGCATTAGTGTCTCGAGTGTTGCAGTAGCAAGCTTCTTAAATGCAAGCTGGCCGTCACCTTCCAATATTGATTCAGCTAATTGACTCTCAAAGACCCTAGCAGCCTGTTCAATCAAACACAACGGCTAAGTTTCTCGCATGCTGACAAAATGTCTCCAAGCCTCACAGATGCATAATTCAGCATAAATTTATCCAAGGCAGCAAAACGATAAATGTGGTTGAGCATAGCAACAGAGCCCGGCATCAAGAAAAACTGTCTGATGATGCAGAGCACGTCAAGTATAAAAATGCACTTAGAACCAACAATATATCATATTACCATACGAAAGGTAAAGCTGTACGCCCGTGAAAGTTAAGAAAGTGACAGCAGAGGGAAATTAGTCATCCACGCACATGTACATACATGCACACGTTAATAGAACATCTATTTCTTCATATGAAAGTGCAACACAAGTTTGGGTTATACATTGGTTACAAGCTTTCATGAGAACCTGAGATTTCAGCATCAAATTTACCTCAGTTGTTGAAAGGAGATCTTGCTCCACTGAACGTGTAGAAGTCACGACCAGTTTTTCCTGCCACTTGCTAGCTCGACTTTGAATTCTAAATTGCCACTCTGATCCTACCAGGGCTAGATCCAACGTAGGATCAAGTCCATTGTCAGGCTCAAATTTTGCTACATTAAGATGCTCTCGTTTAAGCCTCACCTAGATTTAGGACACAGAAAAAATAAAATAATCAACACGCATCAAAACATTTCAATAGTATTATTCATGGAGGGAATAAGGCCATCGAATTGCACCATATACTCCAGTGACTTTCACAAGTATCTGAAGATTACCTGAGTCGCAACAAGATTCACATCACCATTCTCAAATGTTAAAACCCCTTTTGGTTTTATCCATTTGGGATGTGCAGGACCATTTAATTCAAGCTCTCCACTGACAGCAAAATTAAGTATCAAAGGATAAACTATCCTCAGTTCAGGCCCAAGAGCAATCCTTAAGTCCGAAAGGCGAATATCTAGCTTCGGCTTACCATTTGCCTGCACCATCTCCTTTTCAGCTTCATCATGTTCGGCTGCAAATAATCATAGTTTGTCAAAGCATTAGGATGTAACAGCTTTAAAGAGAGTACTTTATTCACTTGAATAACTTTGATACAGCATGACATAGGTGCCAAAGTAATGGTTATTCGAATTTTATTTTACTAAGAGCTAGAAATATGAAATCTTGTGCAAAGCCATTATGGAAAAGGCCAAGAAGTTCTAGTATCCCCAGCAATTACGGGAAAACAGTTCTTCAAGGCCTGTCAGCTCCATCTATATAATTGGTCAATGATTGCTTCCTGTCTACTTTCTTACAATACTGAGTTCTACGTTAAATCTAGGAGGGGTACCTCCTGATATTAGAAAGTCCTTCCAATAACTGTTCTTCCCACAACCCTTTCTGTAGTTGTTCCTCAGAGTTGCCAATAATCAGAAAAAATATAGGCGGCAAACGGGAAGTTGAATTTAGTTGTTCTTGATCAAGATTGACTGGCATCTCCGAGAAAATCAAGACCTTAACATTGGGTATGGTGTCAATAAACACTTATACGTAACACAAGACCGTTCAGTATGTTATCTGTTCACTCTTATATGCTATGCATGAGCAAAAATCAATCATTTCCTTGTAATCATTGGTCAGCAGCAACTTTCTCTAAAAATTAAGTTGATAGAAGTCTTGGATTAAATAAAACCAGAAAATACCCTGCTTCAAAATTCTAAAACACAAACTCAAACTTACCAGGTGAAAGCCGGAAAGGGCTATTTAATGATGCTGGTATTAGGTTGAGAAAACGTGAAACATATTTTGTAGCAACCATGCGACCATAAGCACCAGCTGGAGCCCTTGGTTCATTTGTTGCATCATTAATGAAGGGCGCAGTTCCACTACCCTTGTCATGTGGCAGATAAACTTCTCCTTGGCCTATCTTTATCTTTCCAGATATGTTTGGTTGCATAATGGATCCAGATATTTGCAACTGAGAGTCAACCTGACCACTTTGATACACAAGATTTTTCAAGTTCAGATAAAGGAAAAGAAACACACACACAGGTTTCCTACTGAAAACCAAGAGTAAGAACTCAGAAGAAATCCTGTCTTTTGGAACAAAAATTACCTCAAGATATTCCTAGCACGCACTTCCAGAACCTCACATTTTAGGTCAAGTCTATCACCAACAGATGCTTCACTTGTACGTAGAGGAAGATTTCCTTTGAGTGACAATTTTCCCTTTCTGCTAACTTTACCCTCCAATGAGCGAATTCGCAGTCTATTTGAATTTACAAGAACTGTTCCTCCAAAATTGGTTACTGGTTTCCGGAGCACAGGTGAAGACACAGTTGCCCTGTGAAAATAGGCAGAGCCATCCAGTAATGGTTGTTCTACAGTGCCTCTCACCTAAATAAGTTGAAAAGTCAACCAACATAAAGATGTTAAATACCGCTTATCTGTTAAATAAACAGAAGTTAAGAACAACTATATCAACCTGAAGCATAACTTCAGCATTGCCATGGAGCCAATTAGCGTAAGGAGATAAAGCTGTAAGCAACATCATGCCACCATCTTTGACATCAGCATCAATTCTAACTTCTCCTGCATCCAGCAAGTTCCAGTTTAGACCTCTGAGGCTTTCTGCCAATTGTGTATCCCAAACTTCTTGACTTTTATCTCTGGATCCCTTTCGATCATTCAGCTCATCCCCAGATGTTTTACTTCTCTCCTTGTCCCAATCTCGCATCCATGAGGCTTCATTTCTATCCCTTTCCACACTTTCTTCCTCCAGCATATTGCTCTGTACAAGAGATAGAGGAATGCTTCCTTGAATATGTACATGGCCATTTTGAACAATGGGTTCAAATTTTGCATTAAATAGGAAACGAGTGCTTGGGGTTAGAGATGCAACAACTTCAGCCCTCCCAAGTTCAATTCCCCCAACTGCCCCATCCAGGAGCCTTACTTGGACATCACATTCTGGTTTAGCAAGATTGCCTTTAAGATCACCTTCCATATGAAGGATGCCTCTGATCGGTGCTAATAACTGCCTAAGAGAATGTACAGCTTCGGTAGCTGAATTCTCGATAACCTGAAGAAAAGTTGGAACCAAGCTGACAGGAAAATTTAGAACAGCAAAATGCAAATTTGTCTTTGGGCCCAATAGCGTCCCATCTGCATGAACTGTGGCCTTGTCTCTCTGGATGAAGATTTTCTCAAGACGCAAACCATCAGTGTTGCTGTACATACCAGCTGCTAGAATACGTTGGGTTTTATATGTTCCCCACTCCCATTCCTCTCCATGAAAGTCAAATTCTGCCTAAAGTAGCCAGGAAGCAGAAATCAGTGAAGAGGTTAAAAATTGGCATGGCTCAAACTGGGAGAAAGGAATCTTATTGTAGTTAGTTCCTTGTGAACATCCTTCAACTATGCTCAATACTCACTAGAAATCTTTTATATGTAAAGAACGAGACCCATGCCTGATGATGATGTGATGCATAGAAACAGAATTACAAGATTATGATAATGAAACTTGAGGTTAATTGCTTATAAATTACTGAACTTTCATCAAATTCTGGTTTTGCATACAAACTTCAAAGTTTGGCATGGTAATTACAGATCTATTGATTTAATCAGATTCTGCTACTAATCAAGTTTCCTTCCAGCCAAACTTACCGCTAACATGTGGCTAGTTGACAAATTGACATTGTTTCATAAGAAACTATGTCGTTTCTGCTAACTGATTGCCACACGAGAACGATTATGCCACGTTAATTACTCGGCTAGCCATGCCAACAGTAAGTTTGGCCGGAATCATGATTGGTAGCAAAACCAGATTAAATCAATAGTTCAGTAATTACTACGTCAAACTTAGAAGTTTGTATGTAAAACTAGAATTTGATGAAAGCTTAGTAATTTATAGGCAATTAACCCTTAATTTAATTCAGATAGGGTTGAAAAGGAATTAGCAGAGTAAAGATCGATGAATAATATATGCTTATGAGCTGAACAGTGACAAGAAGAAGCTCTTAGTTACAAACTTAGATGGAAAGCCTAAATGAAGAACGGAACTTCACACAGAGACACAAAATTATCACACCCATGAAAGTTAAGAATCACCAATACATTGATGAAGATAATCAAGATATATAAGCATTAAACAGCTAAATAGGTTTTTAGAATAATCATCTCTTTATCTCTTGGAATAAGAATAATCCACAGAACAAGGTCGAAATTGTGAGGGATATTACCATAGTATCCCCATTGCCTCCCCCGCTTGCGTCCAAAGAGCCACGCCAGCGACCTTTAAGTTCAGCTAAACCGGGAAGATCGAAATCATCCAGTACAACTTCATACGATGTGGCACAATGACCATGAAATTCCTTTTAAGGTTTCACAAAATTAGATAAATTTGAGAAAAAGAAACAGGAGCCAGGTAACACCATCTAAGTAATTCCAATTGCAGGCCCCTGGATTCTCTGTTTGATAGAAACTTCAAAACTTTGTAAGTTAAACATACCTCAAGCAGCTTTTTAAGATTTTCTGCACATATTCCAACTGACTGCAAGCTTTGTATGAAAAGGTCCTGTATAAGAAAAGGAAGCACACATTAAAAAGCTTGAAACTCATCAAGTCTATCATTAGACTGAAAAAGAAAAAAAAAATAATGGAAACAAAATAGGAAATAGACTCAATAGGGGAAAGGGATAATTTTGCTACAACTAAGAAAAGCTAGACCCGTTATTTCATAATTGAGGCTTGCAAAAGTATCATGAGGCCAAGCAACTCTTCCAAAAGATTCAAATACAAAAAAGAGTCGACTTCACAAGAACATATTTTCCGTCTACACATATCATCTCAGTAAACTGGCTTAAAATGCCAAGTTTAATACCGGGTCCCTGGATACTGATTTTTTCATTTGATATCCACTGAAATGGTTGAAGGGAACAGATATAAAATGGTACACCTCTCTAACAACTTAAAGAGTTTTCTAGATGAGGTGATCATTTGATGCCATTATGCCAAGCAAAAGGCCCAGTCTCAAAGTCAAACTGCTAACAATTTATAAATTATTTTCTCGTGCAAAGACTTATACTAAGTAGCTGTCTGCACACAATGTTTTGAAAAAAAAAAAAAAAAAAAACTAAACAACACTGATAAGCTTTTAGATGAGGTGGTAATTCAATAGAAAAGGGAAACTAAGATGGATAAATCATCTATAGCCCCTAAATCCAGAGCCAATTCCAAATCAGTGCAAGAAATATGTAAGTTCATCTATCCAATACAGTTACCGTGACAAAATCACTGTTAAACCAGTTTATGGCATGCATGTTACCATATAAGTAAATGAAGTTTCTGGCAGAGATGACAGGGCTGCTCTCACAGTTAGCAGTGAGACAGTAATTAATCTTTTGAGATAACACAAAAGTAGCCACAACCTTCGATCTAGATTGGACAGCAGGATCTGAACTTCGAGAAAGAAGCCTAGCAAGCGGAAGCATCTCAGCAATCTCAGCATTAGGGACTTCTAATCTCATTCTCCATCTACCCATAGAAGAGATCATACTCCCAAGATGACCAGTCATTACTTTCTGAAACAGGCTGCCTTTTTCCTTTCCAGCCGGGCTTCGATCCCGGGAACCAGGCAATACATACTCCCCTTGTAGTTCATATTTGCTATTGCTTTGCTCCAAGATTGCTTGTTCAACTGTGATCTATCAAAAAAATGAATAGACCAGACAAACATGATCTACCGTATAACTCTATTTATGTAGACCAAAAAAATAGCATAATGCTTCCTTCAGCTATGTAAAATGAGATTTGTCAATCAACCAACCAATACAACCAGAACAATTAAAAGCCAAACAATTCAACTACATCCATTAGCCCAAGCATACACAAAATCTGCAAAGCAGAACCTGTGTCTTACATACAATTATATTATGTTGCCACAAATAAGGAATTCATGAGTTATTACTATGCTCCTGTTATTGAGAAATTCATGAGTTATTACAATCAGGCTCAAGGAAAAATTCAAAATGCAACTTGTTGCCAGCCAAACTTAACCTTGTAAAACATAAATGATGTTTGCACTATTCTCAGTTATTCAAAGAGAGAAACTCATACCCTGTCGAAGAAATAAGAAAAGACTTTACATGATCAGTCACAACTTCATTTTCTCAATATTTCTAATTCTAATACACGGGCAAAAGTCTTTACCTTGTCTTATCATGAGGGGAGGTAACTATGTTGTCCATTAAGTAGATAATGGCAAACTCTTAAAAGTTCCACCTTGTTTAAGATGGAGTTTTGATATCTTAAAATTGAACTTACAATAGAATACTAAAACAGCCCAATGTCTTTTGTGGAGCTATTGCCATCAGTATATCGTCAACCAAAAGTTGCAGTAAAACCATAGAACTGTTACTAGTCCTATTTGAAGCAAGGATCTGAAACAAAAACCAGAAAATCTGAAATACATATGACAAGGGTACTGACCACATCCCCACTCCATCTGGCAGCCACATCTAGAGCTTCACCCAACACACCACTGAATTTTGGTCGAAGAACAGATAATACACCATGGCCCCTTCGTTTTTGAAAATTCAACTGCAGCTCTGCCTAAGAAAGAGAAAAAGAACATTTAAAAAAAAAAAAAAAAAAAAAAAGGTTCTGCTCAACAATATACAAGAAATACTTCATAAATGTCGTCAAACTTATTTCAATGGTCATTGGGACAGAAGTAAACCTTATGCAGCTACAAGCACAATATTCATCTACTGTTAAAAGTGACATTGTAAATCAATGGAAACCTATAAAAATAGTTAGTTATTCAGGGCATAAAGCAGCTAGCCACTCAGTGCTTTGAGACAACTATTTATCCAGCCAACTCTAAAACATTTTTCAGTACACAGGTAAGCAAATACAAGATGAACCAATTACCTAAGCAAGTCCTGGGAAGGCTAATAGCAACAACAACAAAAAAGATAAACTAAACAATGTAATGAATAATGAATAATAATAATAATAATAATAATAATAATAATAATAATAATAATAATAATAATAATAATAATAATAATAATAACAATTAAAAAATAAATTGAAGGCACTCTATAACCAGGGGCACCAAATAATTGGCACACCAACAAGAAGTTTACTCTTGAAATTGCTCCACGGAGTGATGCTAGCTCCAGCTCATCCAGTGGCAAATGGCGAACCTGATTGCACAAGTAAAAACAAATATTGTATAAGTATCAAAGAAAGCAGTGCATAGTAAAAAGGGAAGAAGAAATAGAAGTTAAAAGCAAAAAAAGTTACTAGAAAAGAGTGGAATGGACCTCTAAGGTAGTTGAGTGTAGTGGTCGATAACAGGCATTAGCTTTCAGGTGACCTTTTTGTAAAGAAAAAGAGAGCAATTTTCCCGAGAGATTTTCTTCAGAAGTAGATTGCAAAGGTCCTACAATTTCAACTGCAAGACTTTCATCTGGCCGACCAGTGGCATCCAACTGCATGATGGAAAAAAACAAAGGAGATGCTGGAAGATCTATCGGTATTTTTGGCTTCATATACGGAGAAGAAACACATTTATTGGTGCACCATGCACTTAGGAATGTAGTCCCAGAATGTTATAAGTTATTGTAGGGCCTAATTGTCTTGCACTAAAGGGAAAACATACAAATTTTACGACGCATTTAATGGGCATTTCTGATACACACTAGCATTTTTATCCCCATCATACAACCTAAGGGGGCCTTTGGTTTGGTGGATGGGATAGATAAGATTGATAGGATTGGAGGAAGATTAAATAATCCACCCAACTTTGGGGTGATAAATAATCATCCAATTGGATGATTAGAGTGCAGGCCGAGTCATCCATCACGGGCCGAATCATGCAAACCAAACACTTGATTAAGTTGGATTATTTTATCAATCATGCCTTATCACTCAAATCAAACGCCTGTTTATAGTACAAGAAACCACAAAGAATCATAGCAACTTTAGCTTCCTAGAGAAACTTGAAGTTTGAGAAGATAAAAGTGACTATCCTAGCAAAGGAAATCGTATTCCAGATTAAGGCTCCCCTGCTAGCATAAGCTAAACCCAATTTAGGCATGAGTAACTAGGACCAAGATATTATGTCCTCAAGGATGACTAAAAAGAAACAGCTATTCACCAAGCAAATGGATGTGAGACAAACCTTCATACCCTTAGATGTTATGTTGAGCACTCCAGCTAGTTGAGGAGCCAGCATCAATTGATTGAGTTTTAGACCTGAGATTGAAATATCACCAGAAACACTTTTTTCATCTTCATCACCTTCCTTTGGTATCATTTCTGAGTTTGTATCAGATTGGGAAACTTGGCTGCTGGAATTCTTGTTGACCTTTCCTTGAAACTTTATTTTTCCAGTTGCTTTCAAATGGATGGGCCTCAGAGAATCAAAGGTATAGGAAGAAACCAAGTTGCAAAATTCAAAGTTGCGCATCCGTAGATCCAATTCAACTCCTTCCACAGAGAAAGGCATGGCAACTACTTTCTTACACTCTCTCCAGTATAACCAGTTTTCATCAGGATATGATGTTAGCACTCTTGTGTATAATTCAAAAGCAGCAGATGAAGAATTAACACAGATGTGATCGTGTGAGATAATCACATCTCCACGAGCGTCAGAAAGTGACCCCTCAGCTTTTGGTGCAGTCCATTTGATATCAAATCTCCTACATCGATAAAGACATTTCCCGTTAACAAAATCTGTGAGCAAACATCTCCAGAAGATATCAGTCCATCCGGACAAAGCAACTGATTCCATCAACTTTTAGAAAGACACAACACGAAATCTTACGGTCTTAACAATGAGCCAGAAACTTTTGTTTCTCCATTCAGATCCCCTAACTTAAATGGCATAGTTTGAAGGTAGCCAGGTATATAGCGATGCATAATTTTGTCAAAGCACAAGTTGCCTGAAAAGTTAATGTCCATTGCTGTCTCATCAACCTCACCCTACAATAATATGCTTATTAACATCAGATCAAACCAGAAATACCTAAACGTAATTTAAGGAAGCAAAAGAAACTGCTACGAAAGAAAATAGAAGATTGTAGAAAATGCTTCTCTGAAGTTCATATGTTCTTTGTTTAAGGATTGTTAGAATATATTCCCTCCGTCCCAAACGAAATGTCCTGTTTTTCTTTTTGGGCTGTCCCAAACGAAATGTCCTGTTTCCTTTTTTGGCAATACACTCTCTCTCTATACTTAATATTTAAATAATTTCTACCAACCCACTTTATGTACTTTATACACATTTCTTAATCTCCGTGCCGAAAAGAAATTGGACATTTCATTTGGGACGGAGGGAGTACTAAATTAGTATGTCTACAAGGCATACAATATTAGTATGTATACAAATTCATTTCTCCATACATAAACTGAAAAGCATTATAACTTCTCCTAGATGTGCTGGGAACAGTACATTAACATAAAATAAACTGTGTACTCGAGATTAAAAGGCTGTAGCATGATTAATATCGGGTTTATTGACCAATTACTGACCATAAGAACTCCAGAAGATAGAATATTGGATGAAGCGCATAACTAACCAAGTTCGAGATAATCTATTTCTCGAAACATAATTCTATGGTGCTCGAATAGGAACTTCATGCACGAAATTTACTGAATTTACTAATGCAGCTTATTCATATATAGAACCAACTATACTTCATCTAGGTAAATAAACACCTCAGGACAAATCCACGCATTCCCGGCTCCGCGAATCTCACCACCATCAACAAGTGTAGCTCTGATTCCATACAGATCAGCAACCTGCATAAGTAAGCAGAAAAATAAGCATGTGTTAGAAAAAAGATAGCAAACTTCGTCAAACTGTGAACCATGGATTATAATTTAATAATTACTCACACAATTATCAGTGTTAAAGGTAAAATTGGCAGAAACGTAGGAGAGTGGAACATGGTCAATGGCTGCCACTGCACCAGCCTCTTTATTATTCACCATTGCCTCTTGTGCAGCAGATTGGGGTGTATCAGCAGATAAATGGATAATTTTCCTCGAGACCAGTGCACTCCCAACAAAAACAGGAGCATCCAATGGGCCTTGACAGTTGAACACAGCTGTTACGGATCCTGCCAGCTGAAGTGAATGGTGGAAACTCATTATGTTGGTTTTGGAAAACTAGAAGGCCAACCTCAATAGAGTGGTACCGAAACATGGAAACAGAGCAAGAAACAATGTTCAGTGAAAAATCGATTTTTCACAATTTAGGCATAAGGTAGTCAAGAATGCATGAAAACAGACAGATGATAGATACATGCATCCATAAACCAAGTATATGCATAAATTTTTATGCCTGCACTTCAGAACTATGTATGTACTTGAAAAAGCAAACAGATAATGGTTTTTAGGTTGACTTCATGAAGATATGGCTGGTGAAACACTGCTTATTTTGATGGAGGTAACAGCACAGAATATTTAGTTGTAGTAGTGGTAGAGACAGGGTTCCTGGTGCTAGGGTTCAGTGTTCACTTTCAGGGACCTAGAATTACATACACAAGCTACATCTCTAAGATATGAGTCATATGACACCATAACTGGAGTCAAGCACAACCTAACATTGCGGTGTAGATAATCTGAAAGATTGTAAAAGTAGTCCGTGTTTATATTTTGCACTCTTCATAACAAATATTAGTATCTACTTAGAAATTAAAAGATCTAAATCAAATACAAGCACTGAAGAGTAATGTTTTTGGCATTCATCAGCTATATATACATAACAGCAACATGATTGCACTCCATCAGTAAATGGCTGGAATTTGGCAAAGCCTACCAGTTCAGAACTTCCTGGCCATCATATCACTTGCTCTATTCTGGAAAATCAGAACTCAGAACGAGCTTTTCATAGTAATAAGTGGTTGTGCAGACATACAGATATTTATCAAGACAAACAGAAAGAAGAAAGACATCAATATTCAAAAGACTAATTGAATTTATTCATCTAGAGGAAAATTGAGACCCATACTGGAAACAACAGAGGCTTCATCTTGAATGTTTTCATCAAGGCATTCACTTCTACTGATGGAACCTGCAATGCAGCATCAGAATGTCAAGAATTTATGCCTTCTGGAGGGAAGGACATAGAAACCACTCTTGAGAACGAAAATCCTAACACTTGGTTTTGAAGTGAATCAATACCTGACACATAACGTGATATTCTCCTTGCTCTGGATCAATGCTGAAATCCCCAGATGCTTCTAAAGGAATATCACCAAACCATCCCCTGGCATTATGCAAAAATATTCGCTGGGCTCGGAAATACAAGCTTGCATAAACATCCTGTACACAGAGGTGGCCTATAACCTTTAAAAAATCCATATGGCAAGTAGGAAAAAGATACTTCTACCTAACAGAAGGACAATAATTGAAACCTAAGCAATGAAGCAACTATAATTTCTCTTCTGGTTCTTCATATCATGGAATAGGCAATGATCAAATACCAGGTCAATTTATGTACTTAAAGAAATTTTTATGATTTTTACTTATCTGATGAACAAATGCAAAATCTAAAAACAGTCCATGAAAGAAGAGACATAATAAAAAAAAGATAGGGGTCAACAGTAGCAACATACAGAAAACGGTGATGGAGCATCATATATGTTAAAGCCCAACCCTGTTACATCAAGTTGTCCATGAAGATTAGGAAAGCTTTCTCCTCTTGACATGCATATGTGGACCTGTCAAAAATAGATGTACAGGCTCAGATATCATTCACCAGATTTATCACTTCTGTGGGGAGAATTCTTAGAAAAATTTAAAATATTGAACCAATTGGGAGAAACGTCATAGGACATAGCAATCCAAATAATACAAATAAACAGAAGTAACCTTAAACATCTTTTGATGTGACATTCAGGAATTATAACTTCAAGACAATATGATGTTGTTCTTTTGAAGAGCTCTGAAGCATACATGTCACAATAATTGTCTGCTAGTTGATAAAGGAAAAACAGAAGAGTACTGGATGTCTAGTCAGTGCATAAGTAGGCTTACACATAAGCTTTGACAGTTAATATGAAAAGGATAAAACTATTCAGCGCTGCATTAAGATGAACTCAACCCAATTTGGCAAACAGCTTACGCTTACAAAATGGACCAATGAAACAATGATTTTTTGCTACCCAAAATAACTATTATAAACTTCAATCAAGAAACTAATCCAGTGAAAGGGAAAGAGAAAATTGCCGTCAAAACAGTGTCCGAACTACCCATACCCAGCTCAGAAGTACAAGAGTTTCAGACTGAAGATCATACAAATAGCCAATCCTATAAAGTATATATCCTGCCTTACTCTTCTGCATGCATGCACTTAATAATTGAGTAGAATCTTTAATTTTTTCCTAGAAAGTCACGTTTAGAAGAAGGTGAGTACTTCAGGAACATTCCCATGTAGAGCAGAGTTCTGAGGTGGCATGCCCTGAGTGCAGAAAAGTTTAACCTAGTCATGGATAACCATCTTAGAAGATATTATATGTTTAAGTACTTGTTCGATTGACCTGAGCATTGTAGCTCAATGGTATTCTTCCGACCAGGGTACGAATCCCAATCCCTCCATCCCCCAAATGGCCAGCTCAAAAAAAAAAAAAAAAAAGTAAAGGAGCTTGTTTGATTGACATAGAAAACATATCCCACAAGCATGACACTCCACTACTGTTTCTTGGAGAAATTTACTATTGGAACTATTTTTCTTCAGTCTGAACAACCCAGGGACTCATCATTGCCATGTCAAGGCACCAGGAAAAATAACAAGCTTTGTTATTTCTGATTAGAGTACTCTAATGACCGGGAGTAGACAAAGCTTTCTCTCAATTTATAAAATAGTTCTGGAGCAAGTTTGATTAACATAGAACACATATCCTACAAGCATGGCACATTGGCACTCCACTATTGTTTCTTGGAGAAATTTATTTTAGGACCTTTTTTTCTCTTCAGATCGAACAATCTGGGGACTATAATCTTTCCTGGTACAATAGACTTGTCAATTACCAGGAAGAATACCAAAGTTCTTTTAAATAAAAATCCAAGTACTTTATTGAGGGAAAACAAAGACAAACTCTCATACAAACTTTCACTAAGCAATAGCTCCAGATCTATCTTCAGTTTCTTACAATGGTTAAAAAATAACAAAACTTATCCTAAACCAACCACCCATACCCAGTAGTGAAACTTTGTGGCTCGAAACAACTCCACCAACAAACATTATGTATCGAACCAAAACAGAAAGTGGAAAACTTGATTTGTCACAAGAAACTGAATCAGGAGGAATTATGAGGTAAATGTAACATCATCAATAATTCTGGCTTTCACATGCAAAACTAAAATGCAACATCAAACATAATGATGGATTTCAAGATGGCTCTACAAATTTCTGATAGAGTAAAGGCGTATGAAGATGAAGAAATAAGAAAGAAAATAAAAATACGATATATAAAACTCCTCCTGCGAGGCCCTCAGAGAAAAATATCTCTGCCCTACAGCTATTGCTGTCCCTAAACAATGATCCCAAGATAATTAACCCTAAGTCGTAAAGAACTATATATAGACCTAATGACTTGAGGCCCAATTAAATAACTTGGAGCCCATGAGTCTGACCTAAATAACTTAACCCTAAATAATTGAACTACTGCGAAAAATAAAAGATAACTATGAAACTAACAAAAACTAATATAATAAAGATAATCCTAAATCTGCAGACTGCAGCTGATCTAACGCTATCAATTTCCATATGAAAAAAATATATAATTATTGTCATAAATACAGCATCACATTGAAGGGCTTATCCCATGTAACTAGATTCAATTTACAAGAGAAATTATGAAGTCAGAGGAGCACCTCGCCGCTTGCTCTTCCTTTAGACCATGAAATTGGAAGGTCTAATATCCTCTCAAAAAGCTGCAACACAAAGACAGAGATATTTTGATCATCTGATTTAGATGGGGACAGCATATACAGCTCAAAAGTAAATGAAGCTAAGAGTTCACATTCTCAATGGACTTACCGGGACAAAGAGATTTGCAATTTTCAAATTGGCATGCCATTTCTGCTCAATGATATCGACGTAAACATCAGTGGACAGCCATCCACCATCTTCAGACATCAAATCTGATCTCCACATCTTACAATTTCCACTAAGCTGCACATGTACACGCCCGTAGTGATTCTGAAACTTCACATGCCCGCTGGCAACTTCCATTTCTCTATAAAAGGAACAACAATCACAACCAAATACTTGGAGTAAGGATTCCCGCATCTGTAAGAAAATCAGCATAAGACATGGCTATAAATGTATAATCCGTACTCAATTAAGAAAGTATTTCGATTGAAGAAGTTAGGCACAGCCATTATCCTAAAAATATATTTAGTGTTTTGAAAGCTATGATAAAAAAGTATTGTTTCAGACAAGTAAAGCCAAGCATCATAGGTTCAAATGAACACTAAGCTACTCTATTCTTGGTGAATCCCTTAGGAAATAGCCTAGGCAGCAAAGGAGAAATTAAATTGATCTTTCAAGCAGCATATTACTACCTTGGTTCTGTATCACCATATGCAAGCAGCATAAGAGTACCGCCTTTAAAATGCACTGAATCAAGAACTACTGGAATCATTTTCTCTATGCCTGAAGTATTTTCTTCACCAATCTCATCGACTATTTCTGTGGATATTTGTTCAAATCCCTCCATGATCTCAGACTTTAGCCTTTGCCAAGGATTGACAAGTAAAAGAGACCACACTTCTGTGAAGTTCTTAAAAAAGGCAGAGGACAGGCCTAATTGCGAACTCAATGGTGCAAATTTCCCCGAAAAGCTAAATGAACTTGAAGACTCAACCTCAGTAAGACTAGAACTACTAGAGGCACCAGAGTCTAGAGGATCCGAAATGTCACCTTCAATATTCTTCACCTCCTTGACCAATTTGACATCTGTTTTAACGGTATCATCCCCTTCAAGGCATTCATTATTTGAGTCACAATTGTTGGTGTCTCTTATTCCTCTAACATTTTTGACTGATGAAAATTTATCACTGGAGTTTGTAAATGTACTAAGTCTCTCCAAAGTAAAGAGAAACGGATCTCGAGCTCTATCCATCTGATTCCTGGATGGAATTTCTGAAATCGCTCTAGAAACAAAATCAGTCTTCAGTTTGTTGTTCGCCTCACAGACATCCTTGTTTGTCAGTAAATCTTCAACAACTTCAACGTTTCTACCACCAACACTATAGTCAACCTTTTGATCCTGATACACAGCTCTCTGATCTTCTTTGAACTGGGTCCCCGCAGAATACGAAGGACCAGCATCATCACTGCTTCTCATGGAAGAATCCATCTTACGAGAATCAAAGCATACAGATCCATTGGCACAGCTTCCTGCCTTTCCCAGCGATTGTCCTTCAAAAAATGAACGAGCAGCAGATGCACTGCACTCAAGAAGTCGTCTTTTAGAAGCAATATCGCTCATAGACAAATCTCTACCATTGGCCTTCCTCTTGAATTTATGCCTCATAGACCCAGGCATTATCCTGGACCAGATGCTGGTTTCAAGGCTTGAAACTTTTGCACCAAAAGATTTCTCTAAATCAGCATGCTTCAAATCATACTCTGCACCAGCATCCATACAGTGATGATCTCTCCACTGCAGTTTCTCATCTGTATAAGGGAAAGTATCGAGAGTCCCTAGCCTTGTCCGTGTCGGTCGAGACATATGCTCCTTGAAAGAGTCATCCTCAGGCAGGACAGATTCACACTCTGAAATGATATAACCGTTCTCAGCAGATACTTTAGCTGCATCATCTCTTTCCCTTTCCCAGCGAACCATGGCGTCCTCCCTTGCAAGCCTCCTTGTTCTTGTACGATGATCGATTCCCTCTTCAGCGGAAAAGTGCCTCTGGGGAACGCCTTCTGAATAGGGTATTCCCAACCAAGTAGAGTTCTTTTTTTGTGCTACCAACAAACTTGGACTGGACAAAACAGCATCAATAACTATTTTCCCCCTTCTGAGGCTTGCAAATGGACGAATACGCAGCTTGACAGTGGGAACCTCACCACAAGAGAACTCTTCACTGTGAGGCCCGATTGAGCACGACTCCAAAGTAATGCTTAAAGGCGAGATTCTGCGAACCTTACCAAAATCAAGCTCTCTCTGAAGATGATCGCCCAATAGGGTACAAACCGATGGCAGCAAATTGGCTTCCACGTATATTTTTGCTTTTGACTGCCCATACCAAACCAATAAGCACACCCCAGATATCACAGAAAAGAAAACGGAGCACCTGAACAGAAATAAACCCTCTTCCCATACTGGAGTCACAAATTTGACAAGACTCTCATTCCGCACGATAGGCTCCCTTACAGAATTGATCACTCGACCACTCTGCAATTCCAAATTCTTCCAAAGTAGCTCGGCATTTTTCCCACAAAAGTGCTTAAATTTGTTACCATAGAAGACGAAATCAAGTTTTTTAGCGCATTTACATGATAGGCCTTTTCTGGAGGGTTTTCGTGCAGCTCCCCTCCGGTAAGCATAATCTCGATTGTTTCTCGCTTCAAACGTAGTGCAATTAAGTGGAACCCCAATGAAAGGGCTACGAAGTTCAAGACTCATTACCTCAATATATTCTTAAACTCATTAGCTCAAGCAGGTGGCTTCTGCTAAGAAGAAGAAATCGAACGCGGCTGCAGCAAGGAGCGCAGAAGTGGCGGCCGCCAAAAAGAAGAAGAAGAACCATTAAAATCAGCAGGCAATCCGGTAAGAGAAAGAAATGGTTGGAGCTTTGATGAAATGGAGATGGGTTTGTGTAGTTAACAAACTCCGAGCTCCTGCCTCAAGTTTCGTAGAAGACGAACTTCGAATATAAATTTTCATGTCGAATACAAGTTTTGTGGTTGCATTGCTCCTCAGATCAATACTGTTGTTGCTGTGTATTCTTCTATTGTTGATTATCGCTGGTTTCTTGAGATTTTGATGTCAATCACTCCCACATAATTTTGATGATTCCTCATCTAGGTTTTGGCGTGTGGGATTGGGAATTTAGATAATAATAGTATTATAATCTGATTCTGTATTGCCATATTTTAAACAAAATAGTAAGCGCCTCGGATACATACGCATGAAGGGTAAACATTGTTAAACCCCAAATTATATCTATAATATATTAAAAAATATAATTGTTAATTTTAAATTGGAACGACAATTTAATAGTTATAAGTCGAAATTCGACGGAGTCTATTAAAATATAAATTTATAAAATTATTAATGTATTTTTTATTTTATGAATTTTTTTCACTAAAATAAAGAATTTAATTAAATTATTTTAAAATAAAAAATTATAATATTTATTTGAAATTGACCGACCTAATTTAAATATCTTATGAAATTTATATGTAAGCAGAGTTTCGATCCAAAAAATATTAAAAGAGAAATTGAAACAATTATTTGAAACTGGTGTTTACGGAACCAACACCTAAATCTATGAAAGGAAACGTAAAATTCTACCTAGTCGAGAAGGCTGGAAAGAGTAAAAAGAGTTGATCGGGAACCTTGCTCAAGAGAGAAAACAACTGCAGTATTCGAAAATATGAGATAGCGTAAGAAATAATACACGAGCTCGGACCCTATTTATAGATTTACAAGCGGAGGGGTAAAATAGTAAAAACATCTTCGGTGCATGCGTCCTGCGTGGTGGAAGGGTACGTTGGTAATTTCGATAATATGCGGGAGACCTTCCCGCGCGTTTATTGGCTCCTCTGATGGAAATGTCTTCTCTGGCGAAGGCGTCTTCTCTGGTGATATTGACATCTCTGACATGAGGGACTCCTCTGGTAAACACGTCTTCTCTGGCAAGGGCGTCTCCTCTGGCGGTAGTGACTTCTCTGATGGAGTTGACTTTTCTGATGACGATGACCTCCCTGACGATGGTGACCTTTCCGGCGCGGATGATTTCTCTGGAGGAGAGGGCACCTCTGTCAAGAATGACTTCTCTGGTGCGGATGACTCCTCTGGCTAGAATCATTCCTCTGATGGATGAAATCCTTCTGGTATAAATGGTTCTTCTGACCCATACGGCTCCTCTGATGAGAGTGGTTCCTCTGATTTGTACTCTCTCCCTACTCTGCATATATTGCTCCTCACCAACCACTCCCCCTCTAGTCTGGTTGAACCGGGTATTCTTCGCGTTCAACCAGTGGTGTGTTATCAGCATCAAAGCTTTGTTATTTTCCTTGGCCCCTGTAAATCATAAAGACATAAGCATTTTGACATTATGAGAGAATAAAAAGAAGCCCTGTAAATTGTTCTCTGCGTTTTTGTTACTCCCACCCCCTGGTCTGGCTAGTTCACTCTGGAGAGATGCAACTAGTCAGAGGACTCGCCCGCGTGGATGACGTCATCCGCATTAAATGTCTGCCCAGTCTACAGTATTTTCCCCGTACCCCGAGGTTACTTTTTAACCTTCGCGTCCTTTCGCCTTTCCGTAAAAATTCTCATCCGTTGATTTCTTCCGTATGCCACGTGCCGTTCATCCCGCGTGCTGGTGGTTACCCGCGTACAATCTTACTTAGCCGATTCGAACTCCCCTTTTTCCCTATTCTTCTTCTCCAAGTTTTCCGAGCGAATTTTCTGCATTTTCCGGCGATTTCCTCACTGTTCCGGCATTCTCCCGCGACCTTTCCGCTCCAGGTTTTACCGTCCATCTTTCTCCGGTCTAGGTAACTCGCGTATCCTCTTCACTGCCATTTTGTGTTTAATCGTAGTGTAGTGGTATAACTGTTGGTGCTCTGATTGAGCGTGCTAGAAACCCTAGGATTAACATCTCCCATCATGGCCTGCACCTCCGCCCCTCAACCCTCTCGTTCGCCCTCTCCTTCTGCCCAAGACCCTTCATCTTCCTCCCCGTCGCAGCAAGATCTTGAAAATCTTCCCTCCCCTTCTGTTTCTGATGAATCTCAAACTACACCCCCTCCTTCTCCACCTAAGAAAAAAGGGAAAAAGCCCCGCCTACCCCCCAAACGTATTCCTCCATCCCGCCTTAGTGTCGCGGAGGTGGAAAAATTGAAAAGCAAATGTAGGCGTCCTGATGGTTTAAAATTCGAGACCTTTTGTAAGGATTCAACGCCTCCTGAAAGCCTTCGTCATCCCAAGGTGATAATTGTTTGGAAAGCTCAAATAGATGCTGGTTTGAGACTCCCTCCTCCTACTCTGCTGGTTGATGTTTGTAACTATTTTCACATCCCCTTTTTTCAAGTCGCTCCTTCTGCTATTCGGAGATTATATGCCTTTCATGTTTTGTGCCGGGCTCACGGTGTTGGGGACACCGCCAAATTGTTCTGTCAGACCCAGACCCTTCGTATGCAGGGCAATCCCTTGTATAGCTTTGCTGCCCACCCGAAATATCCTGTCACCTTCCTTTCCTCTCTGAATTCTTTCGATAAGGGCTTCCTGGAATACTATTGTTATGTGCGCACCCCTTTCGGCAACTGGCGCGATTATGGTGCTTCGGAGCTGGAATGGCATACAAGTCGCACTACTTATAAGCCAGCCTCTCCCGAAGTCCCTTCTACCCGTGACCAGAGTATTATAACTCACCTTAATGCTATGAATAAAGCCCAAACTTTAGACTGTAAGTACCTGGCCGAGAACAATTCCTCTCTGGCATATAATGGTCTGTTTCCCCTGTATCCAGCGAGATCAATAGGTAAAAAATATACATTAGAAAACACATTAGCTTTTGTTACCCTGCTTTTAATGATGTGAACTTTTGGTTTGCAGATATGTCTTGGAGATCGAAATGTGGGGACAATTTGCCTGACACCCCTTCTCTTGCTGGCAGCGGAGCACATGGCCCAAGCGGTTCTGCTTCCAGAACAAGTCCCTCGGAGCAGCCTGCTGGTTCCCAACTGATCCCCATTCCCCCTGTAGTTGAAATCCCAGAGGGAAATGTGGAAGCCTCGCACTCCTTTGATGCGGAGGAAGTTGATGTGGGGGCTCTTGTTCACAGAAGTGGGCACTCCAGTGCTGGTGATGCCGCTGGCTCCCGCGAAGAAGATATCCAAGTCGTGGATATTACCGATGAGGTTCCTTCGCCTGATTCGGCTCCAGATGCCACCCTTGCTGATCTTACGAAGAAGCGGAAGAGAGGTTCCCTGATCTCTATGGGTGAGAAGGAAAGACAGGAAAGCCTGAAAAAGACTGGCAAGTCCTCAGAGCCAGCGAGGAGGTCTGCTGGTGGTGTGAAGATTCTCACTCCTGCTGGGGACAAGGGCAAAGGGCCAGCGAAGAAGTCAGCTGGTGGTTCCAAGGTTCTCCCCTCTGTCGGTGGAAAGGGTAAGGGCAAAGCTGCAATGCCCTCGACTGACGAACCAGAGGATCTTGTTCCTGGACCGATTTTGAGCTTATCGGGGCAGGAATTGATTGACGCCTTGATAGCTCGTGTCCATTCAAAGGACCAAGAGAAGATGGGGAAGCTGACCCGACCGGCTTTAGCTACTCAGCTCTGCCGGTTGGCTCTTCAGGTATCCTGCGTGTTATGCTCTTTATTAAGAATTTTTTAAATTACTAACCTTTTTATGGTTTTGTTGGAACCCATTTTATCTTCTTGCAGATGGAGTCAGGGATGTGGGGGGCTGTTAAATGCATCCATGACTACGAAATGGCTGAGAAAGAACGGGAGAAGGAACAGGCGGACATCGCCAAGCGTGATGATGATGTCGCCGGGGTAGTAGAGCGTCTGAGTAAAGCTGAAGCGGAGATCGCTGATCTGAAAGATAAATTAGCTCAGGTGGAGGTGGAGAGAGCATCCTTGGCCTCCGAGTTGTTGAGAGCCACAAAGGAGAGCCACGAAAGCTTAGTCAAGTTCAAAGCTGGTTATGAAAGAGACTACAGGGAAGCCAGGCGGGGTTGGAAGAGGATACTTGTGGAAGCTCAGAACCGCGCGTTCGTTCTGGGGGCTCGAGATCAACGCCTGGAATATTTCTTGTCTCCACGGGGTCAACATTTCCTGGGGTTGATGCTGGAAGGTACTCTGGATGCTTTCAAAAAGACTCCCGAGTATTTGGCGGATTTTGGACCCCTCTTTGCTTATGTGATAGAGCAAACAGCTTCCAAGGCATTGGAGATGGCGGGGGCCACCCCGGAGCAACTTGCCACTTTGAATTTCAAAGCCCTGATGGATAATCTCCAGGATGAGGAGATAAATAAGCGGATGGGGATCCCTGCGCATTCTCCAGAGAAGCCAGAGTGGTGGTACCCGGTGCTAGAGAAAGCCATTCCCTATTTTTCTCTTGGGATTGGATCTGACTTGCTACCTTCTGCTCCCATATATACGCCTGCGTTCTCTGCTACCCTGGCGCGCTTTGTGAACCGGCTGCGGGATCCCTCTGGCGAGAGTTCTCGAACATTTTCTCAGTTCGGCCTGGAGCCTCCCCTGCCCTCTGACTTAGCGGCTTCTGCCTTCACCGACTCTGCCTCTTCCTCTGCCGCGGTGGAACAGCTGTTCAATCTGTACCAGAATGAGGATCTGTATGTGCAGGAGGCTGCACCGTTGTTGGATTTGGGAGTTCGTCTTCCCCAAGCGAAGGAGACTGGCCTGTTGCCCGTGTTCTCAGAGAAAACTATTTCGGGTCATGCTTCTGCAAGTGGTGTTCCTTCCCGGGCTCCCTCTGCCTCTGCTCCCGTCTCCTCTGCTGTTGCCCAAGCTGCCCCTGTTCCTCCCTCTTGATGTTTCCCCTTTCTCTCCTGACTTTACCAAAAGAGAATTTTGTAACTCTTTAATTTGTACCAATTAAACACTTACCGCCGGTTTTTGATGTACAGCTTTGCTTCTTGAGCGTGCTTTAATGAAATTTCGTTCACCTCCTTGCTTCTTTTATCTCTGTTATTTGTGTTGTTTTCGCTGCCTGTTGAGGTGGGGTTTATATTTCCGTCTTTCCCCTGTTGATTTGAATTGGTTTATTATGATTGTTGTTGATGCTTCTCTAATCCCCTCCCTTGGAATTGCTTTAATTTCTTGTGATGACTCCTCTTCTGCGGATTGAGACGACTCCTCTGGCGAGGATCGTGACGACTCCTCTGGCGAGGATTGAGATGACTCCTCTGGCGAGGATTGAGATGACTCCTCTGGCGAGGATTATGATGACTCCTCTGGCGAGGATTGAGATGACTCCTCTGGCGAGGATTGAGATGACTCCTCTGGCGAGGATTGAGATGACTCCTCTGGCGAGGATTGTGATGACTCCTCTGGCGAGGATTGAGATGACTCCTCTGGCGAGGATTGAGATGACTCCTCTGGCGAGGATTGAGATGACTCCTCTGGCGAGGATTGTGACGACTCCTCTGGCGAGGATTGAGATGACTCCTCTGGCGAGGATTGAGATGACTCCTCTAAGAAGGATTTCACCGCCTCCTCTGACGAGGATTTGGTTGATTTCTTTGTTGGCGATTTCGTGCTTCCCATCCATGCTGCTTCCCATCCATGCTTGAGCACTCTGCGCGGAGCATGGAAGACCCGGAGGGTGCAACCAACTTTCGCGGCTTATGATTAAATAGTAACCCTCTGCGTGGAGCATGGAAGGCCCGGGTGGCGCGACCAACTTTCACGGCTTACGATTAGATAGTAACCCTCTGCGTGGAGCATGGAAGGCCCGGGTGGCACGACCAACTTTCACGGCTTACGATTAAATAGTAACCCTCTGCGTGGAGCATGGAAGGCCCGGGTGGCACGACCAACTTTCACGGCTTACGATTAAATGAACACCCTGCACGAGGCTTGGTAGACCCGGGGGGTGCACACCACCTCTCGTGACTTACGGTTAAGGACAACCTCTGCGCGGAGCATGGAGGACCCGGGGGGTGTAACCAACTTTCGCGGCTTATGATTATGTGCCACCTCTGCGCGGAGCATGGAAGGCCCGGATGGCGCGACCAACTTTCGCGGCTTACGATTGAATAGTAACCCCCTGCACGGAGCATGGAAGACCCGGGGGGTGCGACCAACTTTCGTGGCTTACGGTTAAAGGATCACCCTGCACGGAGCTTGGTAAACCCGAGGGGTGCACACCTTTTTCCGTGGCTTATGGTTAAGTGATCACCCTGCACGAGGCTTGGCAGACCCGGGGGGTGCACACCACCTCTCGTGACTTACGGTTAAGGACAACCTCTGCGCGGAGCATGGAAGACCCGGGGGGTGTAACCAACTTTCGCGGCTTACGATTATGTGCCACCTCTGCGCGGAGCATGGAAGGCCCGGTTGGCACGACCAACTTTCGCGGCTTACGATTGAATAGTAACCCCCTGCACGGAGCATGGAAGACCCGGGGGGTGCGACCAACTTTCGTGGCTTACGGTTAAAGGATCACCCTGCACGGAGCTTGGTAAACCCGAGGGGTGCACACCTTTTTCCGTGGCTTATGGTTAAGTGATCACCCTGCACGAGGCTTGGCAGACCCGGGGGGTGCACACCACCTCTCGTGACTTACGGTTAAGGACAACCTCTGCGCGGAGCATGGAAGACCCGGGGGGTGTAACCAACTTTCGCGGCTTACGATTATGTGCCACCTCTGCGCGGAGCATGGAAGGCCCGGTTGGCACGACCAACTTTCGCGGCTTACGATTGAAAGAACACCCTGCACGGAGCATGGAGGACCCGGGGGGTGCCACCAACTTTCGTGGCTTACGGTTAAAGCAACCTCTGCGCGGAGCATGGAAAACCCGGGGGGTGCAACCAACTTTCGCGGCTTATGATTAAGTGCTATCTCTGCGCGGAGCATGGAGGGCCCGGGCGGCACAACCAACTTTCGCGGCTTACGATTGACAGGAACACCCTGCACGGAGCATGGAAAACCCGGGGGGTGCGACCAACTTTCGTGGCTTACGGTTAAAGCAACCTCTGCGCGGTGCATGGAAAACCCAGGGGGTGCAACCAACTTTCGCGGCTTATGATTAAGTGCTATCTCTGCGCGGAGCATGGAGGGCCCGGGCGGCACAACCAACTTTCGCGGCTTACGATTGACAGGAACCTCTGTTCTGGTTGAGCATGACCCCTCTGCTCTGGTGGAGCGTAATTCCTCTGGTTTGCCCTAATCCTGCTGAGAAGCAATTTTTGAATTTAAAAATTGGGACCTACGGGTATACACCCTACTCCCCCCTCTGGTGACATGTGCAATACTCTGTTATGAACATGTTGGCCCAATTATTTCTTACTCCCTTCTCCGGCCCATAAGCTCATGCGGGCCCATTACCCCTTAGCCCATTTCTTAAGCCCGGTATCGCCTCTATATATATCCTCGTCCGATCCTTTAAACCCTGGATCTGCTGATGTTTCGCCTCCCTAGATCAGTTGTAAGGCACTCAAGTAAGGGAATTTCCCCTCTAAACACTCACATCCCTGAGGGCTTCCGCCTTTTCCCCTGTGCTTCTGGTGTAGATCTCTAACTTTGTGGTTGTAACGAGTGGAGTTCCCTTGCTTGAGTGTTTTGTAACCAGGCTCCTCAGATCTAGACGTTGATTTCCCAGATCTGGGCGTTGGGTTTCCGGATCTGAGCGTTGGTTCCTCAGATCTGGCCTTTGGTTTGTTCCTCCTCCGTATTCTTTCTTTTTGGCATTTTGACTTGTTGTTTTTCTTGGTATTCTGCATACACAGGGTAGAGTTGGAGTAGATCTGAAAGGTGAGCGTGTCCCAGCCACGAAGAAGAACTCGCAGTGTTGGATCGTGGAAAGAGAGACGTCCATCCCTGATGCTTGTTTTCCCTTTGGCCTGCTAAGAAGCAGTTTTTGTATTTATTTCTCCCTTGTCCTGCTAAGAAGCAGTTTGCATTTTGAATTTAAAAATTGAGGATTATGGGTATACACCCTACTCCCCCCTCTGGTGACATGTGCAGTGCTCTGCACGAACATGTTAGGTAGCATATGTAATGTAAGAAAACAAAAATTGAAATAAACAAACACAACACCAGGGAATTCCCTAGAACCACATATCTGTTTTATTGATATTATGGCCCCGGACCTCGTTAAAACCCCTGTGGGGAAAAAGAGTATCCGGTCTACAAGTGATTACTCCTGCTAAGAAGCAGTTATACATAGAACTTTTTGAGTGTGTTTATATTCCATGGTCTGGGTAGAGCTCTGCCGTCTGAATCCGACAATATGTACGCACCGCCTCCCAAAACCTCTGTGACGATGTATGGCCCTTCCCAATTGGCTTCGAACTTACCCACCGCCTTTAATGCATCAGCTCGCTTGAGAACCAAATCTCCCTTCGACAATTTCCTCACTCTGACCCGTTTGTCATATCCCGCCTTGATGATGCCTTTGTACTTGGCCGCTCTGATACGGGCTTCCTCCCTCTGTGCTTCCACCAAGTCCAGCTCTGCTCGGCGGAGCTCCTCATTGTGCTCAGTGTCATACGTGGTAATCCGGTATGACTCTAGTCGTGCCTCTGCTGGTATCACCGCATTGGATCCATACACCAGCGTGAATGGTGCCTCCCCTGTCGCCGTTTTTGGACTGGTTCGATGAGCCCAGAGGACGGTGTCCAACTCTTCTACCCACTTCCCTCTGCTCTGAGTTAGCCTCTTCTTGATTCCCTCACATATGGTCCTATTAGCCAATTCTACTTGTCCATTTGCCTGTGGATGAGCCACCGAGACAAAACGCTGTGTGATATCCATTCGGTCGCAGAAATCCGCGATCCTTTGCCCCGTGAACTGAGTCCCGTTATCAGACACGATGATGCGTGGCACTCCGAATCTGCAACAGATATTCCTCCAGATAAAACGTTCCACTGTAACTTCATCGATCTTGTTCACGGCCTCAGCTTCGACCCATTTGGAAAAATAGTCCACTGCCACAATGAGAAAGCATTTCCCTCCAGGTGCTGTAGGTAACTTCCCGACTATATCAATGCCCCATTTATCGAACGGACAAGCAGCGTACATTACACCCATGGGCTCCCCTGGTATGTTGATTTTCCCGGCATGCCGCTGGCAAGCTTCACACTTGCGGACAAACTCTCTGGCTTCCTGGTTGATGTGGGGCCAATAAAAACCTGCCCGAATTATCTTGCGTACAAGGTCTCGAAATCCGGTATGCCCGCCGCAGCAACCTGCATGAATCTCTTTCAGAGCAAAGTTAGCTTCCTCTGGCGATAAACATTTTAGCAGAGGTTGAGTAAAAGATCTTTTGAAGAGTTGATCATTGATTAGGCAGTAATTTTCATAGCGAGCCCTCTGGTTGGACTCTCTGCTTAGTCGTTCCCCTGTCTTCAGAAAGTGTATAATCGGAGCCCGCCAATCATCTCTGATCTCCACCGAGAATACCTGCGAAGTTTCCATCTCTCTGGTGTCACAAAGTAGAATGATCTCGTCGCTCCAAGTTTGCTCAACTGCGCTAGCCATGCGCGCCAGTAGGTCGGCCTTCGTGTTTTCTTCCCGAGAAATCTGTTCGAGCTTGAACTCCATGAATTTTTCTTTCATTTCGCTAATTTTGGTATGGTACGCCTTCATCCTCTGATCCTTGACACTGTAACCTCCCGAAAACTGTTGTGCAACCAGCTGGGAGTCTGTCTTTATAATAACGCACTCAGCTTTAAGCTCTGATAGGATATGAGCCCCTCTGACCACGGCCTCATACTCCGCCTCATTGTTAGATAACCGACAGGTGAATTTGATGGCGAACTGGTATGTCCCATAACCTGGCGAAGTAATATAAACCCCAATTCCGCACCCCTCTTTTGTCACTGACCCATCCACATAAGCCACCCAGAACTCTGGTATGGGACGACGAGTTGTTTCTTGTATGAAGTCTGCCAATGCCTGCGCCTTGATCGCCGTTCGTGGCTCGTTCTCTACATCATATTCCCCTAGTTCCACAGCCCATTTGACCATTCTTCCCGACAAATCCGCGCGCCCCAAAACTTGTTTAAAAGGTAAAGACGTGCGTACCACCACTCGATGTGAAAGGAAATAAGGCCTCAGCTTTCTTGCCGTGATCATGACCGCCAGAGCCGCCTTCTCGATCTCTGTGTAGTTGAGCTCAGGGCCCTGAATAATTCTGCTGACAAAATAAATAGGTCTCTGATGACTTCCTTCCTCTCTGATTAGCACAGAGCTGATTGACTCCTCCCCCATAGCTATGTATAAATACAATGTTTCTCCCAGAACCGGCTTGGTCAGGGTTGGGAGTTTCGCTAGGTATACTTTAAGATCCTCAAATGCCGCGCGGCATTCTTCTGTCCACAAAAACTTTGTTCCCTTCCTCAGTACTTTGAAAAACGGCATGCTCCGTTCTGCCGATCTCGATATAAACCTGCTTAGGGCAGTGATACGCCCGTTCAGAGTCTGCACCTCCTTGATTCCTCTAGGCGGTGTCATTTCCAAAATAGCTTTGACCTTGTCGGCGTTGACCTCAATCCCTGCTGGTGTGACTTTATACCCCAAGAATTTCCCTGTTGTGACCCCAAAAGTGCACTTGGCTGGGTTCAACATGAGTCTGTGATCTCTGACTACTGTGAAAATTTCTTCCAGATCCGCCACATGGTCCTCTGCCCTGTTACTCCGTACGAGCATATCGTCTACGTATACTGAGATATTCTTAGCAAGCTGTTCTTTGAAAATTTTCTCCATCATCCGCTGATATGTGGCTCCTGCATTTTTCAGACCGAACGGCATACTCTTCCACCCATATACGCCACAACAGACGGCAAAGGCCGTTTTGGCGATGTCTCCCCTGTTCATCTTTACCTGATGATACCCTTGGTACGCATCCATCATGGATAATAAGGCACATCCTGAAGTGGAGTCCACCAATTGGTCAATCCTCGGCAGAGGATAGTGGTCCTTCGGACAAGCGGCGTTTAAATCTCGGAAGTCCACACACATCCTCCAGGTGTTTGTCTTCTTGGGTACCATCACTGCGTTTGAGATCCACTCTGGGTATTGCACTTCCACAATATGCCCAGCTTTCAATAGTTCATAGACCTGCTCTCTGATGGCAGCGTCCTTTTCAGCCCCAAAATTCCTTGTCCGTTGTTTTACTGGCTTGACCTTAGGGTCCACGTTGAGGCAATGCTCCGCCAACCCTCTATCGATTCTCTTCAAATCTGCGGTGTTGAAAGCGAACACATCCGCATTTCGCCGGAGACAACCAATGAGCTCTTCTCTGACTTGATCACTCATGGCCGATCCAATCTTAGTCTGGAAGCCCTCTTTCCCTGGAAATAACTCTATCATATTGCAGACATCGCTAGTGGACACCAGCGCGGTTTTCTCTGTGGAGTCTCTGTCTTTTAATAAATCCGCCAACTCTTGGCGCTCCTCTGCTGGGGCATGCACCTCGCCCACCTTCCCCCTCTTCCGGGCGTTCGCCCCCTCTGTCCATCTTTCCCTTTTCTGCCCTGCTGACTGCGTGAGCATTTGCACGTGGCATGCTTTTGATGTCGTCTGATCGCCACAAACTTCTCCCACTCTTCCACCCTCGATTGGAAACTTCATTTTTAGGTGAAACAAAGAGATAACCGCCTTGAACGCCGTCAAGGCGGGCCGGCCGAGTATGACATTGTACGAGGGTTTGGGCATATCCACCACTAAGAAACGTACCATCCTTGTTTTGTTGCCCGCCACTGTACTGCCAAGGATCAACGGCAGCTCTACATACCCTAGGGGCATGACCATCTCTCCTCCAAACCCAAACAGAGGAGCATTTGTCGGCTCAACATGAGCGTTAATTCCCATATTTTGGAGACATTCCTTGTACAAGATGTTTACAGCGCTGCCCGAATCCACGAAAATACGGTGAATAATGCAGCCGGCGATGTCTGCCGTGATGACCAGCGCATCATCATGTGGATACATTAATGTGCGTATATCCTCTGCTCCAAAAGTGATTGCCGGCTCCTCTGCCGCGCTGGTGACTTCCATGACCCGTTTAGGATAATACCCTGCTTTGACTGCTCTGACGACTTGCTTTTTAGCCCTATTTGACGTGGGCATCCCGTTTTCCCCACAAATCATGTGAACTTCCCTTCTATATGGGGGGGGGAGGAAGATTTTGTCTATCTGCCCCTTCTCTGCGATTATCCTGGTTATCATCGAGCCTGCGATCTCTGTTGTTGTTCCCCTGCTCTCGTCGCTGATCCCGGTTATTTCTTTGATCCCTCTGATCTCGCTGATCTCTCTGATCCCGCTGATCCCTCTGATCAGTCCTCCTCTGACCTTCATTTCCCCTGTCAATGAAGTGGTCGAGACACCCCTGGCGCACCAATAACTCCAATTGGTGCTTAAGATGTCCACAATATTTCGTGTAATGCCCGAAGGAATTGTGATATTCACACAACTTATTGTTAGGCCCTTCCTGCGGCGGCCCAGTCCGGTAGGTCCCTGGTGCCCTAAAGAACGGCTGATCCTTTATTAGATGAAAAATTTCTTCTTGTGGTTTAATCAAGGGCGTGTATTCGGTAAACCGCGTTACTTCATTCACTGTGCGCTGTTGATTAGATGGCATTCCTCCCTGGGGTGGGAGTATCCTAGGAGGCAACCCTCTGAATGGGGCCCTATCTTGCTGTCTTTGTCGTTCGGGTGCTTCCTCAGCTTTCTTGACTCTGTGTTTCTCATTTTCCACCTTCCTCGCCATTTTGGCGTCCTCCAACTGTAGATACCCCGGCAGCCTTGCCATGATGTCATCAAAATCCCTTGCTGGTCGAATTTGTAATTCGTCAAAAAAGATTCCTGGCCTGAGTCCTCTGACATAGGCGCAGTTTTTAATTTGCGATTCTGCCTCTGGCACCTCCAGAGCAGCAAGATTAAACCTTGCTGTGTACTCCCGAAGCGTTTCTCCTTGCTCCTGCTTAATATCCATCAGCGAAAGGGCTGATTTCCCTACCCTCCGTGAGCTCGCGAACTGACGCAAAAAACGAGTCTGTAATTCTTCGAAAGAGTGAATGGAATTTGGGGGCAGCGTCCCAAACCATAACTGGGCTGGTCCAGTAAGGGTAGTGGAGAAGATCCGGCACTTGATGCCCTCCGTGTACATGTGCAACGTAACCAACCCTTCAAACCGATTGAGGTGTACCTCCGGATCGGTAGTGCCATCGTAATCCAGTGAGATGGGCTTGTAGCTTCTAGGTAAGGCATCTGCCAAAATATCGTCCGAGAAAGGACTGCGGTTGTGGATCGGGTGGAACCTCGATGTCTTAGCTCTCTTGTCCCCCTTATGCCTCCCCTGTTCCCTTCTGTCCCTGGGTACTTCATGAGCGTGGCGCTTGTGGACTCTATATTCATGTCTACCAGAGGAATACTCCGGCTCTCTTTCCTCTGATCTCTCTGTGTAGCGCGATTTTTCCGATCGATGGGACTTCTCCATCCGGTGCGATTTTCCTGACCTTTGTTCCCTGTCCTCCCTTCGGGATTTCTCCCTCAGTGATTCCTCCAGATCCTGGAGTTGATGTTTTAGCTGAGACACTTGGTTTTTTAGCCGAGCTTTCTCCCTCGGTCTCTCTTCCTCGAACACCAAAGAGACGGATTGACTATCAGACTCGTCAACCCTCTCCTTTCTCACCACACTGTTAAGTCTGACCCGGCTCCCCTCTGGTCTTCTTTCCACTTCCCTGTCAGCAGGGTCCCCTTGCACTTCCAGAGGCATCGCAGCTTGTTTGTTGATTGCTAAAGTGTTTACCTCCTGAGCAGCGGGAGGTGGGGCCTCAACGCCCTGCAGAGTAGCCGTTCCCCCCAGTGGAGCTACAGTGGGAACAGCGGACAACATGGGAGTTCCTAGTGCCTGACGCACAGCGGAGTAGTGAAGCAGCGCCATCATCTGTTCCATCGATCCAAACGTGATTTGTCCCGCTCCAGACGCGGGAGTTAAGCATGGCATGTCAGATCCTGGAGTCACCAGAGCAGATCTCTGGAGGCTTGCATTCAACCCAGTCAACGGAGTGGCGGGGATAGCCTGAAACCCTGGTGGGGCAGTGAAGGTAGCATTGCCCTGGAGGCCCGGGAACAATGAAGGTGGCATCTCAGTGGTGAGAGCAGCGGAGTCGAACTCCCTTTCTAGGTTGCGGTGTGCATCTGATGATCCCATGGTACCTACACATAAACAGAGTGAGAAACCATTCTAACGACGAAAGAATAAACCCCTATTTACCGATTGGAGTCCCAATGTAAGAAATCCAATAAGAAATCCCGGCTTCCGGTGCAGAGACCGTTAAAAAATTCCCTTCCAAGTAATTCTACACTCGGGGAAATAAACCCAGAGTATAGATTGAGGAAACGGGGCCCTCAATAAAACTTCCACAGACGCAAAATACCCAGGGATAAATACAAGCAGAGCTACCACCAGAAGATATGTTAGCACGATTGCATTAAACATAATAAGAAAAGGAATTATGTAAGAGACGAAGCTAATAATTTCGAAGATTAGTCAAGGAAAACATGGAGAAGCATGAATAATCGTTTCCCATAAGTGAAGATCATTCACAAAACAACAATATGGATCTCACCATAATTAAGACAAAGTGTTTAATCATCATATTATTGAGGTAAAACTCTTGTGTCAACGACAATAAACACTCTCGACATCGACGATTAACCACAAAAACCCATAAATCCACAACAAAGAACTCCAATACATCAGGATCAAAGCATAACCTCCCAATTCAATCACCGAAATCGAAGATTAACCACGAAAATCATGGAAAACGCCCATAAACCCCCTCCCTTAAACGAAAAGCATCTATAAACCCCCAGCACAAAGCCAACATAACAAAAACAGGGCAGCAACTCCGATCCAACGGTATAGAACGAAGATTTGTCATTCAGGCAAATGAAGTAACGGTAATTATCAACCTTAAACGAAGAAGACCCACAGATTTAACCACACGAGCCCAAGCACAACGAAGACTAACCATAGAAACCATGGAAACACTGATAAACATCCTTCTTAAATGAAAAATACCAGTAAATTAACAGTATCAGCCTCATCATAACGGAAACAAAACACCATTCCCCGATCCACCGATACAACACGAGGATTAACCATAAAAACATGGAAAATACTGATAAGCACCATCCGCGAACGACAAACACTCACAGATCAACTACGCAAGCCCAATCATAACCAAAATGGAGTGCTAACTAACACTCTATCGCTGCAAACCCACAAATCCCCAACACAGAGCCAATCATTAAGCAAAAACAGAGCTAAAATTCCATAATTCACCGATAAAACCGTTAGATCTACGAATAATCTCTCCATTCTCCAAAGGAAACTCACATTTGCCCATAATTACCCCGATCCACAGTGAAGAAACGTAAATTTTCCCTAATTCATAATTTATAACCGTCGCCACCTTTTCCCCATGCACAAAAACACAATTGAACGTAGATCTCCCGAACTTGTAAGTAAATTTGCACGAAAACATAAAAACTGCTCTACAATAACTTGAAACCTCTGAATGATGGCGTAATTGGGACCTACGCATGCAAATCCGGCGACGATTCCGGATCTGCATACGCAGGGGGTGGAATTCTCACGCCTTAGCCCATTTTTTCCCACAGACGGCGCCAGTTGGTGTTTACGGAACCAACACCTAAATCTATGAAAGGAAACGTAAAATTCTACCTAGTCGAGAAGGCTGGAAAGAGTAAAAAGAGTTGATCGGGAACCTTGCTCAAGAGAGAAAACAACTGCAGTATTCGAAAATATGAGATAGCGTAAGAAATAATACACGAGTTCGGACCCTATTTATAGATTTACAAGCGGAGGGGTAAAATAGTAAAAACATCTTCGGTGCATGCGTCCTGCGTGGTGGAAGGGTACGTTGGTAATTTCGATAATACGCGGGAGACCTTCCCGCGCGTTTATTGGCTCCTCTGATGGAAATGTCTTCTCTGGCGAAGGCGTCTTCTCTGGTGATATTGACATCTCTGACATGAGGGACTCCTCTGGTAAACACGTCTTCTCTGGCAAGGGCGTCTCCTCTGGCGGTAGTGACTTCTCTGATGGAGTTGACTTTTCTGATGACGATGACCTCCCTGACGATGGTGACCTTTCCGGCGCGGATGATTTCTCTGGAGGAGAGGGCACCTCTGTCAAGAATGACTTCTCTGGTGCGGATGACTCCTCTGGCAAGAATCATTCCTCTGATGGATGAAATCCTTCTGGTATAAATGGTTCTTCTGACCCATACGGCTCCTCTGATGAGAGTGGTTCCTCTGATTTGTACTCTCTCCCTACTCTGCATATATTGCTCCTCACCAGAAACGTAACTATATTATATGTCTGCAGTTGGAACCAGTAATTAAAAAAAATAAAAAAAAGAATAAATTAGATAGTAGCACCAATGACTTAAACTTTAAAAGTTTGAATAAATTATTAAATTTGCAATTACTTCATAATCTATCGAAAATTTCATACACCACGTTAGTTGTTGCGTCTTGCGTATGACCTCTTTTTTAGTGACTTTTGAGATTGCCGTGTAGAGTTGCCCATAACTAAAAATAGGTTTCGACATGTATAATCCTACATTTGAAAGAGATTATCCATGACTTTTATTTATTGTCGACATAGCAAAACAAACACTCATATTGAAAACTTCTTGCGCGCATTTTTTTCTTGAAATGAGTATGCCTTCACTTACGTGTTCCCCAAGTTAAGTTACTATAAGCCTGGTACCATTGCAAAGCTTATTAGATTGATCATATTTTTGAGAAGCGTGATTATGCATTTCGCTTTCAATGTAATCTCATGACTGGACAATGCTAAACACTTGATCGTGTCGAGATATTCAACTGAGAATACTGTTGATCGAGGTCAATTTGTCTATCTTCTTTGCAAATGCTGTCTGAACTTAAGTAAACCCTTTCTTTGGTAGACATTAGAGACATGACATAATTATTTATCGTATCAACTATCTCATTAGGGGCTAATATAGCTCTATTCTTAAACATTTCTGTATCAAATGCTTATTAATTACGTTATGGGTATAAATAATTTTTTCTTGATTTGTGAAATATTAATATAATGAATTTTAGATATTTCATAATTTTTAGATACATACTGATTTTTAAATATTTAATGGCTTTTGTATATGGAAACTGATTAAAATTTAGAAAAAAAATGAATGAGAACTGAGGAAAATTAGAATGGAGTGTTATACGACGTCACATAGGATAGAATTTATTTTGTTGGAATATTAATATAATGATTTTTAGATATTTAATGATTTTTATATATGAAAATTGATAATAAAAAAATTAGAAAAAAATAAGAATGAATGAGAATTGAGGAAAATTAGAATGGAGTGGTTGAAGGAATAAATGTTAACAATTGAATTTAACAATTTAGGATGTGGTTCTAGAGAGAACTACATTATTTGTGAGAACGTGAGAACCATCAAATCTAATGCATCCACTGTAAAAATTAATGCATTCGCTATTAAAATTAATGCACTAAAAAAATTATAAAAAATTGCTCCCTTCAGGATTCGAACCCAGGATCTGCATTCATCCAATAAGATGATGCATCCACCGTAGATCTTGATGATCGAATGGCTGAAAATGGTTTTTCGTTCTTCTTTTATTTAGTGGTTCTTCGTTCATCAAAATGATAGACTTATTCGTTATTTTTCACGCATTCTCCATTCTCGGAATATTTAGCATTCTCGATGGATCTTCTCCCTATATATATGGTAGTTCAAATAAAAACCATTTTATTGTAAGAACTTAGTACTAATTAGTTTTTCATCTTAACGGCGACATGATTAAATCCTATTTCAAAGGTTGTTTTTTCGTAGATTTAATAATTAAGGATACTTATCTAATTTCGCACTTTGAGATCAACTTTGTTGTGATTTTTAAGGGATCTATAGTCTTTTTCAATAGTAGTTTTTTATTCCTAATATACAGTAGGTATTAGAGGCAAATTAAAATATAATAAATTTTAAATCATGTCCATTAAAGTATTATTGATTAAGGGTATAGATTAGTTCTACATTATTATCTTAAGGGTGGTTTTTATTTTAACCCAATTAAAGTATTATTTTTTAGGGAATATAAATAGAATTAATAACATCAAAGTCATATGTATTAAAGTAATCAAGTACGTTTTTAAATTGAAATTGGAGAGTTGGATATCATAAAGTATAATATTACAATAATCATTACAACCTCAAAATTACAAATATATGTATTTTCTATTTTCGTGTATGGATATAAATAAAATTTTATTGATAAGTGGAATACTAATATAAAGATTTTTAGATATTTAATAGTTTTTAGATATTTATTGGTTTTTGGATATGGAATTTGATTAAAAAATAAAAATGAATGAGAATTGAGAAAAATTATAATGGAGTGATTGTACGACGCCACGTATGATAGAATTTATTTTGTTGGAATATTTATATAATGATTTTTTAGATATTTAGTTTTTAAATATATCATGATTTTTAAATTTTTAATGGTTTTTAGATATAGAAATTGATTAAAATTTAGAAAAAAAAATAAGAATGAATTAGAATTGAGAAAAATTAGAATGGAGTGATAATAAGATGTCACGTAGAATAGGATTTATTTTGCTTTAATATATATATATATATATATATATATATATATATATATATATATAGATTTGGTAATAAGGTCAAATTTATTAGGCCCCGATTACTAAGAATTAACGTCCATTAAAGTATTATTGATTAAGGGTATAGATTAGTTCTACATTCTTATCTTAAGGGTGGTTTTTATTTTAACCCAATTAAAGTATTATATACGTTGGAACCTGAATTGGTCTGCCCATGAGGTCGAAAATAATTTTTTAGGGAATATAAATAGAATTAATAACATCAAAGTCATATATATTAAAGTAATCAAGTACGTTTTTAAATTGAAATTGGAGAGTTGGATATCATAAAGTATAATATTACAGTAATCATTACAACCTCAAAATTACAAATATATGTATTTTCTATTTTTCGTATATGGATATAAATAAATTTTTATTGATAAGTGGAATACTAATATACAGATTTTTAGATATTTAATAGTTTTTAGATATATAATGATTTTTAGATATTTATTGGTTTTTGGATATAGAATTTGATTAAAAAATAAAAAATAAAAAATAAAAATGAATGAGAATTGAGAAAAATTAGAATTGAGTGATTGTACGACGTCACGTAGAATAGAATTTATTTTGCTGGAATATTTATATAATGATTTTTTAGATATTTAATTTTTAAATATATCATGATTTTTAGATTTTTAATGGTTTTTAGATATAGAAATTGATTAAAATTTAGAAAAAAAAAATAAGAATGAATGAGAATTGTGGAAAATTAGAATGAAGTGATTATAAGATGCCACGTAGGATAAGATTTATTTTGCTTTAATATATATATATATATATATATATATATATAATATTAAAGGTTTATTTGTAAACTATATTTTTTTCTTTTTTTATATATTTTTTATTTTATTTCTTTTTGAAATTGTGAAATTCAAGTAATTATAAAATATTTAATATGCTTATCAAATTAAAAATTACGGTAAGAGCTTTAATTTAATTTTTTTATTTTTCTAATATTCAACTCAAATATATTAAGTTAAAATTAATTTTTTACTACATTTATAAATATGGTAATTTAGTTGGTATCAATTTTATAAATATAAAATTATAAAAACGTTTTAGTTGCATTGCATGGGTGCAAGTGCTAGTATTTTCTAAAGCCCAAATTATTAACTTTATATCAAAAATGTCTTGCATCCATTTCCTGATCATCAGAATCGTGATGTGACTCGCTGGATACTACCGTGTAATATTTTTATAGGTAAAAGAGCGGGGTATTTCCATCTACAACACTTAATTTAGGCTACAATTTATTAAAATTATGTTTGTGGAAAACTATTTATTTTCATGATTCTGTATGGCTACTCTAGAAACCACCTCAAATTAATATTGTATATAAGTTGCTACTTTAATACTTGTAATGAGTACACAAGTGAGTGAACACTAAGCCCACCTCATCATGGTAAGAGTCGCAACTGATCCAAGTTAGAAAACTTGTCTCATCTTTGAGCTAACCTTAATCATCGTTGGACTCAACTTATATATCTGTTTGGATTATTGATTTCTCATTGTTCAATTGGAGGTGATCCAACTCATTAGGCTCATTTGTGCACATGCGGAGGACCCCTGGTCTTCTTAACAACTACAAGAGTAACTAGAATTTGTGAGAGATGTGGGCTATGGTCAGCTAATGTCTTCCCATTGATGGGGAGCATTGATTCAAGCAGGCTCCCCATGTAGTGGATTATGCCCATAAATAAGACAATAGCTACATCTAAAAATTTGCACTCGTATTAAAAGTTCGTCAAATTAAGCTCAGTTTTCACCTTTATCCAGTTCACTGGAGCTCGTTGAGAATTTGGCACTCATATCATAAGTTCGTTGAAGCTACGTTTTCGTTTTTATCCTGATTTTCTGAGCTTGTTGGTATCTGCAATAGTGCTATCCATGACGAAGCCATTTTATCTATGGACTATGTGCAATCATGTACTGAGAGCATAATCAAGGTGTATCTCATCTTACGGATATATGACTCCTCGATTCTACTGTTGTATTTTTTTGTTTGATTCATTTATGTAATTTTAATTATGTTTATTTCTAGGGTAAATTTTGTTCTAAAACATGTCATTTACATTTTTGGCCGAAATTTGTCATCGTGAAAACTTCTAAAAATAAAATGATTTATTGTATATTATGAAACAAGAATAAAAAATTGTGGGAAAAATCAAAATCTATATAATATATAAAGGATGAGTTTTTTTCCCTCCAATTTTCTCTCTCTTCTTTCACTATTTTTCTCTCCATTTTTTTTCCTTTATTTTTTAAGCATTATCAAATTTAATTCATGAAAAAATACTTAATATATTATAAAAAAGGGTAAATATCAATTTAAACCCTAAACTATTTCCGCACTATCAATTATATCCTAAACTATTGAAAATAATTTTTTAAACCTTAAACTATGAACTTTGTATCAATTATACCCCGTGTCCATTTTTCAGGCCCGGAAAGTTGACGTGGCTTGCCGGTTTGCCACGGTGTATTTTGTAAAAAAATAATTAGATTGACGTGGCTTTAAAAATTAGAAGAAAAATTACACGTTGATTTCCTTTATTATTATTTGCACCCAAAAGAAACAAAACAACAACACATTCATTCCCTAAAATTAAAAGACGCTCCTGCGCAAATTAACAAAACAACAACATATCTATTCTAAAAAATATAAACGTGTTGCCGCCCTAGAATCAAGAAGAAGTATATCTCCAATTCAAGAACCCTACGACTAAGTACAAAATTTCACTCCAATTCCAAGATTCGCCTGAATCTTCGATTACAAGAAAAGTTACAATATCACGTGACATACATTATCGGTGAGTGGCGATTATCATTCATGATTCTAAAGTGTTCTTTTTGTGTCTTTTTTCACTAGTCCTTGTTTATATTGTAGTGGCCCTTGCATTAAATTGTATTATATTACTTTTGTATGTTTTGTATTGTAGTGGTTGTCGTATCCTACCTTAAATTTGTGGGTTGTTGTTTGGCAGCACATGCAGCATGGATATGCCTTATTTAATTGCGATAAGAATTCACTTTGGTGGAAAGTTTGAGGGGGAAAGAAGATACATAGGAGGTGAAGTTGATGTTCTAGAGGAATGTGATTGGTATTCTTGGCAATTTTCTGAATTATTTAATTCATATATTGATCGTGGGTGTAGTGATGTTCAAAAATTTGCTTTTAGAGTAAAGAACACTGATGAATTGATGTTCTTTAAAGACGATACTGAATTTCGAACGAGAATATATAATTGTGTGGATGTGGAAAATGAGAAGTTGGATGTTTATGTTGGGGATGTTGAACTTGAGAATGAGGATGAAGGTTATGTTGGGCTGACAGAGGGTTTGGAAACTTATGTAGAGGATGATTTGGAAGCTGATGATCAGGATTATGTACTATCATCAGATGAGACAGATGAGGTAGATGCAACAGATGATGCAGATGAGACAAATGAGATGTCTGATGACTCATTACTTGAAAATGATGACGTTGAAGCGGTTGGGAAGATGGACAACCAGCTGCAATATGATAAGGATTGTGACCATAAGCGTCTGAAACTACAACTTGGAATGCAGTTTAAAGATGTGGAAGAATGTAAATCTGCAGTTAAGTTGTGGGCAATTATGAATGGTTACAATATCAGATGGGTGAAATCTGAATTTGATAGAGTAAAAGCTATTTGTGAAAAAGAATGTCCTTGGAAGTTGTACGCTAGCACTTTAACACGTGAACCAACATGTGTTATCAAGACATATGTTGGTGAACATGATTGTGTAAGGCCTCTTCACAATAGACAGGCTACTTCAGGATGGATTGCAGAACAAATGTTTGAGCATATAAAGAGTAATCCTTTGATGAGAGCGCAAGAAATACAACTGCTGCTTCGGAAGAAATACAATACTCGAGTGGAACTTTTGCAATGCTATAGGGCCAAGGACACAGCTTTGAAAAAGTTACGAGGAACCCTTGAAGAACATTATGCTAAGCTCAGATCCTATATTTCAGAATTGCAAAAAAGAGACACAGATGGCAATTTCTGTGTCAAAACATATTTGGATAACGCCGAAAAGCCAGTATTTCAGCGAGTATACATAGGTTTCTCTGCACTTCGTAAAGGATTTTTCATTGGATGCAGAAAGTTTCTATCATTCGATGCTTGTTTTCTTAAAACTACAGTTGGAGGGGCCTTACTTGCTGCAGTATCAAAGGATTGCTGCAGTTTCACATCATAAAGTCATTACCACTTATCTTTATTTTTTTTTCAATTTCGTGGCCTCAATCCTCAATGTGTTAGAAGTTTTGTATCATATTTTTGGAACAAATCTGCCTTATATTCCCATATTATTGATGATGGTGGTTGGACAAGTCAGTAGTGAATATATAGATTTGATTGGTATACTTTAATTGGCTAACTTTATTTGTTGTTTCATTGAGGCATTTGATCGAGCAAGTGGTGTGCATAGGTTAAAGCACACACAAAAAAAAATTACCAACTCCAACAATTTCAACTTCAATACACATAAACAGAATTAAGAATAGTACCAACTCCAAGAATTTCAACTCCAATACACTGATTTTCTTCACACGAAAAAAATTAATACCAACTCCAATACATATAATCATAATTAAGAATAGCCACACGATACTATAAGTTCTCTTGAAATCGAAGATTCAGGCGAATATTGGATTGGAGTGAAATTCCATTCTCAATTGTAGAGTTCTTAAAATTGAGGATGTGTTTCTCTCAAAAACTAAAAAAAAAAGAAGAGATGCGTTCTTCTTCTAAATTCTTGCGCAGGAGCGTGTCTTTTAATTTTAGGGAATGAATGTGTTGTTGTTTTGTTTCTAAATCAACGTGTAATTTTTCTTCTAATTTTTAAAGCCACGTCAATCTAATTTTTTTTTTTACAAAATACACCGTGGCAAACCGGCAAGCCACGTCAACTTTCCGGGCCTGAAAAATGGACACGGGGTATAATTGATACAAAGTTCATAGTTTAAGGTTTAAAAAATTATTTTCAATAGTTCAGGATATAATTGATAGTGCGGAAATAGTTTAGGGTTTAAATTGATATTTACCCAAAAAATATAAAAAATCATCAAAATGGAGTTAAAATGAATAAATTATGAAAAAAGTAAAAAAAAAAAATCTCTCTTCATTAACATTTTACAACTTTTTATTTATATTTATGTATGAAAATATTAATTTATTTATTATGACACTTAATACTCTATAATAATAATAATAATGGGTTTTCCGTAAAAGGGTTTTAATAAGGTTCGGCCCTTAGTCTGTTTTTTTTGTGCTTTCAAGGGTTTTTCTTAGGTTTTCTTTTTCTTTTTATATTTGATTGCATTTTAATAATTATCAAATAATTTAAATTTATTTAATAACTATAATTATCATTATACTTTATACAAAGTTGAAAATATACGTTTCTAATTCAAGATTTTATTGTCCTGTATGTGAAGCCGGAGTCCCTGAAACTTTCCTTTTCGCTCTTCCACCTTCTTTGGTTTCGTTTATGTTTTTAGACGAGCACTCTTTTTCCTTTTTGCGGTTTTTTCCTATGGATTTTCTGTAAAAAATATTTTAATGAGTCTCGGCCCTTAGTCTGCTTTTCATGTGCTTTCAAGGGTTTTTAGGTTTTTTCTTTCTTTTTCTCTTTATATATAATCGCATTTTAATAATAATATTTTTTTAATTTTATTTAATATTTTTTATTTATTAAACATATCATTTAATTTTGATGTTCGTCGTGCATCGCACGAATGGACGTTTTAGTGTTACTTATAGACCAATTTTATCCTAATTTTAATTATAATCTTATCTAATTAATCTGTTATATTTATGCTCGAATCGCAAACCCGAGCAAGTGTACTCAATATTTAGCATCTTATTCAAATAAAATTCGACTTCTAATTTTTCACAAAGCCAAGTATGCTGTATGCGTCAGTGAATCACTCAATTTATCTTTCGTCCTCAATTATGTATGGACCTACAAAACACAAATTAATATTGAAATTCTTTCCACATTTGAGCAGAACCGACCATAGAAAAATTAAAGGCATTCATTAAATTTCTTATTTCAAAAGGTAAAAAAAGAAACAGACGAATAAGTATCTTTGTACTAGTTACTCCCTCAGTCCCATTAACAATATCTCAATTATTATATTGGAACATCTCATTAGTTATGTCTCATATTTTTTAGTAAAAATAATTAACTATTTAAAATATTATTAATGGTTGGTCTAATTTGTTTTATACATCAACTCACTTAAAATAATCCTTAAATATCTTTTACAAACTCACTTTATACATAAAATACATTTTTTTTTCGTGCTAAAAAATAATGAAACATTATTGATGAGATAGAGGGAATACAAAATAGGGCAAATAGCTCCAAAATCCACTAATTTGGGAGAATTCTCATTTTTCCCATGACTTTTAAATATTAGCGTAAAATACATAACTTTTGATTGAGTATGATTTTTCCCATAAATTGCACCCCTATCCTAGACAACAAACAAGATTAATCTTTAATAAACAATAATTTTCTACGACAATTCCAACGGCTCCACAAGAAAGGGATGAGACAGTGACTTATCAGTGTTTGTGCACGAATGAGAGTATAAGAAATAAATATAAAATTAGGAGAAAATCAGGGCTGTTAATTAAATCAATGACTAAAACCACGTTGTTTTATCTATTTTATCAAACGACGTCGTTTTCAAGTCAGCAAAAGTATGGCCAAAAGACTTCACCGTGGGAAAAATTAGACTCAAACAAAAATTTATATATTTTACACTAATATTTGAAAGTCATGGAAAAAATGAGAATTTGTCCAAAGTTGGTGGATTTTGGCGCTATTTCCCTACAAAAGAATACTCTCATCCGTCCTAATAGTAGTAATGTTCCACTTTCCTTTTTAGGACGTCTCAATACAAATGCCTTGTTCCCTTTTTGGTAATATATTATCTCCCAATATCTAATATTAAAATAATTTTCATCAATTTATTTTATCTATTTTTAACATATTTCTTAATTTTTGTGCCCAAAAATTATGAGATACTATTATTGGAACGGAGGGAGTAATCCACTGTATCGCCGACCGAATCAGAAACGCTAATGAAAAACTTTATTTACGAAGTTAATTACAGGTAAAAAGAATCAGCATGCGAAAAGGTGAGACAATCAATTAATCTCATTTAAATTGCCATTTTTTTGTTGGACCCATATTCTTTCACTCGAATTAAATTGAGACATTGAACTCAATTTAATTATAATAAATTTTGATCCTTAGGCTAAATGGTAAAACTGCAATTAGTGACATTCAACAAAAATGGATCCCTCCCTAAAGATACAAAAATGGAATTACAAATTGGAAATAATGTATAGTTCGTGTTATTTATGACAATAGTCCCTTAGTTACGTGCTGATTTTAATCAAGAAAAAGTTGAGTTGATGTACAAATGCATAATACACATATGCTTATGCATGCGGTGCGACTGTCACCTCGTTTCTAATTGACCTCATTCAAGTTGACATTACAATGACAAAATAATACTCTAAGGTTGTGTTGTACATAGTAGAATTAAGTCATATTTGAAATAACAATTGGTGTATATTATCTGCAAACAATAAATCTTATATTATGTAATTTATCAAAAAGAAATAGTATCTTATATATTTAGAATTAATCAAAATGCGTGGACTCGTTTTAGAATAAAATAAAAAGTGCAGGAACCTAATTGTAAATATGGTGAAAAATAAAAGAACGCCATGGTTACAAAAGGGGTATGGCTAAAGTTTTTCAATTTTTTAGCCTAAAGTTTTTCCAACATTTTTTGCTGGAAAATGCCTAAAGTTTTTCAATTTTTTGGTTTACCGTTTATGTCATAACTTTTTTTGTTTTTTTTGGTTTTGTTAGAAAATACTATATGAATTGAAAATTGATTTTCAATTATCCCATAAATATGACAATTTCGCCCAATTTTAATCTGAATAAAATAATCCACTAATTAAGAGTTTAAGCAATGTTGTAGATCAACAATAGGACGGAGTATGGCAATTTTGTCCAAATCTAATTTGAATAGTCCCACGATTTGCGATTTTTCTCTGCGACATCAGATCGGATTTGTGCGAAATTGTCCACCGTGAAATGATTCAGAATCAATACTAAATTTATGTATTTTTTATAAAAATAAAAAGTTATGATATAAATTAAAAATTTAATAAAATTTAGGTATTTTTCGACAATAATCCTGTATGAACGGAATATATAATGATCAAATTAACTAAAAATCCCAAATGTTGGAGGGCCCAAAAGTACTTTATTCCTAGCTTACCCATTTTATTGGATGGTATTATGCTTGCAGTTGTTCAGCTATTGTCGATGATGAAAATGCCAGGTAATGCATTATAATTAATTATTTTCATGCGAATGAAGTTTGAATAAAGTATGAGATAAGTAGTGGTGTTTTTTTTTTTTTTGAGGGAAAAGATAAGTAGTGGTGTTAATAATCACTCTCGAATTTTTTTTTACGCGAATAATCACTCTCAATTTTATTATTCCTTTTTCATACGTATTGAGTTGAAATGAAATTACAAAAGAGTCTTGGTTACAACCGATTGCACCTTCACTTAAATCATGATTTGTATCTTAACTTGAATCCATATCATAATCTCAACCGTATAAATAACACTATTTTAGATGCAGGTCAACCCGGTTACAAAGTGCAACTGATTGCACCCAAGTTTTTGTGATTACAAAATTATTATTTAGGACATTGTATCTTAATCTAATGACTCTGAAACCTCGGGTTACATAACCGAAAAGAGTTTTGAAAAATAAAATTACAAATGAGTTTGAGATTGTAATTTTAACGTGATTTTTGAAGTGTGACGAATTAAATCACCACCTTTTCAATTTTTGTAATTTAGTCCTCCCAATTTTTCTTCGATTGCCGGAGTGCTGAATTGAAGCTTCATGGATTAGTAAAGACGACCTCATTTTTAAGAGACCTAAATGACGATGTTTCGTAAAATTTCAATTAAACTTTTTCACAAATTACAAAAGGATTGTATCATGTATCGGCACCTTAATTTTCAATATATAGTAATTTTGTTGCAAACAACGTCGTAAGATGAATATTATATATGTGGCGAACTAATTCACGTAAACTCTAATTCAATAATCCGACAACCAAAAAAAATTGGGGGACGAAATTGCTAAAATTGAGAAGGTAATGATTTAATTTGCCACACTTCAAAAGTCATGTTAAAATTGCAATCTTGAACAAGTTCGTTATTTTATTTGCCAAACCCCAATCCGAAAATATTAGTTTTAATTTCAGTGGTCAATCTTAAAAAAAAGCAACAACGGTCAGTTGTCCATTATTGCACGAATGATCACTTATAACATTTTCTATTTTCGTTTGTTCGTTGCAAATGTATCACGTCTATGTGGAAATGACATCACACAACTCCTTATATTTTTATCCCTTAAAAACATCACAACTAAAAGTAGTAGGACTCTTTTTCAACTCAACACATTATCTACCAAATATTTTTTAAAATTCGCACTGATACATTTATGAAGGACGGAGGGAGTATGACCTTTGAAATATTACATTAATATCAACACGTTTTCAATTGTTACAAAGTTAACATCCTCAACTATTTTTATCATCGAAAAGTTAACATATCGAGTGTAATATTGATCAAATCAAACTTTTCGAGGTCGTGCAATCTCAACTTGGACGCGCCAACTTCGATGAGGCATGCCATACATGTCAATATTCGTGTGATAAAAACAAATTGAAAGTGTTAATTTTACAACAAATTCACATGTAGTGATATTATTGGAGCATTTTGAATAGGGGTGTGCAGAAACCGAATCCGCCAACTAAACTGAGCGATTTTCAATTGGTTTTTTTTGTTGGTTCGATAGGTTGTGGTGATACTCTTTTTGGCGATCAGTTGAGGCACAAAGCAAGAAAGATGTTTCACGAAGTCGTCATATGAATCTGATATATTAAATTTATTTTTTATATATTTTTATTACCTTTTAATTTAATAATTAACCTAATTTCCCCAAATCACCCAACCCTAACTCTTTCACTCTCTCTCGTGACCTAGTCTGCCTCCAGTCAACCGTATCTTCCTACTGTCTGCCAACTCTATTGCGCATCTATCCTTGTTGTGGCGCCTTCATATGGCTCTCCACGGCCCGCTGCGCCCCGATCTGCCTTTGTCCGCCCTGAAATCTATGTCTAATTCCCCACCCACCCAAGCCCAAACCCTACATGTTCTACTCTCATCCTTTCTCCCAAATCCCAAATAGCGCCACACTCAAATTCTTCACCACCAGCTGTCGGCCCCTCCCATGTCACTTCCAAGTCCTCGCTGCGCTTCCCTCTCGCTCATCCTCCGCCATACACTCGCCTTCTCCGCCGCACTACCTTGTTTCTCGAAGTCTGCACCGTCTCGCCTCCTTCGCACCCCTACGCACCTGGCCTCTCCTGTCTGACTCTCCCTCCACTCTTGAATCAGAGAAAAAAATATGTTTTTCATTCATTTAGACGTAGCTTGTAGTACAATTTTTTTATTGAGAGAATAGTTTGTAGTGCATATTAATTGTTAATTTCTTGAGCTACAACTGTTTGGTAATTCGACTAGTTCAGTTCGGTAGGCCGAAAATTGAATTCTCATCGGTTCAGTTTTTGATCAATTTATATGGTAAAATCAGTCAATTTGATTTTTTATTTTAAATCATCGATTTATTCGTTTTTTTGTCGGTCGATTGACCGAACCGACCAATGCACAAGCCTAATTTTAAATGTCATGTTACAATTACCAAATCACATGACAAATTAATTCAAAAACGAAAAAAAGAAAGAAAAAGACAGAAAAATTAAATATAAAACACAAACATTTTCGTTTATGAGAGAAGGTAAAGTGAGTTAGATTTTCTTGGATTTTACCCATACAATTATAGGAAAATGTTAGTTTAAATAAAAATTCCCCATACTTGTTCAGCTGGTTAAAAAATTTCCCCTCTGCCACCACTTTCTATTTCAGAATAAACATAAATCTAAATAATTCCCCTCTGCCACCACTTTCTATTTCGGAATAAATATAAGTGTAAAATTTAAAATTCCAATCAAGCAAGACAAAACTATGAAGCAAGGTAAGACAAAGTGAAAATGGTAAAGGAAAGAGGGTAAAAGGGTAAAACCGTAAAAAATGGGTATCGAAATTGGCGGTCAGATTCATATTGTATGCAAGCGAGGAATATAAGACCCGGAAATGGAATTCGCATGCTCTGCGGGATCCTCCGTACTCCACGACCAGCCAATGGGCTCGCGACACGTGTGACGCGGTACCATTTGCCGTTAGGCGTCGCTTTCTCAGTCGAAGAGAGGGGACAGCACGGCGGCCGCCGCCGTGTTACTGTCGGCTCCGCGCCTTGCTTTTTGGTTTTCGTTTTTCAAGAAAAAGGGAAAATCAATCCTTTTCATCCAATAATATACTAGTTGAATTTTTATTCGTCACATACGAAAAGGTTAAGATTTATATTTATTTATTTACTATGACTTATTATACTCTATAATTATTATTATTATTATTATTATTATTATTATTATTTGACGACGTAGACTTATTAGAGTTAAAATATTAAATCCTAAGCCTCATTCACCCATTCTTGCCATCCGCCTATCCTTGATAGTAATTAGTTGCCGCCCATTTTTACTTTTGATTTTTTACTATACAATGTTGTCACAAACAAATATAGGTGTGATAGTGTGGACATCTTAGGCTTAGAGACTCATAAACTCAATTAATTCATGTCTTAAAATTTTCTTTTCGTGTTTCGATATTTTTAGTTTTATTTCTTAAGTATATTACATTTTCCTTTTTTAAAGGGCCTTATAGATATTTGATTTTAATTATTATTAAGTAGAAAAATGAAAAATGTGTGTAGACTGTAAACCAAATTGCACCAAACCGTGTTAATACAGTTTGATTTTAGCTTTGATATTAATACAATTTGATTTGATTTAATAAAATCACAAAATTTTATTATATTGTTTGGCTTGGTTTTAGTGCCAAACCACACAAATGAAACCGCGAACACCCATGAAAATAAAATATAGGATTTGTTATAAAAATCAATTAATTTTATGCAGTCACATTACAACTAGCAATAAACTAGTCAAATAGAAAAAAGATACATTATTTAATTTATCCTTTAAATAAAAAAGGATCGAGCTATTTTATTGTATTGTCCACATTATGGCTATTTTTTTAGAATTTAATATTTTTACTTTATTTTTTCAAATAAAAAATTGTTACAATATGGACAATACAATAAAATAGTTAAAATATAATTTTTTTTTGAAAAAAAAAATCAAATGATACGGTCGGAATTGAATTACTTTATGTAGTAGGTTAGTTTTATTGATTGGATAAAATGCACCCTAGATAAATTGCCAGTCCTCGTGAATAAATATCAGTGTATTGGGAGGGAGAGGAAAAATACATAAGCTATACACTTTTCTTTGTTGGTTTAACTTAACTGAAGATAAGTCATATCATCCAGCAAATATCATCTAGCTTTTAAGCGACTTGATCAATAGATGACGAGTGAGCTGACTTTGTCCAGTTAATTTATTTAGGGTTAAGTATCAATTTAACCCCTAACGTGTAGGCCCTTATTACGTCTAACACCCAATGACTAGGGGTGTGTCAACTAAGTCCATGAAGTACCTAATTTTCTCCAATTAAGCCATCTGCCCTAACGGAGAGTTAACACCGTTAACTTTTTATATTTTTTTTATTTGTTTATTTTATTGGTGGCGGGACCCACAACTTCTTCTTCACCAAGCTCGCCAGAAGCACGCCGGAAACTTAATCCATCCCTTCATCCTTATCCCCCACAACCGCTCATTCTCTCTCTCTCTACTCCATGATTAACTTAGACAAGCTCTCTCATGAAGCAGCAGCAGCAAAGCTAGCCACACTCACTTCCAACCTCGTAATCACATTTGCAGAACACAACAGAAAGGGTTCCGCCATTCCTCCCCACCAAGTGTTCGACCAAATGACCTTCACCCTATTCTGCTAAAGATTAGTTTTTTACTTCAAATTACAAGAATTCTCCGCTTCAATTCAAATGTGGTGGTAGGGGAAATACAAAATTATATAATGTCTTGGATTCAATTAGCTTTCGGGAACAGAATCAGCGATGTAACCCTCTTCATAATCGTAGTTGTGGCCGTGATTTTCTTCATCTCCGCCCTCATCCACCTTCCCATCCGCTTTCTCGTGAAGCGGAGATTTGCGCAGGCCCGCAGCTGACCCAAAATGCCGGGCTCGGGCGCATTCCAGAGGCAGCTGCAGCAGCTCTTCCACCTCCACGATTCGGGCACGGACCATTCACAAATTGACGTCGCACGAAGGCACCAACCGTCGTCTCTCTCTCTCCCTCCTGAATTTGTTCAGCGTGTTTCCGGTGAGTTTGGTGAAGAAGAAGAAGGTGTGGGTCCCACCACCAACAAAATAAAAAAATTAAAAAAGTTAACGGTGTTAACTCTCTGTTAAGTTAGAGGGCTTAATTGGAGGAAATTAGGTACTTCAGGGGCTTAGTTGACACACCCTTGCCCATAGGGTGCTAAACGTAATAAGGGCCTCCACGTTAGGGGTGAAATTGATACTTAACCCATTTATTTATCATCTAGCTTTTAAGCGACTTGATCATGTGTATATCAATTAGTTAACATACTGACAACAAATTGCTTATCCGTTGCACATATACCTTATTTTGGTACAAAAGTGTAGTGGTTAAGCTACTCGCGTGTTTACTTAGTAAATCTTTTTTAAGTTGTTATCGGTTCAAGCATATTAGTCAGTTGAGTTCAAGTTAGATGACTGAAAGTATGTAATGAATGTGCTAAAGTGATTGTGTGTTGATTGTATGATAATTTAATAATATGCAAAGTAAAGTACATAAAGGAAATGGACACAATGTTTTACGTGGTTAAGAGAACGCCAACGGACTTGGTAAACAATGACACCCCCTATTTTTAGTGAGATCTTAGACACGATCTCGTACGTTTATTTTATCAATTCTATTGCCGATATTGTACCTAGAGGATAATTTTTTTTCTCAGGGTTCGAATCTTGGATGGAGCAAAATATTTTAAATTTCGTTATTTATCAATATATACTGCATTGTTCATCAGTATATATTGCCTTGTTCATCAGTATATATGTCTTATTCATTACAAATTTTTTAAATTTCGTTATTCATTATTATGTACTGTCTTGTTCATCAGTATATATGTCTTATTCATTGAAAAATAAGGGTCTCAGTGTCTAACAAAAAATAAGGGTTTCATTGGAGCGCACTCATAATATATATATATATATATATATATATATATATATTAAAAAAACTCAAAATTTGGGAGGGGGCTTCAGTCCCCCTAGATCTGCACCTGGCTGAGGTATTAAGTATGCTGACGTCACTTCTCAGCTGACTTTCTTTCTTGATCTTATCACTCAACACGCTTGTTAATCAATAGACTTGACTTCATGCACCGTCAGACTTGAGTTGTAATTTAATACACTTCTTTAATTATGATAGGCTTAAAATCTCTGATTGTGTGATTCCCCCTAGGTGATACTTTAAAAAATAAAAAGCATGTTCCCTAACAAGTGAGATACAATCTAATTACATTGGTTGATCATCGTCATCAGGAGATCTTTTGTATCTAATCAAAACTTATGTCGATCCAAGATTTCTCGATCTCTTCCATTTCTCCTTCGAACATTGACCACATAAAATAAACCTTCGCACACGGTGAGAAAATGGAGAGTGAATCTTTAGTGTCGGAAACCATCGCGTTGCTTATATACTGTGAATTGTGGACAATCGAACTTCATCACAGCAATGGTTTAGATTAGGATTTGCACTAGATAGGGGAGGCAACGCGAAGAAGAGAGAAAAAGAGTCAGTGGGTGAAATGAGAAATAGGCCATCGAATTCGGGTTTGGATCAAATGGCGCGAAGATAGATGAGACATAGAAAGAGAGTCGGTGGGTATAGTCTACAACAAAGTGTATGATTTGAGTTTAAATATATGGCTTAGTTAAGTTATAAATTAAGCCCTAATTATGGCACAAAAAGCAAAAATAAAATATATCATGTTATATTGGAACAATCCAAAAAAGAATATAAGCCATGAATAATGGGATAAATGAATTACAATGATATTAATTGTCTTTCCTTAATCTCAAACCCCAAAACCAAATTCACAATGAAATTATTACATGGAAACAAATAGAATATCAAATTTCAATTCAAGCATGCAGTATTTTTTAGGGAAAATCTTCATGACATTATATTGTTTGGTGGAGTAAAAGCTCGTGTTATTATAATATTTGATAAGTACTTGTGTGTTTAACATTATGCATTGACAATTTTACGTAAGATACAACTATACACCTTAAAAATACATTAAAACTTTAAAAAAATGTGATTTTTTTTGTGTAAGTAATATGTATTGGTGAAATTACAATTTATATACCTAATTAAAGTTAAGAGAAGTATATATTCTCTTCCGCATAGTGTAGAAGTAAATACTCCATCCGTTCCACCATTTTAGTCCTCTCCCACTTTTCACACATAATAAGAAAATGCATTTAATTTTTATATTTTTATTTTTTATACCCTTATTTATTATTTTTACACATCCTTTTCACATTTAAGTGAAGCATTAAATAAGGTTAATTTAATAAAAATAATATTTTTATATAGTATTAATTAGAAAAGTGAACTATCTTTTTGGGACACCTCAAAATAAAATTAAGGACTAAAATGGTGGGATGGATGGAGTAATTTGGTAATACACTCACTCAATAGTGAATACCTCAAGTAGAGGTAGAAAAAGCGCATGCAAAATTGAGAAAAAGGAAATGCATAATATTTAGAATTTATGTTAGATTCACATTTCCAATGCGGTTTGTTTGTTTTTCGGGTGCAAAGAGCAAAGAGATGATAGGAATGCAGGCTACAAACACTGATAGACCAACTTTTGCTGATTTAATACGACAAAATTGAATTATGCATCAATTAATTGGCTGATGGATAATTAATCACAGCCGTCAGACATTTCGGCCCTTTTTGATCGGAATAAAAGGTGTTGTTGATGTGATGGACTTATCACCTCTCTATTCCCCATGCACTCAAACTACTACTAACTTCTTAAGGACTATTTTACCCCCTCTCTCCTTCACGTAAACAAACATGCCTCTCCAATTTAATGTTCCATCTTGCGTCTCTCTCTTTTTTTTTTTGCCTTCTTATCTTTTTCTTCAATTTTAATTTTGTATTTTTTGTTTAATTTATGAATTACTACATTAATTAGGCTTCATTACTTTCAATTGGAGTAAGTATATAATTATTTTTGACGATGAAGCGCAGTCTGTTGGTAAGACGCTTCTCCTCCAATCAATATAGGTCGAAAGTTCGAGTCACCCTAGGAGCTAGAGAGAGTGTGAATTGATTTTTTTTTTCCTTTCTTTGATTGTAACAATTTTTTTTTAAAAGTATATAATTATTTTTAAAATATTTTTTAGTTTTTATTAGTTAATAAATCTTTATTAGGATTGATAAATTCAAAGTTATGATATATTCCCTCCGTCCCTGAAATAAGTTCCTCTTTGGGGACGACACGGGTTTTAAGAAAAATTGGTAAAGTGTATTGATAGTAGATAAAAATATGTTATAATTAGTATTGAGAGTGGTGAAAATGTGAAAAAGTGTTATAATTAGTATTGGAAGTGGTGAAAAAGTGAAAAGTAAGAATAAATAAAGTATTATTAGTGGTGGGGTAGTTGTCCAAAAATGGAAAGAAAGAAAGAGGAACTTATTTGGGGGACGTCCCAAAATGGAAAAAGATGAACTTATTTCAGGGACGGAGGGAGTATAATTTTTTAAAATTTTAACCTTTTAAAATAATACTCCCTCTGTCCCATTTGTATTGTCCCCTTACTTTTGGGCACGGAGATTAAGAAAGCCTTTATTTATGAGTTAAGTATGTGAAGTGCTTTACTTTTGCCCATTTAAAAGCCCTTATTTTTGCTATTTTAATAAATGAGCCAATACAATTGGGACAGTCCAAAATGACAAGAGGGCCAATACAAATGGGACGGAGAGAGTAATTCAATACAACTCATAATAATATAATGAAATTGATTTTATACAAAATATTATTAAAACAATAGATATAATAGTGAAAAATGATGGTAGATATTTCCCTTAGGGTTTTTTTTTTGTTTTTTTTTTATATAACTTAGGATAGGAGGATTGGCGGAGTTTGAACCCTAAACAACCTCGTTGTTCATAGATAAGAGTTCACATCGCTCAAAGGAGCACGTCTCATAATTTTTGCGTCCAACTTAATTTCACAATTTTAATAAGATTATTTGTAATGTTATAATATAAATTATTGCTATGTAATGAACCTCAATGAAAATTCATAGTGGAAGAAGAAATGAGATTTTAAAAATGCAAATTGAGTATCCTAATGTTAATTTTGTAATAAGGTCAATCCTAAGGAAAAACTATAGAACATTCACATTGGTTGAGTCAATAATTGACATATTCATTCTCTGGGATCATTTATGAGTCAAGGCCTGCACTAGCCTGACTCATCCTGTTGGCTCATATTAATTAGTTTTGATTTTTACCTTTTTTATTTAATTTAAATAACACAAATTTTAAAATTAAAATTACATTAATGTAAAATGCAAAAAATTTTAATTATATAAATTAAAAGACAATTTAAAATTACAGAAACTTAAAACTAGATTAATTTTCGTCTCTATGCCTCACTAGAATTGCCGCCACCTGTTGACGATGGAATTCCAGTTGCTCGGGTGTCATGTTCGATGTATTAATGAACATGATACGGTCGTCATGGATCTCTCTCTTGGGACGATTCTTCGTCTCGTACTCCTCAATAATATTTTCGAGTGTGGAGCCTCCGAGCCATGCGACGCCTTGCCCTTCGCTTTCGCCGCCGCCTTCACTGCCTTGTTACCTATTGGTGGGAAAGACAAAATTTCTCGCCCGAGGCCGAGGTCGCTCTCTAACGTCTTTGTCCTCTTGGAGGAATGCACGCCTCCTTCGAGGTACGACTTGAACTTTCGATTTGCCCAGAGAATCCTCTACGCGTTTCACCACTTGCTCCGCGATGTGTGCAACGTTTGGGCTTTTTTCCGGATCATGTCTTCGGAGTGTCCGAATGACCACTTGGCATTAGCTTCGACCCACATAGCCTCCCTCAGCTTCACCTCTGAACTAACACGGGTAGGCCTGGGAATCGGGTCGGGATCGGGTACCCTACCCGAAAAAATCGGGTACCCGATCCCGAATAAGACCAAAATCCTATACCCGAACCCGAACCCGAAAAAAAATCGGGTACCCTAATACCCGACTCGGGTACCCGAATCGGGTATTCGGGTACCCTAAATTACCCGGTCAAAATTGAATCTTTCAAGTCAAACTATGAAAATCGGGTATTTCGGGTATTAGGGTACCCGAATTACCCGATTTGGCTTAATCGGGTACCTTAATACCCGAAATACCCTATTTTTTTTATAAAAAAATTAAAAAATGTAGCCCTTATTTTCAGCCTTTCCCTATATAATTGTATATGTTTTTAATTCCATGTATTAACAAATAATATATAACATCAAATCAAAAATCAACAAGCACAAATCTCAACTCCCAAGTCTAAAATTTTAAATTAAAATTGAATTTTAATTCAAAATTTTACAGATTTTTAAATTTAATTTAATTAAATAATTTAAAATTTATTAATTAAAAAATCGGGTATTTCGGGTATACCCGATACCCGAATTTTTAACACCCTAAGTACCCGAACCCGACCCCGACCCCTAATTTTTCGGGTATAGGGTATCCGATACCTGATTTTTTCGGGTCGGGTAATCGGGTACCCTATACCCGAACCCTATCTTCCCACCCCTAAACATAGGCCCAATGATATTTAATTTATCGGAGGGTAAACAACTAATTCAACAGGGCGTTTACTTTTTCAACGATTCGCCCCCAATAATGTTCGCCTTTCTGATCAACATGATGCATGGGATCGTTGGTCTCTTCAACCCACACACGAGCGATGAGACGGTCTCATCGAGAGTGTAAGAGTGACACTTCTTATTGCCTTGTGACTCTGTCGGCGCCTTCTCCTTGAATGCCCAAACCTTTCTCCGTTGCCGTGGTTGTGGCTCCGCCGCGCCTTTGCCCGTACCTTGAGTCTTGTCGCCCAAATTGGCCACAGAAAGGTCGAGATGGTAGTTTGGACCGAAAAGATCACCGGTCCAATTAGGAGAAAAATAATCGGAGGTATTGCCATCGTTGGGATCCATTGAAATGGAGAGAAAAATTGAGATAGATAAGAGATAGAAAGAGTATTGTGGAAGAATGAATTAGAATTAAGGTTGAAGTGGGTATTTATAAGAGAAGAAAATAAAAATAAAATTAAAAAAGAAAAAGGCCAAGAATGTTGTTGGCAAAGGAAATAAAAAAAAAATAAAATAAAGGTTGTCACCGTTGTGAAAGAAAAAGAAAAAAAAAAATCGAACATAGCCTTTGAAATTCAAATGCTTTTTTTTTTAATTCGCTCGTGTTTCACACACGCTACTAGACATAACAGGAGATGAGCTAGAGCAGTTGGCAAGACCTGCATCGGTCGACTCATAATTTGGGCTGACTCAAGCCAGTCCTATGAGGCGATCAATGTAAATGCTCAAATATTAGAGTATAATATTCCGCCTAAAAAATTATTAGAGTATAATATTATCTTAAGATTTAACATCGGATTATTTGTGTTTAACAAAATAAAAATAGAATATTATGAGAGTAGTACTTCCTTCGTCCGCCAAGATTATATAAAAATTACTATGTCGGACGTCCGCCATGATTATGTCACTTTCCTTTTAAGGCAATAGTCTCACAATCCCCTTTAATATTTTATCCTTACTAACACTTTTTATTTACAATAAATCCACCCCAAATTCAATCTCAACCACACAACTTATAAAGTGGTGAGACCCTTTCTCCACTACATCAAAATCATCACCAATTTTATTAAATCATGTGCCCAAGCAATTTTACATAATCTTGGCGGACGGATGGAGTAGTGTGTAATCCACCAAATCAATAAATATTAATGAAGCAGCCTTGGAAAAGAGACAGAAAGGACAAAATGGTAATTGCAAGAGTTGCAGCAAAACTGCCAGCAAATCTCTGCACAACAACCCTATTCCTTGATTTCTTGCTTGTTCTCACTCCCACATTTCCACTCCATTATATACTCTCATTCTCCATATTCCTCTCATCTCTCAACCTCCATATGGCGCACTTGCGTCTCTCCCTCGCCTTTTTCTCAATTCTCGCCGCCGCCACCTTCACGCCCGCTCCCGTCCTTACGCAGTCGCCGCTCAACCCGCCCGAGCAAGAGGCTGTCTACCAGATCCTCGAGTCCGTCAGCCCCGACACCCCCTGGCGTTCCCTCTTCCCCGACGACCTCTGCTCCTCCGCCCCTCACGGCGTCGCCTGCGACTACTTCTCCGCCGCCGCCACCCCGCACGTCACCGAGCTCAGCTTCGGATACGTCTCCGACTACACTCCCAACCCCCCCTGCAACCCCAATTCCATCCTCAACCCCTCCCTCCTCGCGCCGCTCCCCCGCCTCAGGAAGCTCATGTTCTACAAATGCTTCGCGCACACGCAAACTCCATTCCCCAATTTCTCCGTGCTCAACCACACTTCCTCCTTGGAGGAGCTCATCTTCATCGAAAATCCGGCCCTGACTGGATCCCTCCACGGCAAGATCGGTAATCTAAGACGGTTGCGAAGGTTGGTTCTGACCGGAACCGGTGTCTCCGGCGGCATCTCGGATTGGTTCGGCGGTCTCGAGCAGCTTACGCTGTCGAGAAACAAATTTTCCGGCGAGATTCCGATGAATGCTTTTCGGAACATGAAGAGGCTGAAGGTTCTCGATCTGAGCGACAATGCGTTTGAAGGAGCTCTGCCAGAATCTATCGGATACGCGACTGCGTTGCTCAAGGTTGACACTACAAGAAACTGCGCGATCAGCGACGGAATTTTCCGTCGCTGATCCTAAAAATTCCGTCGCTATTTTTGATCAACGACGGACGGCCGACGGATGCCGTCTGTCGCCGCAATGCTGGTCGTTAAACTAAATACCGACGGAATTTCCGTCCGTCGGTAATTCATCGACGGAAATAACGACGGATCCACCGTCGGCGAAAAACGACGTCGAATTCGTCGTCAGTCGTTAGCGACGGAAACAGCGACGGAAAATTCCGTCGCTAAATAGCGACGGACAAAATTCCGTCGGTATTTGCCTGTTCAAATTTAGCGACGGATTTCGATTCCGTCGGTAATTTAAAAAAAAATAAAAAAAATAAAATTTGCTCTACCCCAGTTATCGACGCCCTGTTATACACTTTTATTCTACTATATTATCAATACACCAATCACCAAAAATACAAAATCAATAAAATATTAAAATTCTAAATCATACATATAGTCATACATAATAGTCAAGTGTTAAATAGTCAAGTATTCAAAATACAGAAATACAACATAATAATCAAGGTGATGGTCCGATGGGTGGAGTGGGTCTGCTCTTCTTTCTGCCTCATCTACATACGCTGCTGAGCCTCAAATCGAGCATCGGTCTGCTCTTCTTTCTGCCTCATCTCCTCCTTCTGACGTGCTATCTCTGCTAAGGCATCCTGCAACTGCTGGAGTTTGAGGCGCGACAGATGATCGTACCTTCTTCGAGGAAACGCCATCCGGTAAATCATGATTTGAGCCACAACAGATTCTCCGGTAAAATTCCTGAGAATCTCTCGTGCTTGAAGAACGTTGAGTTTCTCGATTTGAGCTACAACAATTTTGGTAGTTTTGGGTTTCCTTTGGTTTTGGCAGAGATGCCGAGTTTGAAGGAAGTGTATCTTAGTGGCAATTTTCTTGGAGGGGAGATTCCTGACATATGGGGAAATCTTAGGGGCATAATGGGAATTGGGCTTTCTAGCATGGGGCTTGTTGGTAACATCCCCAAATCCATGGGGTTACAACTCAGGAATGCATGCTACATAGGGCTTGACAACAACATGCTTCAAGGTGTTGTACCTCAGGAACTAGGTGATTTGGAGTTTGTGAGTGAGTTGAATTTGGAGAACAACAATCTGAGTGGGAGGCTGCCATTTTCTGCAGGCTTCTTGTCAAAGTTAGGAGGGAAGTTGAAGGTGGAGGGCAATTTGGACCTTTGCATTGATGAAGCTTTGAAGTCTGCAAAGGTCAGTGTTGATCTCAAGGTGTGTAGGAAGCCTTATGTTTCCAGAAATGCCCTTTTCCATGAGAGCTCTTGTCCTATTCCTACTATGCCATTTATGGCTTTGGTTTTGGGGGTTTTAGCACAAATGTGGTTTTGATGTGAAACATAGTACCACCCACTTGCTACATTATTACAAGAATGTACAAAGTTGCTCCATTTAATGTTTCTGATTAGTTTGATACAAAAATCATTTAACTAAATAAGTAAAATGCTAGCTTTATTTAATTTGAGCTCTAATCTTTGCAATCAAGATTCAAGATTTGTATCGATGCATTAGCCTATCTATCATTATTAAATGAAATATGTATGTTTATATAGTGTTGTAAACACAAATTTTTTGTATTTCAATTTGATAAAATACAAAACGCGTTACAAAGATAATTTGATAGATTTGAAGATAGATTTATGCGGGTTGCAATCTCTAGTTAATCCTCTGATTCTTCTCTTCCATTTGATTCTTGAACAAACTCGAAGGTTATTGAAATACTTGATTTGATGACGTCAATCCAAGGGACTTAAGTCATGATTTTGGATTGAACGTTGAACTTGATTTGATTTGAGAACATTCTTAGAATTTGTAAGAATGCCTTGAAGCTTTCGAACTTGATTTGAGGAAGATCGTTCTTGGAATTTGTAAGAACGCCTTGATCACTTGAAGATTTGAAGAAATACTTGAACGCTTGAAGATTTCGAAGGATACTTGAAGATTTGAATGCTCAAATACTTGAAGATTCGAAGAAGACTTGAACGCTAGATAGAATTCTTCAAGATACTTGAATACTTGGAAGAATACTTGAACTTTCCAATTCTTCGCCTCTTTCAACTTGTAATACTAGAGAGAATTCTTTGTGCTCTTCGATCTTCCACTCCTTCACGTCGTCATTTATGAGCTCCCAACACCTCTATTTATAGATTTTAGAGATGGGCTTCATGGGCTTTATGGGCTTTGGGCTTCCATGTATGGGCTTTAGGGCCTTAGGTGTCCATAAGCCCATTAATTCATTTATGTTAAATATTAATTATATATATCTATTTAATTAGGAATAAAATCCCATTTAATAAAATAGAAAATATAATTGAATATTTAATTCATGAATTTACACGTGGCACGATTTAATTCGACGACAAATTTAATTGTCTACAAATTGCCCCATCGAGACTTGTTTATGGACGAAATGCCTTTGGTAATAGACGAGTCTCGAAATATATCTTGATAGTTTAAACTCTTATCGCGGAGTTCTTGATTTTCTTTGAATTTATAAATAGTTTATACTCGTATTTAGGAGTTCTTCATTTGATTTTGAAATTTTAAATAGTTTATACTCGTATTTAGGAGTTCTTCATTTTCTTTGAAATTTTAAATAGTTTATACTCGTATTTAGGAGTTCTTCATTTTCTTTGAATTTATAAATAGTTTATACTCGTATTTAGGAGTTCTTCATTTTCTTTGAAATTTTAAATAGTTTATACTCGTATTTAGGAGTTCTTCATTTTCTTTGAATTTATAAATAGTTTATACTCGTATTTAGGAGTTCTTGAATTTCTTTGATTTTTATTTTATTTTATTTTATTTTATTTTTTTTTTTTTTTTTTTGAACACATAATAATCATTATCCAGTTTTCTAACCATTCACTTCCACTTGCACAAAACATACTAGCCCCCATGAAAAAAAAAAAAGAAGGTCCCCAAATCCACTACCAAAATCAGCATATCCCCACCACTAAACAGCTTTTATCATTAACCCATGCTCCACTAATCAAAATGGAGTGAAGTTCATAGTTGGAAGAATAGCTGGAACTCCACTCTTCGGCGGCTAAGTTCAGGGATTTGGTAGCTATCTCTACCTATAAATAAAGCCTATAGTCTCTTGTGAATAGCAACAACCGCTCTCCTTCTTCTTTCTTTTCTTTATTTCGTGTTCCATTTCTTCCTTTTTTTCTCTTCTTTCGCCGGTGGTTTGTTGGAAACAACAGTAGTAGAGAAGTCGTTGGCAACACACGACCGTGCTTCATCAAGGTAAAACTCCTTTGTAGTTTCTCTTATATTGTTGTCGAGCTTTTAAATTGTGCATAGCGTGGAGAGAAGCGGCAGTGAGAGTGGAGACTATGGGGTTGCGCATGTAGGAGGTGGCGGCGTCGATCTTCTTGGAGTAGTCGGCGGGGATGCCATCCCAGATGGTCTACATTCTGTCGACGTTAGCGTGATGGCAGTAGAACATAGGGTCCCTGCCGGCGGAGTAGAAGTTGCCCATGTCTTCGTTGAACTCGTTGTCGGGGTCTGGGCTCGGAGCAGTGCGTGCAGCTGCTGGCGGAGGCGGGGGCCGACATCAACTACAGGGACGTCAGCGGCGGCCTGACGGTGCTCCACATGGCCGCCGGGTACGTGAGGCCCGGCGTGGCGAAGCTGCTGGTGGAGTACGGGAATGTGTTGCTGTACAGCTCCTTGTCCTGAAACTCTCCGAAGGCGTTGTAACAAATTGGGTGGCCTTCCTTATCGGCTCCATTCACGTACACGACTTTCTCCAGCCCTTCTCCGAGTCCTTCCTCCGCCAACAGCTCTTCGATCTTGAATTCCTTCCTCCACGCCACCACGTTTTTCAGCATCGCCAAGGCTTCCTTCACCTTGAAATCGCGAGCGCGGAGGAATTTGAGGAGGATGGCGTCGCTCCTCTCGTCGGCGAGAAGTGGGACCCCCCAGATTGAGACCTCCTCCGGCGCCGGCGGTGGAGCTTCCTCGGCCTTGACTTCTTGAACTATGGTTTCCTTGATTTCTTCAGCAGCTTCTGATGGCTCCGCACACGGCGTCGGTGTTTCCTTTTCTTCACAAGTTTCTGTTTTCTCTAATTCTTCCTTCTTCTCCTCCTCCGCCTGAGGTTTGGGCTCTTCAGTCTTCTCCTCCTCCTCCGTCTGAGGTTTGGGCTCTTCCTTCTTCACCTCCTCCTTGGCGGCGGAGGGAGGTGGCGGGGCGGTGAAGTCGTGTTTGTTGAGGGCCTCCTGAATCAATTGTTTGAACTCATCCAAAGCTTTCTTCTGCGGATCGATGAGGTCATCAACTTTGTTGCTCTCCTCCTTGAACGAAACGGATTCCGCAACCTTGCTTTCCTCCTCGCATTCTTTCTCCTTCTCCACGACGGGCTCCTCCGCCACCGACACGTCGCAAACCACGACCTCTTCGGCTGCTTCGGCAGCTGTCGTTTTTGTTTCCTCCGCCACCGGCACGTCGCACACCACGGCCTCTTCGGCAGCTGTCTTCTTTGTTTCCTCAGCCATGACACAAAAACAAATGGAAGATTTTCTTGGACGTTGAAATGAAAGCAAACTATAGAAAATGTTTTGCTATTGCAATGCGCAGCAAAAAGAGTGACAATGAAAGAGAGAGAGAGAGAGAGAGATGGGTGTTTGGTTTTAGTGAGAGAAAGTAAGGGGAGATAGGATTTGGATGTGAGGAGGAAATGAGTGGACCGATTTTTTATTACCTCTCTTTCTTTTTTTTTTTTTTTTTTTTTTTTTTTTTTTTTTAATGATTGAATTTCTATATATATATATATATATATATATATAATTCAAGGAGTGGTGGCTTTTTTTTTTTTTTTTTTTAATGATTGAATTTCTCCTTTTTATTTTATATATATATATATATATATATTTATATATATATATATAATTCAATCTTGCCTCCTTTTATCTTGACTAGAATTTAATTCACATTTTATTTAAATGCAAATAAATTTCTAAGTCTGGATGTGTTGCTTCCTTGCAGTGTCACGATGGTGGTCTTCAAAGATATTGTGGTCAAGGGTCAAGACTATTTGCTGATTTTGAGTGATGATGAGCAAGAGACGGAAATGGGCATGCATCTAAGAGTATTTCCGGCATTGATAGGCCACTATGTGAAGCCTTGGCCCAAACTTTTGAATTCTCTATATCAGTCGGAATGGACCAGCGAGATCAATTTGAACAAAGCGTCGAAAGCTCATACATTGCATCCGGCCCGTCCTTGGCAAAGCAAGGAGTCCAATTTTCTATTGACTTTGAGGCGAAGGATCATCGATAAAGATGCCAAATGGGGAAGGGTTACAAGCTTTCGTGGGGAATTTCATTTCTTTGAAGGCTATTGGGAGTGGACTGAAGATATCCTTAGCCGCTGCGGGAATGAACTCCGAGTTGTTGGTATCTATGATGCAGTTTATGCCTCTCTTTTCACTTATGATTGCCAGCCCGAGATGGTTAAAGCGTTCTGTGAAGCTTGGTGTCCTGCGACGAACACCATTCTCACTTCATCTGGCGAGATGTCTATTTCTCTATGGGATTTACAGTATCTATCAGGGCTTCCGTGTACCGGGACACTGTATGATGAGGTTGTACCCTGCGCGAAAGAGATTCTTGGCAAAGATCAGTTTGGCAACCCGTTCATTCCCTTGAGTTGTAGATATTTACTCTCTGCTTACTATTCTCTTAAGCATCGTGATGGCAAGGATCCTGAGAGCTCAGTTTCTATCGATGAATGGATCAAATTTTGGTCGAAAAAAGCTTCAAAGTATTCTCATCCTCCTGCTCGCAGGGCAAAGAAATCTCAACGCCCCAAATCGACTCATAATCCGAGTGGTTCATTTGAAGCGCATCAACCATGGTCTTCTGAAGAAAGGGCTCCATTCATCGAGCTTGATGCTAGTGACAAGTATCACACCACTATGTACTTGGCAGCTCATATAGCTTGCTGGTTGTGTATCTTTGTTTTTCCAGATGGTGACGCCATGTCGATTAGACCAACCTCTTTCAAAATGGCAAGTTTGATGGCGTGCAAACAGAAAGTTGCCCTTACAGCTCCAGTTCTAGCCAGCATCTACAAAGGGTTGAACACTATCTCTAGTTCTATGGAGCCTTCTCTTGTCCTGGTGACGCTACCCTTTCATTTCATATATGGTTGGATAGCGCTCTATTTCAACACTCACATTCCCCTTCCAAGAAGCCTTGGTGTCGCCAAGATGACTCTATATTCAGGCGAAGGAGCTGCGAAGTATTATCTGCCTGTTGCGTGCCGCGAACGAATTCAGTCGTACAATTCGATTCGCTGGAATTGTACCACATTCACCAAGGAAGATGACATTTTCTATGTCGATGGTGAAAATACAAGAGAGATTGAGCAATGCTTCTTCATGGCTATTCGCTCGAGTTTTTTGGTTCGCTGGCTGGATGACCACTTCATCGTGGAGTCTTATGGTCCTCACCGCTTCAGCCGTCAATTTAGCTATTACCAAATCGTACCCAGCAGCCTTACTCAGAACATTCGAAGGACATCTTTGGAAGAAGGTCTCAACCTTTGGCGCATGTGTTTGCTGCACAGATCGCGATCAAGGGCATGTTTTCCACGATCTTCTTTGAACATGAAGATACATTATTCAGTCGACTATAAGACTTGGTGGGATAGGACGTATAGATTTTCTTTTGAAAACAAAATCTCTTCTCCGGCTCATATCACTTTTAAAGGAAAAGATCAGGAAGAAGCAATCAACTCCAAAGATGGAAAGAGGAAGGTCGTCTCTACCACCCTCATAGCTGATTCTGGTAGTAGCAATTCTGAGCGTAATTGGAAAAAGAAGAGAATTGCGGGGTCCTCAAAACCGGCCGAGGGTCACATTGAGGAAGAGCAAACTCTAGTGGATGCCGATGTGAACAAGGTCTTTCCTCATCTCTTATCTTCTTTTCGTACATAATTTCACATTCTAATTGCATCTTCTTCTTGCCCTTTTGTAGACTTTGAAAGAAGTGTTTGGAAATAATCTTGAGAAGGGCTCACCAATCGACTGTGTATCCATTGAATCCAATAAGTCAAACGAGATTCCTTGTCTTGCTAAACAATCCCGCCCCCGACCAATGCCATCATGTGGGGCGCCTTCCGAGTTCAATGCCACACGCATGATCGATGATGAACTCAAGTCGTGCTGCAGGATCATCTGGGGAAAGCTTCGTGACAAGGTTGAGAGAACCAAAGTCGAGTTTCTATCGGCGCTTGAAGACGAGATACGGAGTGGCATTTCCCGTATGAAGATTATTTGTGGTCTTGACCTTTCCAACCTTGAAGATAGTATTGATGAACTATTCTCCAAAGCCACCGCTTTTGATAAAGTAAGGTCGGCTTCTCATGAGATCAATGAAGGCCACACACTCAAAGTTCGAGAGGTCAAGGTTTGCCTTCAAGAGAAGTTTGCCAAAGAGAAGAAGGATGCTGCGAATTGTGATGCTTTAAAAGCGGATCTTGATGAGTTGGAGAAACGCAAGAAAGAATTGTTGGTGTCTTTGGAGCAGCGAAGCCTGATACTCAAGACTACTCGTGGTGAGATCAAGGTACTCAAGGAAGACCTGGCCAAGCTTGAAGAGGCTTCGAGAAATGATGAGGTCTTGAAGAATTTGGAAGCCTTGAAGCTTTCACTAGAGTCTATGCAGCAGATTTTGAGAGATCAAGACCCTTTTGCTTAGTATATTGCATTTTTATCATTCTTCTTTTGATGATTCTCATTTGGTTTGTCATGGATATTTTGACATCTTCTCCCAATGCTTGTGCTTCTTTTGATGACTTGATTTCTTTGCTATCTTGGAATGAAACGTCTTTGGCTTCACATAATCAACTTAAATCATAACTTTATGATATAAATTGAAAAGAGTCAAACACAACTTATGACTGAACTTAGAAATTATCTAAGCTGCCTACGTACCCTTTTGAAAGGGATCAAGTCAAAACGTAGTTCATAGGATCAACAAGTGTTTGAGATTGGGTGCCGTGCACAGTTTATACTCATGCGGGCCAGGAGTAACATGCAGTTTAGGCTCGTGCGTCAAGGAGCTGTCTTCATACACTCCATTTTGTTTGCT